>NC_041217.1:92490219-92497729 GCF_002837175.3 Physeter macrocephalus | reverse complement strand
GCCCAGCCGCCATGGCCCCCGGGCCCAGCCGCTCCGCGGCATGTGGGATCCTCCCAGACCGGGGCGCGAACCCGGTTCCCCTGCATCGGCAGGCGGACGCGCAACCACTGCGCCACCAGGGAAGCCCGGCACCTTATTTTTAATGTGTTTTAAGGAAGGAATTGGAGAAATATTTACTTAGCAGTTTAAAATTAACAAAGATTTTAGATTTTTATTTCAAAATTTAGCAATGAGCAATCAGATGTGTCATATGTAATCCTCATATATTTTTTGAGGGTGAAAATCATACCAAATGTAACAACAGAAAGTAAGAGAAAAAAATTGGACAAAAACAATACAATGGTGTTCTTTAATCTTGAATTTTTTTTTGCATGACTACTTACTAACATAAAAGAATATGGTGTCATATATATTACCTATGATTGAGTTATATAAATATATACAATGTAGGATTAAAGTAAATGAAATTAAAATTCATAATTCTGGGCATATTTATAATGCTAAATAACAGTATATAAAACAGTACATAGTAATGATTATAGCATAAACAAGCATTTAATTATTAAATACTTATTTTTCTATGAAAAATGTTATTATGAAACAGGGAATGAGATGAAATGAAATTTGCAGAGTAAATGATGAAACTGAGTCTGAAATACATCCATTATACCTATGCTGGAATTCTTCTGGTTAAATCAGTGCTCTGTTTACACATTGCTGACCATCTGCTCTGTCACCTAAAGTGATCCCGTTATGAAACAGAATCCAAAGATATCTTATCTTCTGTTCCTTGTTATTTCTGCATGTCAACATAACTTTAACCAGCTAAAAAAAGTAAATATTCACTACCAGCTTAACCTCTAGGATATGTTAATGAAATTATATTTTAGATTCATGGCAGCATATTAAATACCTTTTATAATTAAAAGTAGTCATTTATAAACTTGCTACATCTTCAGTCAGAAAATGAAAGCCACTTTCTAAGTAACAGTAAATATGTTAAATAATGACCAGTAAGTAAACTTTAAAAGTAAGAATTTGGTAGGAAAGCATGTGAATATGTGTATATATTTATATTTATATAAATATATATATATTTATATAAATATATATATATTTAATATATATACAAATTACAGGGAGAGATGGTGAGGGTAAATTATTCAAAGAAAATGAAACAGGGAAAAGCCAAATCTGACTCCATGTTGGATCCATTTCTTTTACTTTAACCTTTGCTTCCCGTTGCTTTTGTTCACTAAAAGGATACTGTCTGTACATAATGGCCTGCCTCGGGGAACCCTCCCCCTCTGCCTGAATGTTAAACCAAAGTGCCTTTGTTCAGGGAAATATCTGCATCCTGTCCACCTGTGGATGGCTGCAAGAAAGATGAAATGAACACATCCCCTCCCTGAGGCTGGCCATCCCAGGGGATATTTGCAAGACTATGGCCTTTTTACTTTACTTCCTCATCTCCTCCTTCTCTCTGTGCTATAAAAGAAACTGGTATCCAAACCCCCATAAGATGGTTTTTCAAAGACACTAGTCTGCCATCCTCTTGGTCTGCCGGCTTTCTGAATAAAGTCGTATTCCTTGCCTCAACAACTCATCTCCGATTCATTGGCCCATCGTGTGGCAAGCAGAGCGAGCTTGGGCTCGGTAACACAAATACTTTTGTAAAGTAGTAACGACATGTGGAGGAAGGCCTGACAAACCAAAGGAAGAGAATGAATTGAACTTCTATGCAAGAATCAGTATTTTTCAATATGGACAAAAAGTCTGCACATTTCGCTAGATTAGCCTAGGGGAAAAACATATTTTAATTTTCTGTGTTAAAATACCAGTGGATTTAGAGAAGGGGTTATATTTAGGCATCTTTAGGGGGGAAATATCCTCTTAGATTATTTTAAGATTATAACTAGACATGAATTACAAAACAACTTGGATGTCTGAAAAATATCTATTTGCTATAAAAGAATTATTTAGAGGATAAAACCCAGTTATCTTTCGGGTTAATGATAAATTGCATATTGCCAGTGTAATAAAAGGACTCCAAGAATTTTGAAATATATTAGGATTAAGAGCATTGATGAAAGAATTAAAAAATTTAATTCAATGGATACTTGTTATTGTTAAGCCTTCACGGGATCACAGAGAACAAGAAGATGCTCAGTTTTCAAGGAGGTTTAAATTTAAAGAAGAAAAGTTTTATCACCAATTCTCCTATCCTTTTACTCTTACTGATTGCTTTTTTGGTTACTTGTTATTCCTTTTATTGTCTAGTAATAATTGTGAGAGAATAGAAATTTTCTCTTTTCCAGAGTACCTTCCTGTTGAAGTACTCTGAAAAGTGCCATTCTCTGCTATTTAATTTATTTGCCAAATGTTTGTTTCTTGAGCCTGGTTTTGTCAGTCTTTCTATCTGATTATGTGTTTCTCAAGAGCAGCAGTCAGAACCAATGACTGTTTCTTTTATGAATTTTTATAAAGCCTAGGAAAATGTTTTGATATAGTGACTGCTTAAAATTGTTGATGATTGTTAGTCTGATGATTAATAAATAAAGGAAAATTGACTTTTTTCTCTTTAATAAGTGATTTTATAAACTGCCCTGAAAAACTCGAAGTGCATTATTTTCCTCATCATATCATTATATGGTGTAAGCAAACAGAGTCGGTTAAGAATAAAGAAATAAGGAGCAGAATTATGTTGAAATAGCTTGTCACAAGGTGGCACTGCTGTTTCAAATATGAGGCTATACCTACCCTTTCCTTTCTTCGGGGTGAACTTTTAAAATATTTAAAATGCTTTGAAAATACTTCGTATTACCTTAAGAGAAAGGAGTTTAGATCTCAGATAAACTTTTAGAGTAGCATCCACAATTAGTGGATAATAATTAGTGGCTATAATTTTTGCAGGTTTTTTTTTTTATTAAGATGTGTAAAATTCCCAGTCTCAAACATCCAACTTTGATTGAATTTAGACATACTAATCTAAGGGAAAAAAATAAGCAGACAGACATATTTCAGTCCATAATACTTCTATTTTTGACTTTCATCTCTTCTTTATTGACTTGTTAAGAAAATAATCAATTTCATAAAAGTCATTATTAGGGTGTGACAATCAACTTTTGTCCATTAAGTTAGTAATTACTATTATTTCTAGGAAAGAGAAAAGATTTAAGATTCTGAATTGGTATTTTGAAAAGACAGCAGTGTCATAGAACTTACTACCAAAGCACATCTCATATGCACAAAGTTGAAATCAGAACTGAGTAAAATACCATCACACGCTCTTACATTCTCTGTGAGAAATATTCATTGAGGCTTATTTTCACTGTACATATGATTTCTCTAGCTATAGTTACAAATACAGAGTATCACTTTTTTACATGAATGCAGTACTTTCAGAATAAAGTATCTAAGCTATAGAAGCCAAAAGGTGAGAGGTGATGCTCATTAAGCAGGCTGGAAAGACTAATAAGAATAAACGTTTGCTAAAGGCAAACAGTCACCTTCACAAGTTTAAAGAGAAAAGAATAATGCTAAAAACAACCTTCCTGCCTGAAGTTACCAAGAGAGATAGAAATAGTTTAAACGTACATTTTTAGAAAGAATAGCATAACAGCTTTTAAGCTCAACAAATTGTATGTTCTTAAGGAATAATTTAAGTTACAGCTCAAACCTTGAATGAACCTACTTGCCATAGGTAAATAACTTATGTTTGTCTCTGGATTTAACACATGGTTTGGTCATGCTAGCATGCATGGAAGGATGCCAGTCTTGCAGGTATACCTTCTGCAGTTAGTCTGCAATAAGCCAGTCCTCTGAATATTCTTATTATTAGTTACTTGGAAGTAAGAAGAAGGAAGAGGAAAAAAAGAAGAAAATAAGACTAAACAAAAACATTAGTCCCTCCAGTTAGAGATTCTTACACTAATGTCACTTTATCAGAGAGCCCCTTCCTTGACTACTCCTCCCTCTTTACTCCCAGTACGCAGACATGGCAGATATAGACTTGTGTGTTATGTCTCCCTCACTAGACTATAAACTCCATGAGAGCAGGATTACTGTTTTGTTCACTATTGCATCCTCAGTGTTTCAGACACTTAACACATAATAGGTCTCTCAATAAATATTTGTTCAATAAATGAATTAATTTTCATACATCATGGATATATAGATATAGTTGCTTTTTTTCATAATAGTAAGCAACCTGTAGTAGATATTTATTAAACATGAATTTTGGGTGCTATTAGTAGACAATGACTGAAATCTGGCTTTACCTAACTGACTAAAACTTTTGGATGTTCTGTATCATTTTTCTCTAATCAATATGTAACATAGAACGTACAAGAAATATGTCAAAGTCTGAGGAATCAGAATATTTGGGCTGTGGCCACAAAGGGGACTTGCCAAGTGGCATTTACTTGGTAAATTCATCATATATTAGTTCTGACTTCAGTCTTAGACAGACAAACATTCAATCTTCTTATTCAGTCTTCTTACTGGAGATAATAATATTTCCTGAATGATAATTTAGTCAACCTGAACTTCTCAAATTGGGGCATGCTTGCCTTCTGGGAATAGCTGGCTGAGAGCCATAGCCACTCCCATGGGAGTGAGAGCAGAAAGGTACAGATAAATTGAGGCAGAGAGCTTTGGTCTAGGTCTAAGCTTAAGCAGGGCTTCCAAACATTTTTCTCTGCATGCTTCTATGGACAGAGATTGGGGATATAGCTTGAAAAAACTAACCTTGAATTCTAAGAATATAACTTAAATATCTTTACATATTTTATAGTTTACTTCATAATATATCCATGTTTCTTTTTAAATAAAAATAATATTCTGACCCTCTTAATATCAAAAGATGATGCTCTGGGCTGCTGTTCTTTCCCAGCAAGGGTGTGTGAAGCCATTTGGGTATGGACTCAGATACCACTGACACACAGTTAAACAGAGTACTCAGCTTGGTAAGTGTGGTTTAAGACATTTAAGCCAACATTCATCCATTTATATATTTCAGCCACCTATTATGTGCCAAATACTGTGCCATGTGCTTGGGAAGGAAAGATAAGCAAGACAAGTTTGAGTAACAAGCTAATAAACAAATAAGTACAATGTGGTAATTTCAGTGATAGAGGTGGGCATAGGTTGCTGTGGGAATTGAGGGGGTGGTAAGTAGTTGAGCCTGAGTTAAGGGAAATTTTATTAGGACAAGCTTCCTAGATGAGTAGGATTCAACAAGCAGAAGAGACAGAGTAGAATAGAAGAGGCATGAAGAGAAAAATTAAGTGTATTTGCAAAATCCATCTTTACATAGAGGTATGCCTATTACCATGATGGCTATATCAAGAATTTAAACCAGAGTATTCCTAGAAAACATTTAAATGAACATTGCTGAAGTTTACTTCCCCCATTTTTTTCCATTTCAATTAAAAATCTGACCTTGTTAAATGGCACTTTTTTCTTTAGTTATTTAATACTTCAGTCTTGCTGGCTAGGAGTTATTTAGTATTTTCTCTATTTATTCTAAGACTTTCTATCAATATATTAACTGCTCTTTTTTTTCTGAAAGACAGAACTCACTTTAAATGTATCCATCAGTTGTAAGGTGATCCAGATTTGAGATGTTAAACTGTTAAAGAAGTATCAAATAATGAAGGAGAAAATGATGTTCCTATCTTAGTTCATTTTACCAGAGTGTATCACTACTCTGATTATACAGTATTTAAATTTCAGAGAGTAAAATTATTTTATGTTCAAGCCCTGAGTGGCACTTTACTGTCACTTTTGTATACTAGGCTTATATTTGTCATTGTTAATATTAATAAATGTTTCGCTTTCCCCTCTACCTCTGCATCTTTCTTTGTGGAGGAAGTGAGGAAGAGAAGGAAGAACATGACAGGAGTAAAATTATGTTGAAATATGGAAAATTGCTGTTTCTTGAGATTATTGTTGTTACTTTGGGTACCATATTATGTAGTCTTAAATGATGAAGATAATGTAACCCAACATGTAAGCATACAATTAAGCTTAGATAGAAGTAACCACATTTTCTCCCACCCACCTCTCCTAGTACACTGATATAGTCAGTGTGATCAAGTGTACTCTCAAGAGACTATGATTAGCTTAATAAAACCCAAACCAAATGCTACTAAATGGTATAGATCCCACCAAAAGAATTACTGGAATAGAAAATTGGAATGTCTGACCCTCAAATAAATAAAAGAGTCTAAGATAATGAAACATCATTGTGTTAGGTCAAATTCTAACATGGTCCCCCAAGATTCTCTCACACGGGGGCTTCTGGATATGATGGGGTAGTTACTCTCATGATTAGGTTATCGTACATGAGACAGTTGACTTAAAGAAAGCAAAGTTATCTGAGATAGACCTGATCTATCAGGTGAGCCCTTGAAAGAGACTAAGTTTTTGAAGAAAGATTTTGATGTGAGGGAGGTTCTCAGGCTTTGCTGGCTTTGAAGATGGAGGGAACCATGTGCAAAGAACGTGGGAAGCCTCTGAAGTGTAGCGGGGTCATTTGTTGATCCAACAAGGAAACAGGGACTTTAGTGCTCTTGCTGCAAGAGACTGCATCCTGCCACAGCCACACAAGCTTGGAAGAGAATTCTAAGCTCCAGGTGAGCACGAAGCTTGGCTAAAACCTTGCTTGTGGCTTTGACTTGAGATGCTGAGCAGAGTCCAACCTCACTCTTTTGGACTTCTCACCTACCTAACTGTACAGTAATAAATGGGTATTGTGTTAAGCCACTGTTTGTGGTAATTTATTATGCAGCAACAGAAAACTAATACAATCATGAAGACCAGTCTGAATAACTAACAAACCTCTACCTTCTGCCTGGCACATACCAGCATCTCCTCACATGCAGTCACTTCTATCGGGCTTTTCTCACTTAACTAAAATTCTTTTCCATCTTAAAATAATAATAATAGTTAATATTTATTGACTACTTTCAACATGCAGTACTGAGATATATGTGAATTATATCCTTCAGTTGTCTCACTGACCCCACATAGATGATACTATTTACTATTTCCATTTACTGAAGAGGAAACTGGAAGAATTAGATTCAGTACTCATCCTGATATGGCAATTTGTCTAATACACACAGTTGGGATAAGAATCCAGATATTCTGATTTCAGACTCCATGCGCTTTGTTTTTAGAAAATGAAAATAATGTAAAATTTTTTAAAAAAATAGTGAAATTCCATCAGCAACCACCACTGTTAATGATTTAGTGATCATTCTTTAGCAAGATTCCCTCAACACATACACAAATGATAAATATGTATAAGTGGAGTCATATATAAATGTTCTTTTATAAAAAGTGGTTATTTTCTTATTTCTTCTTTTCTCTATTTCCTCCCTTTCCTTTTCAATCAACTCTTTACTTTTATTTACCTTCTCACCTTGTCCCCACCCTAAGTAATAAATAGCTTTGCACATCTTTCTTTTTTTTTTTTTTTTTTTTTTTTTTTTTTTTTTGTGGT
>NC_041217.1:92488681-92490209 GCF_002837175.3 Physeter macrocephalus | reverse complement strand
CTCTGTTGTGGCCTCTCCCGTTGCGGAGCACAGGCTCCGGACGCGCAGGCTCAGCGGCCGTGGCTCACGGGCCCAGCCGCTCCGCGGCATGTGGGATCCTCCCAGACCGGGGCGCGAACCCGGTTCCCCTGCATCGGCAGGCGGACGCGCAACCACTGCACCACCAGGGAAACCCTGCACACCTTTCTATATGCTTGTGTTACATAGATACATAAAACATAATTTCCTCATTTTATATGTATATATATGTGTATATATACATATATATACTTATACATGTGTGTCTGTATATTTGTGTAATTTTTAGAGAGTTTTGTAAAGATGAGGTTATTTTATATAAAGTTATTTGTTTCTCTTCTTTATCGCTTCAATATATGGCCACACAGAGCCTTGTGGAATATATTAAGGACTTTATATTATGAGAACAATGAAGAGTATTAAGCTGAGAAGGTGACAAGATTGGATTTGTTTTGAAAAATTATCTTAGTTGCAGAATAGAGGAAGGCTGGAGTTGATGCAGGAAGACCAGTTAGTCATCTATTTTGGTGGTCCAAGCAAGGAATGATAGCGGTTTAGATTAGAATAGCAGTAGATGGTGTTAGTGAGAGGTCAATAGATTCAAATAGATATGTAAGAAATAAAATCTATAGGCTTCGGTGGAGGATTTGATAAGAAAAAGAGAGTTGTCAATGATGTTTGTCACCGATTGTTTCCTAAGTTGTCAAAGATGTTTCCTAAGTTTCTAGAAAGATGGGTGTTGGTTCCAATTTACTGAGTTGGTGCCATTTTCTTCCTGTTTTCGCACTACTTGAGAAAGGCCAAGTTTGATCATAAGTTCAGTATGATTTTTAGGCTACAGCAATAGTAGCACAAGATAGGAAACGGGTAAACTCACAGGTGGCATGGCTAGGCCCTTTATCTGCTGTCACTCATGGGCATTTGAGAAATTCTTCAGCTGCCCTTAAGTGCTCATTCTTATGGATTTCCATTGAATTTTACCTTCTCTGTCCTTGAGGAAAGGAATGGATTTCTGTCCTCTCTGTAATGGTTTCCTCTCATCTCAGCTCTGTTTGGATGACTTTTTATTCGAACCAAAATAATCTTGCTACTCAGACTGGAATACACTGCAGAAATCTTCACTTAAAATTTTATACATTTTTTTTTCTAATTACAAAAGAAATGCCTGTTTACTTAACATGTATACAGAATAATAAAGAATGTAGAAATCAATATAATCTACTATTCAGTCACACTATCTGAATAGTGGCTCCTAAATTGTATAATTTGGTATCCTATATTGATACCTACTGTTAGCATTTGTGCTTTTACTTCCATTATTTAAAAAGCAAAACAGGGCTTTCCTGGTGGCGCAGTGATTGAGAATCCGCCTGCCGATGCAGGGGACACGGGTTCGTGCCCCAGTCCGGGAAGATCCCACATGCCGCGGAGTGGCTGGGCCCGTGAGCCGTGGCCGCTGAGCCTGTGCTCCGCAACTGGAGAGGCCACAACAGTGAGAGGCCCGCTTACC
>NC_041217.1:92471397-92488636 GCF_002837175.3 Physeter macrocephalus | reverse complement strand
GTGTCCGGAGCCTGTGCTCCGCAACTGGAGAGGCCACAACAGTGAGAGGCCCGCTTACCGGAAAAAAAAAAAAAAAAAAAAAAAAAGCAAAACAAAACACTGAGGAACAAAGAAAATATACTATATATTCATTTATGCATATTCCCCCCAATGAATACAGTATGAGACTTTTTCTAGTTTCATTTAAATTTAGCTACAACAAAGAAGCTGAGACAAAAAAACCCATAAACTTAAAAGGTACCAAAGTACAAGTGATGATCCCATTTTACAAATAAACTGTTTTCATTTCCTATACCTATAAAAGTGAGTCAAAAAGTGAAATTGCAATAAAATGCAATAAAAATGTATCATAGAAACTGTCAAATGATGAAATGATCAAATGGTAAAAGACACAGGAAGAGTGGATAGAATTTGTAACTAGCTATTAAGAGATCTGAACTTTAAAATTCCTTCTATCACTCATAATTCAGAAAGCAGATGTACCCAGGGTTAGAAAGTATGGCCCCTACCTTTCTTGGTTACTCTCATTTCTTCCTATTTCTCCTCCAAATTGGAGTATGGCAGATAGAGATAGCCAGTATTTAGTGAGAACCTGTAATTTCCAAGATATTATAATATACTTCTCTTATAATTTTGTACAATGAAAATTTTACAACATGCACAAAAAAGAGCAAATAGTATAATGAATTCCATTTGCTTATAGCTTTAGCAATCATCATTATTTTCCTAATCTTGTTTTATACATTGCTGCCCTCCCCATTTTTTGTGCTACAGTATTTTAATGCAAATCCCAGACATGTTATTTCCACTGTAAGAACTGCCCAACTGTGTTAGAAGTTACAAATGAAGCATGTTTTTTCATTACTTGAGAACAAGTTCTACTAAAGACAGTGCAACATAATAGTCATATATGAAATGTATCACAAATTTCTAGAAAACATGATATATTGCAGTCTATTTGATTTCAACAAGTGCCTATTATTGCCTATTAGTGCCTATTATTAGTGCCTATTACTGGGTTGGGAGAATATCTGGATTCCAAAGCAACTTTTGAACTGGTTTTCTTGGATAAGTTGCTTAACCTTCATAGCACTGTTAATTAGGGTTCTTTCTATTGCAATGACATTTACTAAGTTTAGCCAAAGCAAAAGAAGAAATTTATTTGGAGGATGTTGGGGTATTCAATGGAATAAACAAGCATTGGGCAGAGGCTCAGGGATAAAGGGGTCGGAGACTTGAGTCCTGATGGGTCTCTCATATCTGCTTCTCTTTACCAGTTTTAGCCTTCTATCTTGTTGCCAAGAAGATTATTTTCCTAAAGGATAGAAAGCACAGCTGCTAACAATTTTATAACTTAGACCTTATCAAAATCTAACAATCTTTGTAAGATACCAACTTCTGGAACAATCAACTGTGGCCAGGGTTAAAATGAAATAAACTAAGATGAAAAGTAGAAATCATGTGGATGGAATGGGTGAAATACAGTTCCCAGGAAATCTGGGGGAGAGGATGTTGTGCAAACAATCACATACACATCCTGTAGGGGGACTAAATGATTTTATCTGTAAAATGAGATCTTTGAATTGCATGATTGCTTAGGTACCTTCTAATTTCTAATATATAACTCTTTTAAAGTCCCTAAATATACCTGAAGGAATGTTGTTGCTTTGGAAGAGCAGTAGGAACTACAAATTAATAATAAAATGTCCCATAATGTGAGTTTATCCAAAGTTCAAGACTATAGTGTGTCATTCTTAAGCATGTATCTTAAGGTTACAGGTCATTAATATGAAACTTTAATAAGAGAAGAAACCAAAAGCAGATAATTTCATTTTGTATTAAATGTATCTTAACTGTGTTGTCATACTGACATTCCCCACCCATAAAACTTATGGTGGAGTAAATTAAAGAACAAGAAACTTTTTATGTAAAAACAAAGAATTTGTTTCTCATTGCTGATATTTCATATTTTGAAGTCCCAGGTTTATCATATAGGCTTAATGCTCTCAACATAGCCTAAAAATTTATGAAGTTTCACCTTAAAAGACCAGTATAAATATTTTTTTGGTTTAGATATTTTATTTTATGTTATTTTATTTACTTATTATTCATTGAGTGTCCAGTGAATATGTTAGGCTCTGATAAAAAAATATATCTTCAATGTAGATATTATTAGATATTATTTATTTATTTAATTTTAGTATAAAAATCTCCAATCATATGCAAAAATAGAGAAAATAATGTAATAAACTCTTATATATTTTCACCCAGCTTCAACCCAAACACTTTCTGTCTGCCAGTAACAATGCAGAACTCCCAGCTCTCCTGGCAAAGTGTTGTCAGGGAAAACCGGTTTCATCAGAATGTTTAAATAAAATCCAGAATCTCATAACATAATACAAAAATGTCCATGTTTCAATAGAAAATCAGTTATACCACAAATGAGAAAGATCTAAACAATTAAGAATGGGATATCAATAGATGACAACAATGAGATGAAAGAGATGTTAAAATTATCTGACAACATTTTAAAGCAGCCATGATAAAAATGCTTAAGCAAGCAACTAAAACACACTTAAGTGAAAAAAGAGAAGGCTAAACTATATGAGGCAAAAACTGATAGAACTCCAAGGAGAAATAGATGAATTCCACTATCATAGTCAGAGTCTTTACTTCCCCTATATTAGAAGTGGACAGATCCACTGTCCAAGCACAAAACCATTTCATAGTTGATCTCAACAACACCATCGACCAACTGGATATGATTGGCATCTATAGATTACCTCATCCAACAACAGTAGAATACACACTTTTCTCAAGCTCCCATGGAACATTCATTGAGATAGGCCACATTCCAGATTATAAGATACACCTGAAAAATTTAAAGAATAGAAAACTACAGACCAAAATCTCTCACAAACTTAGATGCAAAAGTCCTAAACAAAATATTAGCAAATTAAATCCAACAATGTATAAAAAGAATTATATGCCACGACCAAATGGGATTTATCCCTGGCATGCAAGGCTCTTTCAGCCATCACAAATTAATTAATGTAATTCAGCACATCAACAGGCTAAAAATGAAAAATTATCATTTCAAAAGATGCAGAAAAATATTTGGCAAAATCGGACACACATTCATGATAAAAACTCAGAGTATTTTAGGAATAAAGGAGAACTTCCTCAACTTGATAAAGAACATCTAGAAAAAAACCTACAGCTAATATCATATTTAATGATGAGAAACTAAAAGCTTTCCCACAAAGATCAGAAACAAGGCAGAGATGTCTCCTTTCCTCATTCCTTTTTGACATTGTTCTGAAAGTCCTACCTAATACAGTAAGACAAGAAAAGGAAATAAAAAGTATGCAGATTGGAAAGGAAGAAATAAAACAATTTTGTTCACAGATGACATAACAGTCCATGTAGAAAATCCAATAGAATTTTTTAAAAACCTCCTGGAACTAATAAGCAGTTATTGAAAGGTTGCAGGTTTTAAGCTTAATATACAAAAGTCAGTCACTTTCCTATATACCAACAATGAACAAATGGAATCTGAAATTAAAAGCACAATATAATTTACATTAGCACACCCCCAAAATGCAATACTTAGGTATAAATCCTACAATATATGTACAAGATCTATAAGAAGAAAACTATAAAACTGATGACTAAAACAAAAGAACTAAATAAATAAACTAAATTTATCATGGATATCATGGATAAGAAGAAGTAATATTGCCAAGTTGTCAGTTCTTCCCAACTTGATCAATAGATTCAATGCAATCTTAAACAGAACCCCAGAAAATTATTCTGTGGATGTTGACAAACTGATTATAAAGTTTATGGGGAGGCAAAAGACCCAGAATCACCAATACAATATTGAAGGAGAACAGTTGGACCACTGACACTACCTGAGTTCAAGATTTACTATAAAGCTACAGTATTCAGGAGAGTGACATTGGGGAAAGAATAGACAAGTCGATCAATGGAACAGAATGGAGAGCCCAGGAATAGACCCCTGTAAACATGCTCAAATGAACTTGAAAAAAGAGCAAGGGTAATTATAATGGTACAAAGTCTCTTCAGCAAATGGTGCTGGAACAACTGGACTTCATTAAAATTAATTGATAACCTGAACTTCATTAAAATTAAAAGCTTCTGCTCTGCCTAAGACTATGTAAAGAGGAGGAGAAGCTAAGCCACAGATTGAGAGAAAATATTTGCAAAATACACATCTGATAAACAACTGTTATTCAAAATATACAAGAACTCTTAAAATGCAACAATAAGAAAATGAAAACTCAAATGACCTCGGGTATGGAAATGCCTTTTTAGATACCACACAAAAGGAGCAATCCATGAGAGAAATATACCCGAATAAAAAATGAGCCAGAGACCTTAACAGATACCTCACCAAAGAGGATATAAACATAGCAAATAAATATATGAAAAGATGTTAAGTAATCAGGGAAATGGAAATTAAAACATCAATGAGGGCTTCCCTGGTGGTGCAGTGGTTAAGAGTCCACCTCCCAGTGCAGGAGACACGGGTTTGAGCCCTGGTCCAGGAAGATCCCACATGCCGCGGAGCAACTAAGTCCGTGCACCAGAACTACTGAGCCTGCGCTCTAGAGCCCACGAGCCAGAACTACTGAGCCTACCTGCCACACTACTGAAGCCTATGCTCCTAGAGCCCGTGCTCTGCAACAAGACACTCCACCGCAATGAGAAGCCCGTGCACTGCAACGAGGAGTGGCCCCTGCTTGCTGCAGCTGGAGAGAGCCCGCGCACAGCAACGAAGACCTCATGCAGCCAAAAATAAATAAATTAAATAAATTAATGTAAAAAAATAGTGTATATGTGTCAATCGCAATCTCCCTAAAAAAAAAAAAAAAGAAAAAAAAGAAAAAAAAACAGCAATGAGATACCACTACTCATCAAAATGGCTGA
Organism: Physeter macrocephalus; assembly: GCF_002837175.3. NCBI lineage: Eukaryota > Metazoa > Chordata > Mammalia > Artiodactyla > Physeteridae > Physeter > Physeter macrocephalus. The sequence continues at coordinate 92,483,683 of NC_041217.1, read as the reverse complement.
TATCCAGAACACATGACACCAAATGCTAGTGAGGATGTGGAGAAACAGGAACCCTCATTCATTATTGGTAAGAATGCAAAATGGTACAGATAGTTTGGAAGACAATTTGACAGTTTCTTACAACACTAAACACATTCTTACCATATGATCTAGCAATCACACTCCTTTGTATTTATCCAAAGGAGTTGAAAACTTTTGTTCACACAAAAAACCTGTACATGCATGTTTATAGCAGCTTTATTCATAATTGCCAAAGCTTGGAAGCAACTAAGGTGCCCTCAGTAGGTGAATGGATAAATAAGCTGTGTTACATCCAGACAATGGAATATTATGCAGCATTAAGAAATGAGCTATCAAGCTGGGAAAAGACACAGAGGAAACTTAAATGCATATTACTAAGTGGAAGAAGCCCACACTATATGATTCCAACAATATGACATTCTGAAAATGGTAAAACTATGGAGACAATCAAAAGATCAGAGGTTGCTGGGGGTTGGGGTGGTGAGAAGACTAGGCAGGGCATAGATGGACAGAATTGATTTAAAAACATGACCCAACTCTGCTTTGTCTATAAGAAACTCATTTCAAATACAAAATTTACAAGGTGTTTTAAAGTAAAAAAAATGGATAAAGATATAGCATGCAAACCTTAATTAAATGAAAGCAGGAGTGGCTTTATTTATATCAAATAAAGTAAAAATCAGAGCAAAGAAAGTTACTAGAGACAGAGAGGAACATTATATAATAAGAATGTCAATCAACCAAGAGGACATGTAATTATAAATGTGTATACATCAAACAACTGATCTGCATAATATGTGAAGCAAAAATTAATATAACTGAAGGAGAAATAGACATATGTGTGATTATAGTTGTAGACTGTACCTCCTCCCTCAACATTTGATAGAATAAAAAGAATATCAGAAATTATATAGAAAAAAATCAACACCACCATCACATAACATTCTAATCAACATTTTTAGAGCACCCAACCAACAACAAACTATACATTCTTTGTAAGTGTCCATGGATGGTTGATCATATCCTCATCCACAAAGTAAACCTCAACAAATTTAAACTATAGAAATTATAGAGTGTATTCTCTGAATTCAGTGGAGTCAAATTAGAAGTGAATAACAGAAAGATAACAGGAAAATCTACAACCATTTGGAAACAAGTCACATTTAATAATCCATGGGTTGAAATGAAACTCTCAAGGAAAAAAATATACATTCAATTCAATTTATTAAAAAATACATTGAACTGAATGAAAATAAAAATACAATACATCAAAATTCATGGGATAAAACTAAGTCAGTGCTGAGATAAAATATTCTCAATTCAATAATCTAAGTGTCCACCTCAAGAACCTAGAAAAAGAAGAGCTAAATAAACTGAAAACCTGCAAAAAGAAGGAAATAATAAATATAAAATCAGAAATCAATATCATTAGAGAAAATAAAGAGCTAGTTCTATAAAAGATAAATAAAACTGAAAAATTATAGCAATGCTGACAATGAAAACAAAAGACACAAATTACTAATATCAGGAATGACATAGAGAATGAAACAGACCCTGCAGGCATCCAAAGGATAGGGGAATACTATAAACAGGTCTGTACATATACGTTTGACAACTTAGGTAACATAGACTTGTTTTTGAAAAACACCATTTACAACTCACCAAATATGAAACAGATAATTCGAATAGCATGATAACTATTAAAGAAATTGAATTTATATTTATAAAACTCCCAATAAAGAAGTCTCCAGGGCCAGATGATTTCACTGGAAAATTCTAACAAATATTTAAAAGAGAACTAACATTGATTCTACATAATCTCTTCCAAAAAGTAGAAGAGGAGAGAATATTTCCCAATTCACTTTTGAAGGACATATTACCCTGATACTGAAATCAAACATAAAGAGTACAAAAAAAGAAAAAAGAGAGAGAGAGAGAGAGAGAGAGAGAACTGCAAACCTATATTTCTCACAAATATATACACAAAAATCCTTAATAGTGTATCAGCAAATGGCATTTAGCAATACATAAAAATCATTATGTATAATGACCAAGTGGGATTTATTTCAGGGTTAAAAGGCTGGTTTAATATTTAAAAATTAAGCACTGTGATACAGCATATTAAACAGATTAAAAAAGAAAAATCACATAGACATATAAATCAATGCAGAAAAGGCATCTCACAAAATTCAGCACCCATTCATGATAAAAAAAATCTTAGAAAATATGAATAAAGAGGAAGATCTTCAACTTGATAAAAAATCTTCAACAAAAGTTTACAGCTAACATACTTAATGGTGAAAGATGGAATACTTTCCCCTTGAAATCAGAAACAAGGCTAGGATGCCCACTCTCACTATTCTTATCCAACATGGTACTAAAAGTTCTAGCCATTTCTGTAAGGCAAGAGAAGAAAAGGCATATAGATCATAAAGGAAGAAATAAAATTGCCCTTATTTGCAGATAATTATGATTGTCTACATAGGAAATTCTAAGGAATCTACCAAAAATCTTCTAGAAATAATGAGTTCAGCAAAGCCACAGAAATCAAGATAAACATACAAAAATCAGTTGTATTTCTATATACTAACAATGAACAAGTGGGCAACAAAATTAAGAATACAATATCATTTACAATTTTTTTTTAAACTTGTGTAAATCTGACAAAACATGCTCAGGACATGTATGGTGAAAAAAAACACAATGTTAATAAAATAAATAGAAAAAATATCTAAATAAATGGGTGGTCAAACTGTATTCAAATGTTGCAAGATTCAAAATAGTAAACATATCAATCTCTTCAAATTGATAAACAGGTTTAATGCAATTCCTATTAAAATTCCAGCAATACATTTTGTAGATATAGATGATATCATTAAAAATTTATATAAAAAGGCAAAGGAACTGGAATTGCTGAAAACTGTCTTGATAAAGAAGAGTAAAGTGGGACAAATCATCTTTCTGACTTCAAGACTTTTTATGTAGCGCATTAATCAAGACTCTATGGTATTGGTGGAAGTATAGACACATTTAATGTCTATTCAGTGCAACAAAATAGAGTATTCAGAAATATACCATGCCCAACAGATTTTTTTAAAAATTTTTATTAGAGTATAGTTGTTTTACAGTATTGTGTTAGCTTATACTGTACAGCAAAGTGAATCAGCTATACATATATATATATCCCCTCTTTTTTGGATTTCCTTCTCATTTAGGTCACCACAGAGCACTGAGTAAAGTTCCCCGTGCTATACAGTAGGTTCTCATTAGTTATCTATTTTATACATAGTATCAATAGTGTATATATGTAAATCCCAATCTCCTAATTCATCCCACTTCCCTTTCCCCCTTGATATCCATACATTTGTTCTCTTTGTCTGTGTCTCTATTTCTGCTTTGTAAATAAGATCGTCTATATCAATTTTTTTCAGATTCCACATATATGGGCTAATATACGCTATTTGTTTTTCTCCTTCTGACTTACTTCACTCTGTATGACAGTCTCTAGGTCCATCCATGTCTCTACAAATGACCCAATTTCATTCCTTTTTATGGCTGAGTAATATTCCATTGTATATATGTATCACATCTTCTTTATCCATTCCTCTGTTAATGGACATTTAGGTTACTTCCATGTCCTGATTATTGTAAACAGTACTGCAGTGAACATTGGGGTGCATGTGTCTTTTTGAATTATGGTTTTCTCAGGGTATATGCCCAGTAGTGGGATTGCTGCATCATATGGTAGTTCTATTTTTAGTTTTTTAAGGAATCTTCATACTGTTCTCCATAGTGGTTCTATCAGTTTACATTCCCACCAACAATGCATGAGGGTTCCCTTTTCTTCACACCCTCTCCAACAATTATTGTTTGTAGATTTTGCACAACAAAGGAAACCATAAACAAGACGAAAAGACAACCCTCAGAATGGGAGAAAATATTTGCAAATGAAGCAACGGACAAAGGATTAATCTCCAAAATATACAAACAGCTCATGCAGCTCAATATCAAAAAAATAAAGAACCCAATCAAAAAATGGGGGGAAAACCTAAATAGACATTTCTCCAAAGAAGACATACTGATGACTACAAACACATGAAAAGATGCTCAACATCACTAATTATTAGAGAAATGCAAATCAAAATTACAATGAGGTATCACCTCACACCGGTCAGAATGGCCATAACGAACTGATTTTTGACAAGTGTGCAACTGAGTGGAGGAAAGAGAACCTTTTCTACAAATGGTGCTGAAGCAATTAAACATCGACAGATGAAAGAGAAAGAAAGAAAGAGAGAAAGAAAAGAAAGAAAGAAAGAAAGAACGAAAGAGGGAGGAAGGGAAGAAGGAAGCAAGGAAGGGAGGAAGGAAGGTAAGAAGGAAGGAAGAAAGAAAGGGAAAGGAAAGGAAAGGAAAAAAAAAAGAAAATCATCTAAGATGGATCCAGGACCTAAATGTAAAATTTAAAGCTATAAAACTCTTAGAAAAGCATTAGGAGCAAATCTTCAGGCTCTAGGGTTAGGCACAGAGACTTTAGACATAACAACAAAAGCACAATACATGAAAACAAAATATGATAAATTGGGCTTTATTTTAATCAAAAAGTTTTGGTCTGGAAAGTCCCTGTTAAGAGAATGAAAAGATGAGCTACAGAGTGAGAAAATATTTACAAACCGTATATCCAAGAAAGGATTATTATGTAGAATACATCAATATATAAAACTCGAGTACAGAAAAAAGAAAAAAAGCTCCAATTAGAAAATAGGCAAAAACATGCAGAGAAATTTCACCAAAGAGGATACACAGAGGGCAAATAAACACAGGAAAAGAGTTTAACATCATTATCCATTAGGGAAATGCATATTAAAACCACAATTAGATATCACTAAATGTCTACAAAAATGTCAGAAACAAAAGAATAGTGACAGCACCAAATGCTGGTGATGATGCAGAAAAACTGGATCAGTCATATATTGCAGATGAGAATGTAAATTAGTACAACCATTCTTGAGAATAGTTTGTTAGTTTATTATAAAATGAAATATGCAACTACCATATGATCCAGCAATTTCACTCTTAGGCATTATGCCAGAGAAATGAAGAGTTATGTTTACACAAAAACTGTACACAAATATTTATATCAGTTTTATTCCTAATGGACAAAAACTAGAAACAACCCAGAGTGTCCTTCAACTGGTGATTAGTTAAATGAATTGTGATACATGTATCACAATAAACTATTGATACAGTCACCAACCTGGATAAACCTCCACAGAATTATGCCAAGTGAGAAAAGCTCTTTATGAGACATTCTTGAAATGACAATATGATAGAATGAAGAACAGATTAATGTTTGCCAAAGATTAAGGCATGAGGGAATTTAATGTGGCTATAAAAGGGCAATATGAGAGATCATGGTGGCGACAGAAATGTTCTGTATCTGGACTATATTAATACTAATATTCTGCTTGTGATATTGTATTATAATTTTGCAAGATGTTACATTTGAGAAAAATTGGAAAAAATAGTATACAGATCTCTGTATTATTTCTATAACTACATATGAATCTATAATTATCTTAGAATAAAAAGTTTAATAATTTAAAAAACCCTGACAATAAGAAATCTCTCCCTTTGAAAATGAAACCTGATTTCTTTGTTGTTTTACTTTCAGGAAGAAGCAATATAGTATGGGCAAGCTCTTTTAATTCTATAGCATTCATTTGTTATTATCCTTGATGGGGTAAAAATGTCAAAACTATTTTTGCATCTACTAATGAATAACATTATTATTAAAGAGGTTTGGATTTTTGTTTTTCCCTGTTGAATAAAGGTAAGGAAAAGGTGATTCAAATGAATTAGAAATAATGACATTTTGTGTATGTTTATAGTGTTCTTTGCAATACAGAGAACATCACAGTAGCAGAGTTTTATGTAGTAAATAGGTCACTGGGAATTCTGTATACTTCCAGAATGGAACTGTAAGTCATCTGCATTTTTTCTATTAAATTTTATATGTAGAACATATTATAAAATTCTATTTGTGTCACAAAATTCTATTTGTGTCACTAGCATTATGTAGTTTGATAATTAGTCATTTCTTGAATAACAAAGCTCAAGAAAATGCCTTGTATAAAATCTACTGAGAATTTATCGTTTAAAGTATTTGGAGCCTTAAAAATATAAATTAGAATTAAACCATTGCATTTTCCAGACGTTTAAGACCCTTCAAATTATACTTGCCAATGAATCAAAGTATTAAATCTATTTCCACCTCTTTATTTTATGTTTGAGGCTCAGAGACCAAATGATTTGTTTAGTGTCACAAGGTTAAGGAATGTCAGAAGTGGTCCTCAGACCCTTCAAATTATACTTGCCAATGAATCAAAGTATTAAATCTATTTCTTTATTTTATGTTTGAGGCTCAGAGACCAAATGATTTGTTTAGTGTCACAAGGTTAAGGAATGTCAGAAGTGGTCCTCAGATACTACTTTTATTATCTTTTAAAATTCTTTCTGGGGCTTCCCTGGTGGCGCAGTGGTTGAGAGTCCGCCTGCCGATGCAGGGGACACGGGTTCGTGCCCCGGTCCGGGAGGATCCCACATGCCGCGGAGCGGCTGGGCCCGTGAGCCATGGCTGCTGAGCCTGCGCGTCCGGAGCCTGTGCTCTGAAACGGGAGAGGCCACAACAGTGACAGGCCCGCTTACCGCAAAAAAAAAAAAAAAAAAGAATTCTTTCTGGACCCAGATTTTTGTATTATCTAACTTAGAATCCTTTCTGGACACTTTTGGTTGTTTTATTAGAATTTAATGTATATCTAAGAATTTTTCATAAATTACTGTTGTCTTAATACTGCAAATTGAGAAGCATTTTGAATAAAACATTTGATGACAAAAAATGAATTATCCTCAAAAGGGCACAGAGAAGATGGTCATTGGTTTAAAATAATAGGGAATTTATAAAATACTTAGTGGGGTTAGGTTGATAACTTTATTATCATTATTAGTTTAGTATCTGTTTCCAGATGCAATTTTATTTTTATGGTGATGGAATTATAACAAAGAAAGATTGCTTTGGAGGTAAAGTTAAAATAACTGAGTATTTGGTTCAGAGTTCATAAAAACTCTGCATGAAAGGACATTTTAAAAACGTAAAATAGTTCCAGAATTGCAAAATCTAAAAGTAAGCAAAAGAGAGTCTCCCAAGAGTGCTTATACATTCATTCCATGCCCCACAAACCTTTTCAAAAGATGTGAAAGAAGGGTGTGGAGAAGCCCTGCAAAACACAGGTGGCAACACTAAGGAAGTGAGGAAGGCTGTGGAGATTGCTATTTGCCTTGGGAACGGCTCTTCTTATTTGAACTGATTGAGCTAATCAAAAGGCAAAACTCAGTAGGACTTTTCTCTCATTTTTTAACTCAAGGAAAAAACATTTTAAGAGCAGCTTTTTCCCACCTTTGCATATAATCAGACAAGAAGAGAGCTAAGGGCATTGCGGAGCTTAAGCAAAGTAAATAAGTGGTTCTAATACTTTTCAGAATATTTGTCTATGTCATTAGATGCTTCATGTCCATCCAAAGATGGCTTCTTTCCTATCTCAAAGAAGGAACTACCAGCACTTTCACAAGGTTTACCTTGGATGCCACTTAACGTGTTTTAAAAACTTTTTATTGTGAAATAATTTTAGACTTACAGATAAGATACAAAAATAGAACAAAGAATTCACCCAGGTAAAATGTCAAATGTCAACAATTTACCTCATTTGCCTTACCATTCTGTCTTGTGTCTCTCTGTATGCGTGAGTGCCTGTATATAAATGTGTATGTATGTGTGTATGTATGTGTATGTGTGTGGTGTGTGTGTGTAATGTTTTCATCTGAACCAATTGAGAGGAAATTGCCATTTAATCCATTATTCTTGTATGCTTCAATATTTCCTAAAAGACTAGGACACTATTGTCTGTAATCACAGTACAATCATTAAAATCTGAAAATCAACACTGATATAATACTATCAACACACACTCCATTCGCATTTTACCAATTATCCCAATAACACATTTCATAGCAAAAGAAAACCACATTTTTTCTCCATATTCGGGATCTAGCCCAGGATTACATACTGCATATAGTTGAGATGTCTCCTGAGTTTTTTCAATAGTTCCTCAGCCTTCTCTTGTCTTTCATGACTTCTAAGGTTTGAAGAGTATAAGCCAGTTCTTTTGTAGAGTGTTCCTGATTTTGGGTTACCTGATATTTTCTCATGATTAAATTCAAGTTTTGCATTTTGGTGGGGATATTAAAGAGGTGATTCTGTGTTTTTCTTTACATCGTAACAACATGATTCTTGATTCCTTGCATTACTGGTGATGTTACCTTCTATCACTTGGCTAAGGTAGTGTTTTGCCAGGATTCTCCATTGTAAAATTACTATTTTTCTCTTTATAATGAGTAAATATTTTGCCACTTGTATACTTACTTAAATATCTTTGTCCTCAGCAAAATTTTACCCAGTCATTTTGGTATTCATTAGTGATTCATTCTTGCCTGAATAAATTATCATTATAATAATTTACCAGTTGTGATTTTTCTAATTCTTATACATTTATTAGCTGTCATTCTTACATAAGGAAGAACTTTCCCTTTCCCTTCACTTATATATATGTATGTATGTATTTATATACGTGTGTATGTAATGTATCTATGCTGATATCAGCATGGGTTAGAAATTAGGGGGAAAATTCAGAGTAAAAATCTGAGGACTGTCTACTAGACTGGACAGTATATACAAATATCTCGGGTTGACTGCTTGCTCTTTTAGATTTAGTACAGCTTAAAAACATATATAATTATTTAACTTTATGTCAAACATTAGCTTTAGAAATATAATATTTCAGATTGTATTTATACTCACAAGGTAAAATGGATAAAGAGGTTTCTCTCTCTCGACAAATAAAATTTTTTAAAAATTACTTTCATTTGAACCAGCCAGATCAGTGATATCCAATAGAAATACAATATGAACTACATATGTAATTCCAAATGTTTTAGTAGTCACATTAAAACTATATAAAGAAAAAATTTTAATTAATTTAAATAATACATTTGTTTACCTAATATATTGAAATATCATTTCAATATCTAATCAATATAAAACTTATTAATAAGATACTTTACATGTTTTTCCTATTAAGTCTTCAGAATCCTATAGTTAATTTACACTTACAGCACATCTCAACTCATACCAGCCACATTTCACTTTTAAGTGCTCAGATAGCTACATGTGGCTGTGGCTACTGGATTGGAAAGCACAGATCTAGATAATTGAAAGATTTTTAAAATCTAGAATATATAGATACTTGTTTCAGTTATCCACCTTATTTTGCATGTGCAGGAAGTGTTATTTAAAAATAGAAAAAGTAGAAAGCATAGTAAAGCTATAATAATAATACTATAAAAATTCCACTAAAGAATTTATCCTCAGAACACTGTAAGAATGAGATTAATAGAAATATCTATAATGGATTAAACTGAATTGAATGATTAAATTAAACCTTTTTAAAAAATACATATTTTATTACTATTTCTGTGTATATTAGTTTGTCCAAAACAAAACTATGTTTTAAATCAGTTTCTTAGTGGACTTCTATGACTATAGTCTTGCCACTATGAAATACTAGTTTTCAACATACCTATACTATTTCCCAAGTCCTTGAGTAAAAAGTGCATACATATACATATATACAGACGCACAGACACATACATATATGCATAAGAAAATCTGTACCTATTGAACCCTCTTACCAAAATATATCCCTTGTCATTACTTTAGTATTAAATGATTTATAAATAAAACTGTCATTAATTTTAAAATGGTCCCACTTACATTTAACTTAGACTAGGATCAGTGATGTTGAAAGAGCATGTGGGAACCGATATAGCCAACTTATTTAGTAACAGGCAGCATCGTAACTATACTAGCTCATTTATCGATGTAACTCATTTAATTTTCACAGAATCTTATGATTAGCCATTATCACAATTTATAGTCATTTTACATATGAGGAAAGTAATGCACAAAGAAGTTAAGTAACTCCCCCAAATTTGCACAGTTAGTGATTGTTATATCTGAAAGCCTTTGTTTAAAGGCTGTCTAAAACTAGTCCAAAGAAGCCCTGACCACCTCAGGTAAGATGAAGCAAAGAATGAGGTTGAATAAATTTACCTTGCACAGAGACTGTATCTGGTACAAATGGAAGGAGAGAAGCTGGACTTCATGCAGAGATGCAAACAACCCTGATAAAATAATTTAACCAGTCCATACATTTAACAAATATGTATTTCTCTTTGCTAGGCACTGGAGTACAGTGATGCATAAAACATATGAGTTTACAGTTGAGGAGAAATAGGGGAAGAAAGCAAATACAGTCTGCCCTCCATATCCCTGTGCTCTGCATCCTTGAATTCAACCAACTACAAACCAAACATTTGAAAAAAAAATTCCAGAAAGTTCCAAAAAACAAAACTTGAATTTGCCACGAGCTGGCCACTGTTTACTTGGTATTTACATTGTATTTACAACTATTTATACAGAATTTACATTGTATTAGGTATTATAAGTAATGTAGAGATGATATAAAGTATACAGATAATGTGCATAGGTTATATGCAAATACTATGCAATTTTATGTAAGGGACTTGAGCATCCTTGTATTTTGGTATCCTCAGGGGATTGGTTCCAGGGCCAGGACACTGTGAGATGACTGTAATTATAATGCAATATAGAAAGTGCTCTCCTAGGAATAAACACAAAATGATATGAGAATATAAAAAAATATACTTAACACGGCCTTAGACATTAGGGAAGGCTGAAAGAAAAGCTGTTGAGTCCTGAAGAATTACTAAAAGTTGAATTAATGATTGGTAAATATATTTAAAGAAACCTACAATATTACTTTCTTCAGGGTAACATCTCCACGTGGATCGGCTAGATGCATCTCAACCTCAAGATATGATTAAAGACAACTATGATGAAATCAAACCTCAGAATCTCATGTGGAAGGGCAAATGAAGAAGTGTTAACTGCTGAGTTAGTATCTACTCTGTAGCAGGTGCTGAATGTGCTCTCTATATATGACTTCTACATTCCTTTCTTATGTATGTGCAATGAAGTTTCAAAAGGGTAGTTAACTTGACCAAGATTAATGCGGCAGAGCTCTGACATCAAATCGTCTGATTCTTCTTTTTCAATTGAATACTGCCTCCTTCCTTTCTATAAAATAAGGTAAACTGCCACTTGAGAGAAAATGATTTGCTTACTACTTTGAGGTATTCACAGAAAGATAAGAGGCTTATAAAATATTCAAACAAGTAACATTTTTGAAATAGTCACTAAGGAGTTTCATCATATATATTAATTATATATATAATAATATTTAATTTTGAAAAACAATGAATTTTTGTGGTATACAAAGCTCTTTCATTTCTCTTTTCTCATTAGCTAGCATAAGTAATTACAGACAAGGTAATGTTAGTCCCAATTTGGAGATGAGAATGCAGACATCTAAATATATCACAAATTTAAAACATTCAGATATATACTCAGCATATCCATTGATACCTTTTTTCAGATTCAGATTGTCCAGATTCAGATTTTTCAAGATATTCTGTTCTTGTTTAACTGTTTTATAATTTTTATTTACATATTATTTTTGAAAATTATTTATAATTAGAAGTAAAGTTAAGCTTAACAAAATGTTTGGAATGTAGCAGTAGGCAACTCAAGGATTTGTATCAATAGCCAGCATAACTTTTTATTAATAATTTAAAATGATTGTATTTTTATAAAGACTAACTTGAAAAATATTAAATCTTGAATATGTTTTTATTTAAGCAAGCCTTTACTAGAAACCATAGAGACTTACATTATGGAAGGTGTGCCAAACGTTCTCTGAATCTTCTGTTGTGGATGATCACATTATTTTATAGATGAAACTTTCCAGGGATTTTTTTGCAGAACTGATGTATTTTTCTGATGGATTCTCTTGTTTGTTTTTCTGGGATATATTACTCAACTAGACCAAAAAATAAACTAGAACAGTTCAAATAACTCTTTTGTTAAAACTGAATTTATATGAAATCAAATATCAACTTGATAATATAAGATCAAAGTAAATGGTTTTCAATTTTTTTTTTTTTTTTTTGCGGTACACGGGCCTCTCACTGTTGTGGCCTCTCCCGTTGCGGGGCACAGGCTCCGGACGCG
>NC_041217.1:92418626-92471385 GCF_002837175.3 Physeter macrocephalus | reverse complement strand
CAGCCATGGCACACGGGCCCAGCCGCTCCGCGGCATGTGGGATCTTCCCGGACTGGGGCACGAACCCGTGTCCCCCGCATCGGCAGGCGGACTCTCAACCATTGAGCCACCAGGGAAGCCCCGGTTTTAAATATTTTTAATATCCTTAAAATAAAATTGATATAAATTCGAAAACATGCAATTTCTTTGGTTTTTAGTATCATTTTCAACATTGACTTATGTGTCACTTAGAATTTTCAAACAAAAAAATAAATTTCGAATGAGATTTCATAAGTTGATAATACAATTTAAACTGAAAATGATTGAAATTATTAGTCAGACAGTGGTATTTGGGCCGGATGCCTGTTTTATTAGTTAACTAGCATTGTCTCTCAACTGTTAGTAATGTGATGATCACCTCTAATAGGTAAATAGGTCATAAATCATTTGTGAATTTAGCAAAAAATGCCAACTACTCCATTTATCAATGAAATTCTTTATGTAGAAAAGTCAGAAAAATTCTGCTTAGAGCCTTAGGAATTGCACTTGCACTCAAACCTTAGCAGAAAAAACAAAAAGATTTTGCCTAATTTTACTTCCTTACTGTAGTTTAGGGCAATATATTGGAGACTAACAAAACTTCCATGTTAAGAGTCTTTCAAAATAAATTGTTTCAGTTATCTATTCCTGTGTAACACGCCACTCCAAAATTTTGAGACTAAATGCTGATTAACCATTTCTGACCATTCTGTGTGTTGTCTGGGCTCATCTGGGTAGCTTTACTGCTCCATGTGATATAGCTGAGGTAACTCATGTGGCTGCGTTTAGCTGGAGCTTGTCTGGGCTGGAAGGTCGAGAATGGTTTCTCATCCTTTAGGGCTTATCTCCATGTGATCTCTAATGATTCAGCAGTCTAGTCTGTACTACCTTACAGCTAGGTGACTAAATTCCTAGTGGGAGCATTCCAAAAGGACAAACTCCAATACACATATGCCTATCAACCCTCTAGTTGCATCCTACTTGCAAATGTCCCATTGACCAAAACAAGACACAGAACCAAGCCTAGGTTCAATGTGGGAGGGGACTACACAAGGGCTGGAACACTGGGAGTCAAGGCTCACTTAATGTTTTGCCATGATCTCTCTGATCCCTGATGATCCATTCCTCTCACATGCAAAATAAAATCATGCTCTCTCCAAGACCCAAAAGTCTTATCCTATTATGTCATCAGATCTAACTTTGAAGTTCAAGAGCCCACATCTAAATAATGCTCAGGGTGATCCCTTAGGTACTGTTACTTGGGCCCATTTGTTGGGTTCAGAGACCTATAAACTGGAAAGGTAAATTACCAGTCTGCCCTCTACATAAGTTCATAAAATGGTGAGATAGAAAGAAGTTAATCATGCTAGACACTCTCACTCAGAAAGGACGGAGGAAGTAGAGACACATAGAAATTCTGGAATCCAGTCAGGTACATGCCACCAGTTGCCCTGCTCCAGAGGCAGGGGAGGTTTCTTGATTATACCCACTTCTTATATTTGCAAGTGGCTCCCTCTGGCCCTTGGCTCAACTCTATGCTCCCCTTTTTAGTAAAAAATTGCTTTTGCTTGTAGTTCAGTATGTTTCTCAGGCTGTTTCCTGCTGTAGAAAGTCAACGGCCCAAATTGTTTTGAACTGTCTCTGTGCCTTTTAGTCTAAGCTGATAGTGCGTTCACTACTAAAATTCCTTTTAAAATCATGTGGACTGTTTACCTATTATAGTTCATTCCATTAAACAAAAGTCACAGGGACATATATTTTCAAGACAGATCTCTTTCTACTTTGAAATATGGGTTAATGTGCTTTGAGACAACATCCTTAAAATTCTTAGGAGCCTTTGGTCTGGCTGAGAGTCTGAGAAGAAACAACTTGAATCTTTCTTAGGTCTTAACTAAGGGTCTTACATTCATAGCCTTGATTTTATCTTTATTTTGAGGCCACATTTTACTGTTATTACCCTGAATTTCATTTTCACCTCTTAATATGATAATCTATTGTCTGCTGGAGAAGCTGGGAATGAAAACCAATTTTATATTCTAACTCAGCTAGTCTTCTGTTAGAAATGATTTCATTAGGCTCCGCTTGAAACCAAACAGTTCCTTCTTTCATTCATCTCTTTCCTATAAAACCATATCTTAGGCAACTATAAGAAGCCAATTGGCACTTTCAGCATCCTGTCTGAAAATCTACTTAGCCAGAATCACAAAGTCATTAGGTACATGTTTTATCTTACAAGTTATCAAGGTCACTATTGTCGTTAATTTTCTATCAATACATACATTAGGTATGCTGTTGTCAAGTTTCCAATAGCAATTTTATCAGTGCTCTTCTAGCCAGGTGTTTGCTGCTTAGTCCCAAAGCCAATATTTTATGTTTGTATGATGCCAGCGCCCCACTTTTATATAGTAGCAATTTCTGTTTCAGGTATGTATTGCTGTGGTAAAAACGCTCCAAGAAACTTACTGACTTATAAGAGCAAGTCCTTATTACTTCTTATGATTCTGTGGGTTGACTGAGATCAGTTGATTGGTTTTTCTGTTCCACGTGGCAAAATGGGTATTACTCGTGTGGCTTTATTAAAGTGAGAGCTTAGCTGGGGCTAAAACAGCAAAATGGTTTCATCCTCCAGATTAGTCTAGTCTTTACTTCTTTTGAGGTAAAATTTACTGACTGGAGTTTTGGAATGAAAATATATATATATGGGTATTACTCGTGTGGCTTTATTAAAGTGAGAGCTTAGCTGGGGCTAAAACAGCAAAATGGTTTCATCCTCCAGATTAGTCTAGTCTTTACTTCTTTTGAGGTAAAATTTACTGACTGGAGTTTTGGAATGAAAATGTATATATATATATATATATGTATATGTATATATATATGAAGTTCTTTGAAAAAATTGTGAAACTATTTACAAATACAGGTTTCTTACATGCCTTAAGACTCTATATAAATAAAATTCCATAGCTCAGCACTTCTCAAACTTTTTCTTTTTGGTATCCATATGGTAGCGGAGGATGTTCAAGTCACCAGAAGACCTGTGGCATCTAGTCTCCAAGATGGCCTTTGATGATCCCTACCTCATGGTATTCACACCCTTGTTTAGTTCCCACTCACATTGTACCAGGGTGGGTCTGTGTAAGCAGTAGAAAACATCAGAAGCGATAGAATATCACTTCTGAGATCCCATTATAAAAGCCTCTGACTTCCTTCTTGGGCACCTCCCCCTCACTCCGGCATCTCTCTCATCACTACAGGGCTATGTGGTGGATGACTGAAGCCTCTTGTCAACATTTGTGTAAGTGAACTTAGAGGCAGGTCCTTAAGCCCTAAATAACTAAGCCCTGGTCAACAGCTTGACTACAGCCAATGAGAGACTTGAGCCAGAACTACCCAGCTAAGCTACACCCAGAAACTTTACCCTCAGAAACTGTGTCAGGAAATAAATGTCGGTTTAAGCTCCAAGTTTTGGGCAATTCACTTTACCAATAGTTAACTAGTATATAGACACAAAATACCTTTCCTTATATTTTATGAAAAATTTCATACGAGCTCTGAATTTTCTTTTATAATATATCCAGGATTTTTCCTGTGTTTATTTTTTTAATAGAAATCCATTTTTTTTTTTTTTTTTTTTTTGTGGTATGCGGGCCTCCCCCTGTTGTGGCTTCTCCCGTCGCAGAGTACAGGCTGCGGACGCGTAGGCTCAGCGGCCATGGCCCACGGGCCCAGCCGCTCCGCGGCATGTGGGATCATCCCAGACCGGGGCGCGAACCCGGTTCCCCTGCATCGGCAGGCGGACGCGCAACCACTGCACCACCAGGGAAGCCCCGAAATCCATTTTTAATTTATTTATTTTATTTACTTTTTTATTTTTGGCTGCATTAGGTCTTCATTGCTGCACGTGGGCTTTCTCTAGTTGCTGTGAGCGGGGGTTACTTTTCGTTGCTGTGCGCGGGATTCTCATTGTGGTGGCTCCTCTTTGTTGTGGAGCACGGGCTCTAGGCGTGCGGGATTTAGTAGCTGTGGCACACAGGCTTCAGTAGTTGTGGCTCTTGGGCTCTAGAGCGCAGGCTCAATAGTTGTGGCACATGGGCTTAATTGCTCCGCGGCATGTGGGATCTTCCTGGACCAGGGCTCGAACCCGTGTGCCCTGCATTGGCAGGCGGATTCTTAACCACTGCACCACCAAGGAAGCCCTATATCCCGTTTTAATATAAACTAAATCGTATAGATTACTCTCCATAAGATAAACTGATGCTTTTAGGGAGATTTGCCCTCTTTATTTTATTTTTTCTTGGGATCCCTGGTAGAAACATCTAATTTCAAACATCTTTTATTAAAAACTTCTAATATAAAGTGTGAGATGCCTAGGATTATGTTTAATGAGAAATGTCTCACCTACATGGAAAAAAAAACTAATTTTTCTTCCAAAAAAACAAAAAGAAGACACAAAAATGTGGAAAGATAGATTTCCTCAAACTGAATCATAAATCCAATGCAATTCTAAAAAAAAAATCCTAAAAGGGAGGTGGTAAAATATAACTCAGAGAGTGCTAGCTCTAAAATCAGAGCAGAATACTGACTCTAAAACTTACAAAAGCCAGTAGGTAACTCTGTGCCTCAGTATAGTTACCACTACTGAGTAAAGAAGACAATCAAAATAAATAACGTCATCGTTTTTATTGTGATGAATCTATTCTAAGAAAACACTTTCACACTTACTCAGAGATATATGTATAAAAATACTAATTACACTGTTCATAATAACAAAAAATTCAAAACAATTTAAATTTCTATTATTAGGGCAGTTGTTAAAGAAATTAAAATATCACTCACACTATGATATACTATGTGACTATTACAAAGAATGGGTTTTCTTTTATGTATAGTGATGTGAAAATTGTCCATTTTACAGTAAGTGGGAAATAAAAAAGCCTGGTGCATATCACTGTGTACATTATAATCTCATTTTTAAAAATAGGAATAATAAAAATAATATTTTAAAAAGATCTCTCTCTCTCTTTCTCTCTGTGTGTAGTGAAAATGAGAGAGGCGGATCTGTTTTTGTGTGAATAAGGACAAGATGTGGAAGATTTCATATACAATAGCTAACAATGTTTACCTTAGGGTAGTGTGTTAGAGAGGTAGACAGAGCCAGACTTTAACTTTCTGCTTTTTATCAGTCAGGCGGTTTTCAGTCACAAGTAACAGAAAAGCAAACAAAAATTTGCTTAAGGAACAAAAAAATTTATTATCCCATTTAACAGAAAAGCTAGAAAGAAGCTAGGCTTCTGGATTGATTGATTAGTCGTTCAGTTATGTTATTGCAGAACTGTGTTCTTTCCTTTCCCTTTGTCATCTTCTGTCTATATCACTGCTCATCATGACGGTGGGATAACTGCCAATAGCAGAAAGGGCCCTACACTTTTTCAAGGTTGATAGCGATTCTCTTTCACTGAAGAACAAGGATTCCAACAATCCTCTTTTTGTGTTTCAAGGCCAAAATTTGGTCACATAATGATTCTTAAGCTAATCAATGACAATACCGATGCTATGATTCAACCAATCAGGCTCACCCCTTGAGATCAAGTCAGTTACCTAAACCACATTGGTGCCATTCAACAAAATGGCTGCTACAGTATTGCGCAATATTGTTACTATTTTTTATACAATAAGATGTATTAGTTTCAACACTAAAATAATTTTTTTAAAGAATATTATAAATCTTGAAGATAAATGTGTATGTTTGATAATCATCCAATAGTCTGCTAAAATTTTATTTAAATCTAGAGAATAGTTTTAAAATTTCTTAGATTATTGTAAAATGTGGTAGGCAGAGATACTTATGACAATTTATGATGGAAAGGAAGATCACTTATCATATATATTTTATAAGATGGTATTACTTTGATAGTTTGTCTCTAATTTAAAAATTAGTGAAAGGGCACCAGTATACTATTAACTGTAAAAGAATAAGGAAGGGACATTTTTAATACTAGAAAACAAAGATATGTAAAGTAACAAATTTCTTCTCACCTTATGTAAACCTATCTTAAAGTTTGGAGAAGAGTGAAAAGAAACCTTGTTTCAAGGAGAATAAAAAATAAAATGGCTTAAATATCAAATGTTTGAATGCTAATTTGAAAAAAACCCACTCCGAATGTAGTTAAGAAATACTATCAATTAGAACTTTTAATATCTAAGAGGTAATTTCTAATAACTTTTATATCTTTCACTGTGGCTAAGGAGATAATAAAATTCAGGAGTTGAGAGGGCCAAGATAGTCACAAATTAACCAAATAGAAAAAAAATGCTATGTAGTTATTTTGAAAACTCATTTGCTGCTTTCTATAGTAAAATGGTTTTAATGAATTACCTACCTGTTTCCTACAGTAGACCACAGCTCTACTGCAACTAATCTAGAGTTATGGAGAATTAAAACTGGATTTCTTAGCTCTTTGGAGACTATAGAATACCAGTTAATAATATTATTATTTGAAATGCAAATGAAAGAAAACATTTTTAAGTGATGAAATCTCCTTTCCTAATATAACAAACTACAACATATATAACAAAAATCAAATGGATTTAATCAGGTTTATCTGCCCAGAGTTGCCTCATATCTAAAAAAACAAGATTACTAATTTTCCCGTGATGAAAATTTGTTTGATTTAATAAGAAAGGCAAAACCCCCGATACTTTCAAGTTCTCATTTCTAGTTCCGGTTTTGCCTGAGTATAGTTTAAAGAGAGAGCATACTTTAAGAAAGACTGTATAAATGCAATTCCAAATCATGCCTTAAAGTCTAGTGCTTGGTGTGTGTGGCAGGCACAATCATCTCTTTTCAGGGATCTCAATGCACAGAAGTCCAATCAGAACCCCATAAGTACTTGGTTAGAATAGACTAAATTGTTCTTATGTTCGGCACCCAGTTTTTTTACTGATACTTTGTTAATAGCATTTCACAAATGCATCACTTCCAAATAAGAAAATATCTTCAGCGAGGAGTTCTTTGTAAGGGAACTCCTGAAATGTAAGACCACATTCACATTATTCTAACTGCTTCCTTGCTTTCTTCTCCGCAGAGCTCTTCTTTCAGGAAGTCCACTTGAGCCTACACCCTCCATCCTGACCTGGTTTACATGCTCCTACTCTGTGCTTCATAAAATCCTGAGAATGTAATTCCATCACTGGACCGCTGGATAGATCCAGAATAATATTTTTCTCTGTGAGCCTGTGAAGTGACTGCTACTGACTTTGGAATGGTAGGATTTTTTTAAAATGGAGATATCAAAAATAGATGTTAAAGCAGAGAGTTTTAAAACTAAAACATTTTCCTACAAAGTACATGGACACTATGTAGTTGGAGAGTTTGGGAAGTGAAAACTATTACATTTCACAGACTTGTCCAAGAGGGTCTAACATATGATTTGGGCAGTGAAAGACGACTGGAGTGAATAAAGCAGTTGAGGAGCCCCACACTCAGCTTCCCAACCATGAGTCACCAGTATTATGTGGATGAGAGGTAGTTTGACCACAGGAGCAGCCTATATTCCCCTGGATTACAACTTTGGTGATGTGCCCTTAAATTCAGGAATCCAGTGGTTGACCCTGACTTCCATTCCTAGTTTGTTCAACAATTATCTAAGCTACAGATTCCCTGAATTAAATTTCCTTTCGCTTGATATACTTTGAAAAGATTTAACTTCCTGCACTGAATCAGAACTGTTACATACTCTTTGTTATATTCTTCCCTTACATGGCTTTTCCCTTACTAGATACCAAACATTTTTTATGAATAGGAATAGAACTTGTCTTTGTTCATTCTTTCATTCATTCCTTCATTCAGTTATCATACTTACTCTTTGTATTTTTATATCCTGAAATTACATAATAGTTGACACAGAGGTGCATAATAGATATTCACTTAATTAATGAATTGGTAAATGTGTCATGTCAGATAATGTGTAAGGTATCAGAGATACAGCGATGAGACAATCTTAGCAATAATAAAATAAATTACATTTAATTTTTTATTTAATATAATAAATTACATTTATTAAGCATTTATTATGTTTCAGGCTCTGAGTATAACATTTTACATGCATAGAATTGATTTTCATTTTTTGTGTTTTTGGTTTTACGTTTGTTTTCTAATTCTCATAACATTCCCAAGAGCTAGGTACTAATAATCAATTCCCATCTCAAGCACAAAACAATTGAACATGGAGGAGGCTCAATAACTTGCCTAAGGTTACACAGTATAGGGATAGGTTGAATTTGAAACTAGGTGATCTGATTCAATAATTCATACTGTTAATCGGTACTCTGGGATCTCTACTATAGTTGATGAACAGATCCATAAAGAGATTTACAGCACTGCTTGATAAATTCCACCATACATCAGCAGGATCAGAGGAGGCTTCTGTCTGAAGGAAGAGAGACTTAAGTACTGAAGTACAAAGGATTAACAGAAGTTAGGAATAAGCAGAAGTGATAAAGGAGGCAGTTATAGGTGGAAAGAAATACACATACTACAAAAGGAGCAAAACAGAAAACAGAAAGCATTTCTGGGCAGCAGGGGGATTATTTAGTGAGGAGGAATAAAAAAATTGATATGGAGAAGTAAAGAAGGACCCACCATAAAGAGTCAGGTGTACATTTCTAGGGAATTTAAGATTTTTTTGTGAGGGCCACATGGTGTTATTGAAGCATTTAAAAACCTTTGAGATTTCTATTATAAAGAGATCACTTTGGAGCAGTGTGGACAATTTAGAAGTTATTGAGTCAGGTGAGATTGGAATTGGAAATTGCAGTAACTCAAGTAGAAGTAAGTTTCATCTTTGGGCTCTCAGAATTGAACACAAGGACTGACACCTAATATGAGAACAATTCATATTCACCAAGTTGAATTAAGCCTGAGTAACCTAAGGGTCAGACAAATTTAATTACTTGTCAAAAGTTACACAGGTATCTGGTGGTAGAACTTGGACAAGTATCTAAACCAGTGTTTTCTTTTACCTTAAATACAACCAGGGAAAATTTGATTGCATATATGCCATTTGAAATATGAGAAATTTTGCTATGTGTGTTTAGAAATGTACCTGAAAATATACACAGGTGTACAGTTATGGTTACGTCTCATTTCTTGTCTTCCCTTGTTGTGTGCTTATTTTCTAAGTCTATGGCCTCAAATATTCAATTTCATACTTTCCCAATGATCTCTGAAGTCACTTTCCATGCTAGATACTCCTCCTATTCTGAAGTTTATGTCTTCTAATGCTTAAGGGAAAAAACTAGTGAAATAGAAAAATAAATCTAGGCTGGGGGAAAAATTACTACCACCACCATTAGCCATTAAGACATGCCATTAGAAATCTAATGTAAAATATACAAATATATAATTTTCCTCGTAGAAAGACTAAGAGGCATTCATTGTTATTATGCTGTAGTATGTTTTCTTTTCTTTTCTTTTTGCAGTAATTTTTTCACCCTGAAAAAAGTACAGTGGTCTCTCATGAAGTACAAAGATTGACATTTCTGTGGACTTTATATGTCCAAGGATACTTCAAAGGCTAAGTAAATTCTATTTCTAATGCCATGATCACTAAATTGTAAATGCTAGCAGCTTTAGGTTTTGACAACTTTGGGCCCTTAATTTTGAATAAAGATTCTACTATCACGGTGAAATATCAGATGCTACACATTAGTAGTGGGCTAAAAAAATCTATAGTATGGGATTTACCAAAACAGATTTTATGAGGATTTGGCTGGTTCTGGAGGTAGAATTTGCTTAAATATACTATGGCATGTGAAATTGTTTGAAATTCAATGTCCAATAAATTTTAATACAATTGCCTTGTTTTCACAGACAAATCTAGGGCAATGTATTTGGAAAGAAAATTTTATAATTTACCTAAAAATATCCAAGTATAATATGTAACCCTTTGGTCTTCAAGAGGTCAAAGGGTTATCTTTGCTTAGATACTTATAATCATTTTATACTTTCTCTTCTATTGACTGGTTTGAAAAAGACAAAAGAAAATTAAAATTGAAAAGGAATCAAAGCACTTGTTATAACTGAGCATCAGAGACACAAGCCTAGGGTACACCTGCATAACAGTAAATGTTCTTTTGCAGTTAACACCTGAGTTTTTCTATTTATAGAAAGATATCACAAGTCTAAACACAGAGGAAAATGGCTCACAAATCCAATAAGAGTTGGATTGGATTTCACAACTTCTAGCAATATCATGGGATTTTCATCCAATATATTTGCCAACAAATCAATAATATGAGTAAATCCTTCTGCATTGTGGGCAATCAAATGCTCACTGACAGGTACTACTACCTAAATTAATATAATCCCAGAAGTGATCTGTCTGTGTCAAACATAATACCACTGAGGCTTAAAATTCACATGTGATAAGTTGGAGGATATTTCTTAATAATGGTTTAAACAAAAGGAAATTAAGTGAAAATTCTGAATAAAATGCTCCCACATTTAGTGGGCTCAGTTTAAATTGCTCTTGTCTCTAGATGGCATGTTTCCTGCTGTCCATATTTCTTTACACAGTACACTCAAATAAAGTAGGAAGTATTTTTAAAATATATTACTTGTCTCACTACAACTTATGACTTTATCTTGCAACTGTTTGTTATAAAGATAGTGTTGAGTATCAGGGCTCATTGAAATGGCTCTTACCACTCACACTTTCAGACTCAGATTAAAAGTCGCCACTTCTCTGAAACCTATGAAGACTCCCCCAGGAAAATGTGACTTTCTTCTTTGTTTCTTGTAGCACTTATCACACTATTTTATAACCACTCCTTCTAGACTTTGAGTGTAGCATAAGGATCTGGCATATATTTTACTAAGTAAACGTGAATGTCATATCAAATATGCAATGGCGCATAAGAACAACATATGCCATATAGTTTAATGGTGGTATTGTTTTCTTAAAAATATAATTTTACTTTGAAGATCAAGGTTTGACATGGAAGATTGTCAAATGCAAAGAAAAGCCATGTTATAATTGTTTAAGTTGACACTTCCAGAGTTTGTCAATGTGTTAGCACTGTGCTCTACTTGCTAGGAGGATTATGAATACAATTATATAAATGTTTCTGAGCAGCTATTACCTACCAGGCACAGTATTAGGTGCTAGGGTAATAGATGAATAAGGCAGAGTAGTTGATCTTAAGGAAATACCTATTGAGTAAAGGAGACCTCCTATTCTCAGAAGTTTTAAGCTAGTTAGAAATATACTCTATATGTATCATCTATTTCTATTGAATAATACTGATGCTGAAGGAAGCAAAATAAGGTTAATACGACATTCAAAAAACCCATTTTTCCTCCTTAGAAAGAGAACTACAATTGTTTGTCTAGCTTGACTCAAATATAAGAACTTGGCCTAAAAATCTTTATTCATGAAGTGTAACCTATATGACATTTTAAAACTTTGGCTGGCCGTATCTGAGGTGGGGTGGGGGAAGAGATAGACATAGAAAGAAGGAAGATGAAGAAGATAAAGAGGAAATGGAGAAGGAAAAGGAAAAGAAAGTAAGGTAGAGCTTAGTTTTTTAAAAAAGGAAAATAATAAGAATAAGATTAAAGAGACTTGGGAGGAGAGATAAAAGGAAAGAAAAGAGGAAAACAAAAAAAAGGAAAATAGTAGATAGGAATAGTCTAATGTAGACAAAGGAGGCCAGTGCAGACACAGAAGTCAAGAAGCCAAAAGAATCAGCTAAAATAGTTGATTCTAAGGTTTCTGAAGGTTGAAAAATGGGGGGTGATATATGCAGGGGACAATTACATTTGTGTGAAGGCTTTTGAATTATTTAACTGTTTGAATTATGTGAATGTATAACTTGGACTAAATTAAAACCTAAAATTAAAATCCTCCCTTAACCTTTAACTTTTCCATTCACCAACACTTTCTCTGCTCCTTTTTATGGCAATATACCTTAAAATTTTCTATAAGTACTCTTACTTCACCTATCCTATTCTTTTCTCAAACCACTTCAATCTTTAGTCTCCAGTACTCTACTGAATTGGCTCTTGTCAAAGCCAATTATGACCTGAATCTTGCCAAAATCAATGTTTCATTGCAAATCATCTTATTTGACTTATCAATAACATTTGACACAGTTGACCACTGGATCCATTCTTGAAATGTTTCTGTGAAATCCACAGTGACATAATATTTGACAGTTTTTTGGTTTGTTTTCCTCTCTCTCTACTTCCCTAGTGGCTCCTTTGATGTCTCCATTGATGGCTCTTCCTTTTTTGACAGATCTCTAAGTGCTGAAGGACTCTAGCTCTCAGCCTCTTTCTTTTCTCTTTCTAATTTTTCTCCTAAGATGATCTTTCTAGTCCTATGACTTAAATATCAGAATATGCTAATGACACTAAAGTTTATATTTCTAGATGAGACCTCTCCTAGGCTCCAGTGTTTAATCAATACTTCCACTGTCTTTAGTAGATATGTGAAAACTAACAAGGCCAAAACACAAAAAATAATTTTCATCTTTCCTCAAACTTCTCCTGTTGAAATTCACTCTTCCCAAACCTTCCCCATCCCAGGTATTGGCATAGTTATCTATCTACCTTTTTGCTCAGACAGGAGTATGAGTCATGATTCCTCACATCTCGCACCTATTCTTTCTGGATAGTCTGTTACATCTCTTCTGCCAAAGTATACTCCAGATTCAAATATTTCTCACTGTTTCCATTTCTCATTGCAGTTCCATACTACTTTTGTCTAGGATTCTGAAATAGCTCCCTAACTAGAATTCTTTGCTTCATTCTTGCCTAAGTACAGTCTATTCTCCACATAAAAGCCAGAAGTATCTTTCTAATAGATCATGCCATTCCATGCATAGATGCTTCCAATGGGTTCTATTGAAATCAAACATATCCATATTAATTTACCTAGTTTATATATTTCTATATAATTTGGCTCCTACCTGACTCTCTAAGCTCATTTTTACTTCTTATTCACTATGTTCATCCAATAGTTGTCTTAACCTATTTGGGATGCTATCACAGAATAATAGACTGGTGGCTTATCTACTCAGTCTGTCTTGACAACAGAAATTTATTTCTCACAGTTCTGGAGGCTGGGAAGTCTAAGATCAAGGTGCCACAGATTTGAAGTCTGATGAAGAACCACTTTCTTGTCCATAGATGACTGTCTTCTCACTGTGTCTTCATATGGCAGAAGGGGCAAGGGAGCTCTCTGGGGTCTCTTTTATAAAAACACTAATCCTGTTCATGAGGTTCTGCCCTTGTGACCTAATCATCTCTCAAGGGCTCCACGTCCAAATCTCATTATATTGGAGATTAGATTTCAACATATGAATTTTGCAGACACACAATCATTCAGTCTTTAGCACTGGCTTTCTTTCCACCCCTCAAACATTCAAGCTTACTCTCATTTCTGTGCCTTTGCTATTCATTCTGCTTTGAAACTTCTTCCAGCAAATGTTTACATGGCTCTCTATTTCTTTATTCAGGTGTCAACAAATATCACCTCCTCAGAGAAGCATTTCGTGACTATTCTAGCTAAAGCAAATCTCTCTTCTCCCTGCCCACATCATATTCTCTATAACATTAATTCATTTGCCACCCCAGAAACATAGTATCTTATTTTCTTAATATATGTTTCTTCATGTATTTGTCATATATTTTTTACATATTTAAAAATTTTTCTCCTCCCATTAAGATATCAGGTTACTCCCTCCATATGTTTTTATCTAAACAGTATCTGGAACAAATAGATGTTTAGGAAAAGCTTTGTTTTATAACTAAGTGAACCTATTGTTTTAATTCTTCCACATGAAAGGAGAATTCAAAAAGTCCTTAGGATGTCTTGAAAAAGTGTACAACTCTCTCAATGCATCTCTTTTCAGTCCCCCTTAAAAATCCTGGACTCTCACAATACTAAACCATTTGTAGGCCACTGAGGTAAAATGTTGGCTCATACCCCTTAAAATTATTTTGGGGGGACATTCCTGGCAGTCCAGTGGTTGGACTCTGCACTTCCACTGCAGGGGATGTGCAGGTTCGATCCCAGGTTCGGGAACTAAGATCCTGCATGCTGCTCAGCGTGGCCAAAAATTAAAAAAGAAAAAAATTATTGAAGTATGGTTGATTTACAATGCTGTGTCAGTTTCAGGTGTACAGCAAAGTGATTCAGGTCTATATATACAAATATATATATACATCTTTTTCAGATTCTTCTACATCATAAATTTTTACAAGATACTGAATACAGTTCCCTGTGCTATAAGTAGGTCCTTGTTGTTTATCTATATTATATATAGTAGCGTGTAGATGATATGTTAATCCTAAACTCTTAATTTACCCTCCCCCTCCTTTCCCCTTCGGTAACCATGTTTGTTTTCTATGTCTGAGAGTCTATTTCTGGTTTGTAAATAAGTTCAATTATATGCTTTTTTACTTTAGATGTCCCGTATAAGTGTTATCATGTTATTTGTCTTTCTCTGTCTGACTGGCTCATACTTCTATACATTTGTAAGTAGTTGTTATTCCTTTTACCTAGGGTTTTTTTCCTTCACTCCATGAAGAATTCCAACCTGTCTCCACAAAAGTATTACCTCCTGAAATAATTTGATACTTCCTCTTTCCCTACCCTATGACTAGATTTTGTCTTTCTCTCGCCTGCACTGTCTTGGCACTCTTTACATATCCCTAGTATCCAACATTGTTACATTGTTTTGTCACTTTTTGCTTCATTTTATGACTTTTTAGATTGTGAAATATTGGAGGATGCATATTTTTATCTTGTTTACATTTGTATACCTAGAATTTATAATTATGTATACATACTATGTAATTCAGTATGTAATTACATACTATGTAATACAGATCTGATCGAACCTCTCTAGAGAGAATGTGTTTTCATGCAATCTATACAGTGTTAAATCAGAATTCAATATGTCTTTGTATTATTAAATGGCAATTATGATTTCTATAATGATAGTGAACTATTTAGATTTTACTGAAGATTAAGTGGGAAGGTAGAAGTTACATCATATAGTATGTATTAATTTTTCTCCAAACATCTTTATCATCTCTCTCTTCCCAGAGTAACTTCTTGGTTACTGATTCTTTCTTAATCTTTTCCCTACTCTCTCTCCATACCTCACTGGCTCTAACATTTTATACTACTGACACCTTCTCTCTTATTTTTTTAAGTAGCAAACAATTTAGCTTTAACTTTGCTTCTTTACTCTTATATCCTAATTCCCACTACACCATGCCAGCAATAAAAAAAAAATCACATTTCTTGAAAATCTGTGTATTTTAAATAAAAACAAGATTGTCCTTATCACCAGGATTTTTCTTTCTTTTCTATTTTTTTCTTTCATTCTAATAAATAATTAAAATGCTGTTAGAGGTACGAGTAATTATATATTCATTTTGCATGTTGTCCTTAATGGATTCTTTAGATGTCAGGTCTACTTGATCTTCTAATGTCAATAACTGCTGACAGCTAGAACCATCCTCAGTGGATCTTGTGTAGTTGGGATATAGGATATGTTGTATGAGAAAGAAACCCACATAACAGTGGCTTAAATGAGATAGAAATATCTTTTCCTTTCATGTAATGAAATGAAAATAGAGATGAAAGTCTGGTTTGGCAGGTATGCTCCATAAAGTTTTCTAAGGACCTTGCATTTACTATGCTATTGCTTCATGATAGAAAATTGCCCTTATCCTGCAAAAATAAGAATAGCACAAATAACAAGTGTATCCTTTTTGTGAACAGTTTGAGAGTAAATTGCATACATCATGGCCTTCACCCCTAAAAACTTCAGTGGGATTTCTTAAGAATAAAGATATTCTTGTTTATAACCACAAAAAGAAAAGAAAAAAAAGAAAACTGCCCTTATCTTGTATGGTCCCAAATGTATCATCATCACATTCACATTCCAGGCAATGGAATGGAGGAAAGAATGGAACAAGAAATTCATACCCCTTCCTTTAAGGGGTAAATTCAGAATTGCTCACATTACTTGCAAACATCACTTTGCCCAGAATTTAATCATCACTCTAAACTTAGCTGCAAGAGAGGCTGGGAGATTTAGACTTTATTCAAGTCAGCCATTGGTCTAATTAATGTATACTTAAAAATGATTAAGATAGTAAATTTTATGTTATATGTATTTAACCACAATAAAAAAATAAATCTTTGCCTAAGACAAAGTCACAAGGATTGTATCTTGCATTTTCTTCTAGAAGTTGTACAGCTTTAGGTTTTACACTTGGGTCTATGAAATATTTTGAGTTAATTTTTTCACATGATGAGATATATGGGTCAAAGTTCACTTTTTCAGTTTATGGGTATCTAATTTTTCCAGCATCATTTGCTGAAATGTTTTTGTTGCTTTTATAAATAGAATATTTTTACATTTTTGCTCAATTAAGCATATCAATCTTAAAAAATCATTCTCTATTACAAATCTGTGTAAGTATGGTCACTTTTTTGATATTTCATGTTAAAAAGTATAAAGTGTTTTATACCTACATGCTTATAGTTGTTACCTCTAAGTTGTGAGGTTGTAGATGATTTTATTTTCTTCTTTTTGTTTATGTTAATATATTTGTTTTCTAAAAAAGGCATGGTTAATTGAGAAGTAAAAAAATTGTACTAATATTATACTAATATTTTGACTGTAGGTGTATATCCATAGAATAAAATTAAAAACTGGGAAAAAGCAAAAATAAATAAAAATTAGAGATTCTTGTACTATGGCAGAGAAGGGAAGATTGGACAGTGGCTGAGGACCATTGGCATTTTTTTTTTTTTAACCACACTCTCCTGCTTCTTCAAGATATATCCAGCCTGATAGATAAATGGGCAAAAATTATGAACAGACAGTTTATAGAAGATATAAAAAGACCCTCAGACATATAGAGAGATGTTCAATTTCACTCATAATCAGAGACATATAATTAAATTTTAAGTGAAGGAAATAATGTCAGTAAAAATGCTGGTGTAGATATCTCCAAAAACTGTCAGAATCAACACTGTTAAAATTCTGAAAAAATAGGTAAAGGTCCACATCAACCAAACAAAGGTTTAATGAAGAAAGAGGAAGCCAAAATATGGCAGAAGACCTTTGTGCCATTTTACTTGTCCTTGCACCACCTCCTTCCTTGGGTCTACTGGGGTCTTGAAGATGGCAGTTAATCTTCCCAGTGTTGAATCCTGCTTCATAATTCCAGAGACAGCATAGCAGACCTTCTTCTCAAAGAATTGTGTTTCTCTGTTTGATCTGTCTGAGGGCTACTTAAAGGACTGATGTAAGGCACCTGTCTTTGTTTTTCCTAAGTAGAACACCCTCAGGTCACAGAGGACCTTTCTCAAAAACATTGAAAGGAAAAGAGAAAACCTGTTTCCATCTGGAGCAAAATATAAAAGCTAGGAAGGGATATTCTTTGGAAAATTAGGGCAGTGAAAATTTCCTTGGGTATTTAAATACTAGGGTATTTAGAAAGCCATGTCCATGTCCATGGGCAGGACTCATGTTCAGAAAAGACCTTGAGAAGACCTTAAGTTTTCACCTCTGGCTCAGTAAAAGCTGTAAGTGAAGGCTAAAGCATAACTGTAAACAGGCTGGCTAAACATTAAACAAGTACACCAACATCGAGCCAATTTGCAGGCTAGAAGAGTTTTTTTGTTTATTTGTTTCTTGTTTCTTTAACTCCAGGTGTTCAAGGAAATTTCTGCCAAAGCTCTATCTAACCTAACCACAAGCTAAAGGAGCAGAGATCTCAAAGATCTCTGAGATGACAGCAGAGATGACAAAGAATACAACCTTTACAAATAATACTTTAGAAGTCATTAATCAAAGAGCTATAACACACATAGCAATTAAAACAAACCATGAGGACAAGAATAATATAATTTCCAGAGTTACTACATTATAATATGTCAAATTGTACAGTTTTCCACCAAAAATTATGGAGTATACAAAGAAACAGGAAAATATGATCCATTCACAGGAGAATTTAATAGAAACTGTCCCTAAGGGAGCAGACACATTGGACTTACTAAGTGTTAACTATGATAAATGAGCTAAAGGAAGCCAGGAGAAAGATGTCTTAACAAATGGAGAATATCAATAAAGGGATAGAAAATATAAAAAAGAAGAAAACATTTCTAGAGCTGAAAAGTATATTAACTAAAATGAAGAAATCACTTGAGCTTTTCAACAGCATATTTGAGCAGGCAGAATAGAATTGGCAAACTTGAAGACTGAAATTATCCACTCTGAGGAGCAGAAAGAAAAAAGAATGAAGAAAAATGAACAGAATTTAAGATACGTGTGCAACACCACCAATTGTACCAACATAAACATAATGGGAGTCCCAGAAAGAGAGAATAGAGAGCAAATGTCAGAAAGAATATTTGAAAATATAATAGCCTAAAACCTCCCAAACTTGTTAAAAGACATGAACCTTTATACCCAAGAAGCTCAACAAATTCCAAGAAGAATAAACACAAAGAGATCTATACCAAGGCATTTTATAATCAAACTGTTGAAAGACAAAGAGAGAATCCTGAAAGAAGCAAGAGAGAAGCAATTTGTCATATACAAGGAATCCTCAGTAAGAGTAATAGCCAATTAATCAGCAGAAACCATGAAGGTCAGAAGGCAGTGGAATAACATATTTAAAGTGCTGAAAGAAAAAAATGAATTCTATATGTGGCAAAACTATCTTTCAAAAATGAAGAAGAAACTAAGATATTTCCAGAAAAATAGAAGCTGAGGGTGTTAGTCCCTGGTAGACTTGCCCTACAAGAAATGCTAAAGAAAGTACTTCAGGATGAAATAAAATGACATTGGACAGCCATGTGAAGTCATTTGAAGCATAAAGAACACTGGTACAGGTAACTATGTAACAAATACAAAGCCGGTATTATTGTATTTTTTAACTCCCCTTTTCTTTCCCTATGTGATTTAAAAGACAAATGCATAAAACATTAATTTAAAAATCTATGTTAATGGGCAACAATGCATATAGATATAATTTGTGACAACAGCGATATAAATGGGGAGGGACAGAGCTGTATAGGAGCAGAGATTTTGTACACTATTGAAGATAAGGTGGTATTAGTACAAAATAGATTGTCATAAGTTTAAAAGTTTAATTGTAGTCCCCAGGGAAACCAATAAGAATATAAAGAAAGAAAAGGAAATGAAAACAGAATAAAAATTGTACACTATCAAGAATTAAATAAGCACAAATAAGGCACTAATGGAGGAAATGGAAAACAACAACAAAGACTCATCCAAAACAAATAGCAAATGGCAGAGATTCTTTCTTATCCCTAATTACTTTAATTTTAAATGGATTAAACTGTCCAATTAAAAGGCAAAAATTGGCAGAATAAATTTTTTATAAGTATGATCCAACTATATGTTGTCTACTAGAGACTCACTTAAAATAAGTTAACTGGCATCTGTTCTACAATAAAGAGATCTAAGAGACACAATAAAACAAAAAGCCATGTAAAAAATTTGTTTAGATCTTGATTTCAAGAAAGCAACTGTATAAATACATTTTAAAACAACTGAATGAAGTTTGATTATGGAAATCTGATTATGATATTAGAGGATACTAAGGAATATCATTACTTTTACTGGTCATGATAACTCTGTAGCTTTGGGAAATGTTATTAAATCACTTAGGGGGAAAATTACAAGATATTTAGGAATTGCTTTAAAACACTTTTGAAGGAAGAAAATGATAAAGAGAGAGCAAATATGGCAAAATATTGATAATTCTTCTTTATTGGTGATGGGTATATGAGGTTCATCATACTACTATTTTTACTTTTTATTGTATTTGAATTATTTTAAAACACTTAGACTGTGATTACTTCTGAACCCCCCCTCCACTGATTTTATCCTAATATAAGTCATCACCATCTCTCATTGGCATTATTTCAATGGTCTGTAATATTGTGCTCCTGTATCTACCAATGTCCACTTAAATCTGTTTTCAGGCAGAGAAATCCTTTGAATTAGAAATGAAAATGAATACAACCTTTGATTATAACTATTCCTTGACTCCCCATACCCTTCAGAGTAAAAGCCAAAGTTCTTGCAATGTTCTAAAAGACTTTCCATGACTTTGCTCTCCTTAAGTCTCTAACCCTGCCTCCACTGCTCCTCTCTCCCCCGGGCTCCAGTCACACTAGTCTCCCTCCTCAAGCCGAAAATGCCCCCACCCTAGGTCCTCTGCCCTAGCAGCTTCCTCTTCCTATCATCCATATAGCTAACTCTCTCACTTTCTTTAAGGTTTTGCTCAAATGTCATTTTCTTAGTGAGATCAATGGTGACCTTACTTTATCCTGTCACAATTAAAATTACAACCTGCCCCTTCCCACTTCAGACACTCTCCACCTCCTCAACCTGCTTTATTTTTCTTCATAGCATTTACCACTTTTGAATATATGTTTTTCTAATTTATTTTGCTAGTTTATAATTGTCTGTGTCTCTCTGATGGGATGGAAACTCCATCAGGGCAGGGAGTTTTATTTGCTAGCTAATTTATTTAATGCTATATTCCAAGTGCCTAAAATAGTACACAGAGCATTGCAGGCAATCAATAAATATTTGGGGGGAGAATGAGTGAATGAATTTTTAAACCAGTGGTAAAATTATGTTTGAAACATTAAATATGATTGTGTGTATACAAGTCACACTACAATAAAAATTCAACAAATGTCAATTTAGATAAAATATGAAATTTGAAGTTGGTTGTTAGTTTACAAAGTTTTGATTGCTTTGTTTACCCATCTATAGTAGTTTGATACTCTCCAGCTAAAAGAACACAAACATTGTAATTAATGTAATTAGTTTTGAGTGAGACAATGACAAGTAAAACTTTGACATTTGTCAAAATACATGTTAGTTTTTTTATATATATTTGTTGCTGTCCAAGGGATGATTATTAGCAAAGAATGTTAATTTTTGAGAGTAATTATTATGATAGGTGCTACAGGATATATCAGAAATAAATTTTTATTAAAAAATTGATAAAATCACCTTTTATAACTCACCTTTTCCAAGAGAAAAAACTAGATAGATGAAAGTTTATTTAAAAGCTATGTTTAATCCTCATATCTTCTCAGTGTGATACCATACCTCTTGCTCGTTGAGAAGAATTCACCTGCAGTCACTATTAAATGAAAGAAAAAATAAGAGCTATCTTTGAAATTGGAAACAAAATTTAAAGAGTCTAAAAAGGAGAAACATGTACTGTGCTTATCTATTTGCATAAAACAATTTAAAAACATTAGATAAAGTAAAGAAAGTTGAAAAGAGAAAGTGGAGTAAGTAAAGCTTTTAGGCATCTTTCCCATTGATTCTTTGACGAGTTGTGAAACTGCTGAGAAGGATGTGAAAGAAGAGGTCCAAAATAATGTTTACTGGTTTTGACTAACCAACTAACTGAATGAATGATAAAGGAATGAAATGGAAAATTCAGGGAAATATATACATTTTATACCTTGATTTCAACAAACCATTTGACTCTCTGCCACAATATCTTTATGACCAAAAGGGAGAAATTTGGACCAAATACAAACACTTTTGGGTACATTTTAACTGGTTGAGCAAATATACCTAATGCTTGTTGATTAATGGATTAATGCAAGCTTTAATTACATAAACTGGGCTCTTTGGCTTTTGGTATATTAACTCAGATAAATAATAATAATTCCTGACATTGTATTGCATTTTATAGTTCACAAAGAGCTCATTTGTGAGCTCTCATTTAACCCTCATCATAGCCTTGTGCTGAAGGCTGGGACAATGTGATTATCTTTCTTTAACTAAATATGGAAACTGATTTTCCAACTGATTTTATTTTTCTAATAAAGTGATTATCTTTATTTAACTAAATATGGGTAAATGAGTTGCCTAAAGACATATGGGAATGCTTATGCTTATTAATAAAAAAAGCTAAGAGAAATAACTAACATGTTGGAAAAAATAATACAGATTCAAAAACATCCCCAAAGTGGATGTATAGAACAAATCTAACAAGAAAAACAAATTAAAGTAACTACAAACACATGAAATAAACTGGGTTTTCTCTTTTGAGCATTTATCTCAGTTTGTAATTGTACATTTATTGTTGTGATTGTTTTATTAATGTTTGACTGTTTCTAGAGACTGTATGGTCATCAGAGTGTCTGTGCTCAGCAATACATCTCCAGAACCTGGGGTAGTGCTTGGCACTAGTAGTTATACAACTAATAATTAAATAAATTCAGCACAAAGGTTATACAAATGTCAAATATAAATTTCACAATCAAAAGACATATCTTGAGAGCTTTATATCAGAAAGTAAAATAAGGTTTTAGTTGACAGAACAAAAACATAAAAGAATATGTATTGTAATCTTAGCCTATGCAACCGTGCATGATTTTAAGCTCTACTCATAATCAGGGTAATGGCCAACCAGATTGTGTGCAGAAGAGCATATTGGAAATTACTGGAGAAAATTCTAGAATTTAACTTGAACAGTTCTTTTGTTAAAATAATTTTTAAACATTTGTAGGAAAGTAATGTGTAAGAAACAGGTATATAAATAATAGTTCCAAGGTGAAAGTAGGGTCAACAAATAGATTGTCTACAGAGGCAGTTTCATTCTCTATAAAAATAAAATTTTATAAGATGTAAAAATAGAACAACCCAACACTATAAGAAATGGTCTTGTGAAGTAAGGGAATCTGAGTCATTGGGAATATTTAAACAGATCTGGATAAACTTGCCAAAATCATGACAGAGAACATTTATTTTCTTGGATAAAAATTTATTAGATTCTGTTTTACTATAACATATTCCTAATTAAATTGGTCATATTGTCCTTGAATATTATTACCAGGCACTGGAGAAAACGTACACACTATATATATATATATTTTTCTGTTTTGACCTATTTACCTGATTTTTGGCACCAGGCATTATATTTAAACTCTTGCCTTTATAACAAATAAGAAATGATTTAGTTCTTGTTATTACTGTCAAGTTTAAAAATATTCAGGTTTTAAACAAAAGGGAATTATATCAGATAGCTATTTATTAAGTTAAAAAAATTTTAAACTATTCAAATGTGTACACATAAAGATACTTTCAAAGGCTAATATTATATAAAATAGATTTCAGATGAAAACAAACAGAAAAAAAATTTCTCATTCTTCCAGAGAATACTCTTCCCTATGTTTGGAAATTTATAAAAGGAATTTTGTGATTTTAAGAGTTAGAGTTATATCTGTTAGGTTTTAGCATTTGGATGCATGAAGTGGGACATTGTCTCAATACTGGTGATGCTAGCTTTTGCTTTGCTGTTCAGAATCACACTTTGCAAGCACATCCATTAAGAGATTCTTCCTAAAGTATATCTAAAAGGCTAAATGTTTCCTGCTGTGCTAAGTATATTAATTTCCATTATCTTCTAGTACCTTCCTCTTGGTAATCATCTGCAGACAACCACTTGTAGAAGAGCAGCTCTATATTTATGTATAAATAAAATAGGTTATATATGTGCTTTTCTATTTTTCTCCACAAAAAAAGGTGTTTTACTCCTGCTGTTCAATGCATTTTGATGTGCTGTTCTATAAGTTTAAAGCAAGGTTAAAAAAAAATTAAACAAGATTCATCTGGCAGCATTGCAAGTTAGTATCATACACCTGGCACATAGGTTCCAAAGCAAGTGATTCTTTGGGAAAGAACTGCTTGATAAACAGCAGAACTAAAAAAAAGATGAGCAGATGACAGTGCATTGAAAATTAGATAAAAGCCTGCAATGTGATATTGCAGGAAGGTGTGGAGGTGTAATGAGACAAGACAGAGCAAAGGGAAAACTAGACAGAATAAGGAGAAAAATTCCTAAGTGTGAGGTATTTTACAGTGCCAAATAGCTTCCCAAGAAATAGTGGAAACTCTGTCCCTTGAATAATTTCAAAGTAGAGTAGGAAATTGGACTGAGAATATAAAGTGGTGACAAAACTTTAATGACTGAAGAATAAGATGATGAAATAAAGAAACAAAAAAATACAAATTCAAAGAGTTAGGTGATTTTGAACATGATGGTTTTGTTAAGTTTCTCTCTCATTAACAATAATAATAATTGTAATATTTAAAATTTATGAAATTTTTTATAAATTCCTAAAAACCACAACTAATCAAAAAGAATACAATTTAATCTTTGTAGATATGTTGAAAACTAAGACTTACAGTTGAGCCTCTTATGACACTGCAGCCCCTGCTGATACTTGGATTGCAGCTTTGTAAGAGCCTGAGCAGAGGACACAGTTGAGCTGTGCCCTGACTCCTGACCCATGGAAATTGTGAGATAATAAATGTATATTTTTTAAGTGGCTAAGATTGTTTATAAGCAATAGAAAACAAACACAGCCATCAATGCTTAAAACAAGAAAATGTTACTTAAAAGATTGTATAAAGAATATTTAACTAATATAGTATTGAATTGAAATGAATGATGCCAGAAAACTACTTGCCCTCATATTTGCACCTGTCAGTAACTTTAGAGTCTAAGCCCTTTTGCAGAGCACAGTTTTCATTTCCATCTCTAGTTAAATTGGGACTGGTGACTCTTATCTGTTTTTCAAAAATCTTTAGCCTTTGGGAAAAAAAAAATCAATACAAGGACTGATTCTATCTTTAGATTAAAAATGTATGCAAGTTGTTAATGAATAATAATCAGAGGATAATTTAGGAGAATTTCAAGTTTTCTCTTTGTTCTAAGTATTATATAAATGTGCCTTAAAAATGCCCTGTTAATAAAGGCCGTATATGAAAAGCT
Source organism: Physeter macrocephalus (assembly GCF_002837175.3). NCBI lineage: Eukaryota > Metazoa > Chordata > Mammalia > Artiodactyla > Physeteridae > Physeter > Physeter macrocephalus. The sequence goes on along the minus strand of NC_041217.1, from coordinate 92,446,490 downwards.
TACAGCTAATATTGTAAACAATGGGGAAAAACTGAAAACTTTTTCTCTAAGATCAGGTTGATCACTCTTGACGCTTCTATTCAACATAGTACCAGAAGTCCTAGCCAGAGCAACTAGCAAGAAAAAGAAACAAAATTCACCTAAGTTGGAAAAAAGAAGTAAAATTGTCCCTGTTTGCAGATGACATGCTCTTGTACATAGAAAAACCCAAAGACTACACAAAAAAATGTTAGAACTAATAAACCAATTCAGTCAAGTTGTGGGATACAAAATCAACATACAAAAATCAGTAGTATATCATACATTAAAAATGAGCTATCCGAAAAGGAAACTAAGAAAACAATTTCATTTACAATACCACCAAAAAGAATAAAATGCTTAGGGATAAACTTAATTAAGGAAGTAAAAACCTTGAACATTGAAAACTACAAAACACTGATGAAAGAAAGTAAAGAATATACAAAAAAAAAAATGGAAAGACATCTTGTGTTCATGGATAAGCCAATATTGTTGAAATATCCATAATACTCAGTGGTCCAGATTTAATGCAATCCCTATCAAAATCCCAATGGCAGGTTTTTAAAAATTTTTTAACAGAAATGGAAAAAAAATCCTAAAATTCATATGGAACCACAAAGATTCTGAATAGCAAAGAAAATCTTGGGAAAGAAGAACATATCTGGAGACATCACAATTCCTGATTTCAAGCTATATCATAAAACTACAATAACTTAAACAGTATGACACTGGCATAAAGACAGACATATAGACCAACAAAACAGAACAGACAGCCCAGAAATGAATCCATGCATACATGGTTGATTGATCTTTGACAAGAGAGGCAAAAATGCACAACAGGGAAAGAATTGTCTCTTCAACAAATGGTACTGGGAAAACTGGATATTCATAGGCAAAAGAATGAAATTTGACTCATCTTATATCATACACAAAAGTCAACTCAAAATAGATTAAAGACGTAAATGTAAAACCTGAAACTGTAAAATTCCTAAAAGAAAACACAGGAAAAACCTTCATGACATTGGTCTTGGCAATGATTTCATGGAGATGACACCAAAACCACAGGTAACAAAAGCAAAAATAAAACAGTTGAACTACATCAAACTAGAAACCTTCTGCACAGCAAAAGAAACAATCAGCAAAGTGAAAAGGCAATGAATGGGAGAAAATAGTCACAAACATTATATTGGATAAGGGATTAACTTCCAAAATATATAAGGAACTCCTATAATTCAATAGTAATAAATAAATAACCTGATTAAAAAATGGGCTAAGACTTGAGTAGACATTTATCCAAAGAAAACATCCAAATGGCCAACAGGTATATGAAAAAATATTCAATGCACTAGTCATCAGAGGAATGCAAATCAAAACCACAATGATGTATCACCTCACATCTGTTAGGATGGCAAATACTTTTTTAAAAAAAAGATAAATTTTGGCGAGTATGCAGAGACATGAAAACACTTGCACACTCTTGCTGGGAATGTGAAATGATGCAGCCACTATGGACAACTGTATAGTGATTCTTCAAAACGTTAAAAATAGAACTACCACATGATTTAAAATCTCACTTCTGGGTGTTTACCCCTGTCCCCACCAAAAAGAAAAAATCAGAATCTTTCCAATGTTTTGCATGCCAATGTTCACTGAAGCACTACTCACAATAGCCAAGGTGTGAGAACAACATATATATTCATGAATGGATGAATAGATAAGGAAAGTGAGGTACATACATGCAATGGAATATTATTTGGTCTTACAAATGAAGGAAATCCTGCAATATGCAACAACATGGATGAATCTTGAGGACATTTTACTAACTGAAATAAGCCAGTGCAAGAATTACAAATACTGCCTGATTCCACTTATATGAAGTATCTAATAGAGTTAAACTCAGAGAATCAGAGAGTAGAATGGTGCTTGCCAGAGGCTGGGGGATGAGAAAATGAGAGTGTTGCTAATCAACAGGCATAAAGTCTCAATTATGCAAGATAAATAAGTTCTAGGTATTTGCTGTACAACATTGTCCCTACAATTAACAGTATTGTATTGTCACTAAAAAATTTGTTAAGATGGCAGATCTCTTCCTAAATGTTCTTACCACAATAAAATAAAATTTTAAAAGTTTTCAATTAATAAAGCAAATAATTTTAATAGGAAAAATGCTCTGTCAATTTGTATTGCTATTAAATAATTAAAATTAAACGTTCACTTGCTCTGTTTTTATCCAAACTAAAAGACTAATTATTTTACTTATTAAATTATATCTTCTTACTTTCTTGTCTGTTAAAAAATAATAAGCTGTACCTTTGTCTAGGTGACTGTGACTTCCACTGCTACTCTTACCAAAGAAAATCATTCACTCTATGACTCTAAAATGTAAGCAAATGTTGCATAATATTCTTTGCACTATGTTAATATTAATAATAACAATGATAATGACAGTCACAATTTATTGTTTCTACTTAGTGCTAGTCCTATGAGATTTTTGTATTTTATCTGATCCTTACATACAATCAATGAGGTGGAAAATATTAGCTTTTTTATCATCTGAGGAAATGGAGGCTTAGAAAATTTAGGTAACTTATCTAAGACCATGCATTTTACTAAGTGTAGACCCGGGAATTTGAATGAGGTTCTTTAGATATGATGCAATATAGAGTGATTCTGATAATTATAGGAATTTCTCCAAAAAACCTCTAGTGTCTATATAAAAAATACTTAAAAAAATAGTATAGAAACAAAATAAAAATTTTAAGTGTGTATCAAGACGCTAAAGATAACTCAATAGAATATTCATGAACAAGTGAGGGCAAAGTAGGAGTTAAACGGATGCATTTTAATCCCAGTTCCATTCATAGTCAAACTTACAGAAATGCTATCTCCACTGGAAGCCTTTGCTATTAAACAGTTCATTCAGTTTTCAACCCACTGTAATATGGCTTTTTGCCTTTCTTTCTTCTGAAATTTCAGTAATTGAAATCATCTATGAATTCTTAATTCCAAATCCAGTGAAAATTTGCCCTTGTTATAGACATGCTCTCTTAAATATTTGACACTGTTGACTACTCCTAATTGAAATTTTCTCCTTCTTTGGTTTTCATGACACTAATTATTCCAAATTTCCTTTTATCTTGTGGCAGTCCTTGCTCACATTTATGTGTTCACCTTCTTTTACCCTACATTTAAATATTAGTGTTATCCAGAGTTCTATCCTCAGCTTTATCTTCCTCTCCTCTATAGTTTCTTCCTGGAAGATGATGTCCAACCCTTGCCTTCAGCTACTACTTGACTACTAAAGACACCCAGTCACATTCTGTGCTCTAAATTCATATAGCCAAAGCTTACTCTAAATCTATTCATGGACATTACTTTACTGAACTCATGATCTCCTCTGTACCCGACAACATATTTCAGCATCTCTTTATTTCATTTTATATTTAGTGTTTAATATGGGGCTCAAAAATGTGTACTGCATGATGGAATTACATACTTTTAAAGGTGTTTGTTCAATCTGGAAAGTGAGTAATGATTGCCAGATTTTTTTTTTTAATAGCGAAAACTCCTTTCAGAGTAATAAGTAGTAACCTCATGGACTTCAAGGATTACTTATATATCTGCTCAAAATGAGCAGTTATTTCTTCTCAGAGTAACTTCAAGTAAAATTATTAAGAGGAAAGTATTCTTGGTTTCCTTTTCTTCTCTTCTCTGAAAATTAGACTTTTCTTTTAGTGTTCACATATCCAGGAACACAATGTTCTCAAAAGATCCCTTAACCATTATGATAAAGTGTACTAGTTAGTTATTGCCATAATACTGCTATATAACAAATTACACAGAAATGTAAAATAAATTTTTCCTCAGTCACCTTTCTGCAGATTGGTTGGAGTAGGCTCATTTTGCCTGAGTTCAGCCTGATTTGGCTTCAAGCTGAGGTTGAGTTCAGGTCTGCTCCACATGTTTTTATTCCTCCTTGGACTAGTAGGCTGATTGGGGCATGTTAATTTCATGGCAATATGCCATAGTTGAGGTGATATATAGAGTCTCTGAGTGTGGGGAGAAGGAGAAAAAAATGCTTAATGTTGATGTTAAAAACCCTTCACAGAGGAGGTGACATTTGATCTGGGTATTAAAGGATGGGAAATTAAAATTAGCCAATCAGAGAATGAGGGAAGAACTTTCCAATTATTGATAATGAGGCATAAGATTATTTATATTAGCTTAAAATGATTTATTATACTATCTGAGAGAAGAAGATTTGAGTTTTAGCAAAAGCATGAAAGCTGAAATCCCAACTTAGAGAAATGACTACTACAGAATTTTACAAACTCAGGCAAGTGGACCCTCCTGGCAGTAAGATAATACATGTTAGAAAGGCTGTAGCACATTGAATCAGACAAACTAGCAATCAAAGGCAAACTAGCTACTTAGGACCTAATAAATCTTACAGGTGTGTTTGGTTTAACCTGAATACAGTTCTTTGAAAATTTGAACTAATGATTTGAAAAAGGGCAATTTTACATAAAGATGCAAATCTTTGACAATGTTGAGTTTGTAGTCCAACATGAGAAGTGTTGTCTAGAGCTGCGTGATGGGTCTTTTGTTAAGAGGGATGTATACTTTCCAAGTTAGTTCCAACTCCATGGAATATTATCGTCTCCTTTTCCCAGAGATGGATTGTCAGTTGCCATTTATCGTTAAGCATGGACTATTTGTTTTTTCTGGTAAAAGAGAAATATTTATCTGTATTCTATCAAAAATTGATGAATGAAAGATAATGAAAGATATACCAAAAGAGACACATGTTTCAAGAAAAATGGGAGGAAGCATATTTGTAAGGACTATTTCTCTGTTTAATATGCAAGTGAGATGCTATTTTAGAAGATGACGATAATAAGAAGCTATTAATAGGAGGCTTTCCAAAAGCTGTGCCACTCTAGTTTTATGTTTTCTGCTGGTGCTGCTGCCACTAATATTGTGTCTCATCCTCAGGATAATTTATCACAATGCAGGGTCAAAAAGTTCCCAGCAATTAGCCACCCCAAACTCTGAGAATCTCAAATCCTAATGTAAAAACTATGTTCTTATCCTCTTTGAGTCCACCTCCCTCCTAGAAGCTACCTGTGTTGAATTAGTAGTCTATTCAAACAAGAAAGGAACTCAGCATGGACTGTTCTAGGCAAGGCTATCCTGACAGTCATATTTTGTTATCTCTCTTCGTATAGCATCAACATCAGAGAAATGGGAAATGCTTGTTTCTGAGGAAACACATTATACATTGGGCCTAATAGAGTACAAAGAAATATTTGAGCCAAATTGAGCCAAATATTTTAATATCCCAAGAGTTGTATAGTCTTAGGAAGTATATGAAATAATGCAGTTTCCTTCCATTCACATAGAAAAATGTTTTGCTTTGGGGAGCAACTATATTTACTTATCTCCAGAAGTAAGTTGCTGTTTTTTTCCCCACTTTGTCGGACTCAAACAGGAAGCTGCCCCTGGAGTGGTTGACTGAGGGCAGAAGAAAGCTGAGAGATGGCTTCTGCCACTCAGGGCTAGACTCCACATCCCCCTACTTGGTAAGATTCTGATGGTCCCTCAAGTTCATCTCTTCTATTTGAGATGGGCCTAGGAATAGGCCTGACTGTGCTGCCCAGCTTGGATTGCTTAGCCTCCTGTGACCCCACAGGCCGAGGTCTACATGCCGGCCCTCCAGAGATAAAAGAAATGCAAAATCCAACCAAGAGCTCAAGCCAGGTGGGAGCTGTAGATGTAGATGAATCCAACGACATGGTTAAAATGTAGTTGATATATAAATATGGTAGGTTTGGAGAGTCGACCTTCCAAATTTGAGGAATAATAGTAGGAATGGAGGGCAAAGCATTTTTCAACACCAGAAAGATTTAAAATTGAATAGGGAAACACGTAAGAGATTAAAAACTCATAACATTAATATTCTTTAGTAAAAATTAGGTGCACATTTATTATTGGTCCCTTTAGTGTTGAAGAAAATTGGAAAACTAGAATCACAGGGGGTCAACTATGTTATTCCATTTTAAAACCCTGTATTTTCATATTAGGATGCCTAATTAACCAACCATTTTAGGCTTATGGTTTTTTGGTTATTGTTTTTTTTTTTTTTTTTTTTTTTTTTTCGGTATGCGGGCCTCTCACTGTTGTGGCCTCTCCCGTTGCGGAGCGCAGGCTCCGGACGCACAGGCTCAGCGGCCATGGCTCACGGGCCCAGCCGCTCCGCGGCATGTGGGATCCTCCCGGACCGGGGCATGAACCCGTGTCCCCTGCATCGGCAGGCTGATTCCCAACCACTGCGCCACCAGGGAAGCCCTTGACTAGTTTTTAAAAAATATTATTTAAGAGAATTCTTGTTTATAAATTTACTTTATTAGCTTATAAAAAGCATTTAGCAGTTGGGAAATTGTAGTCAGAAAACAAAAATATAAGAAAATAAATTAAAAAATTTAAATTTGATTTAAAATGCTAAAATGTTTATAACTAAGCTTGTAAATAGGACTAGGAATTATTGAAAGGCCTTTAAAATAGTTTGAGAATTTTCTAGTCCTATAAGTAGAATAAGGTAAATAAACTGAGCTTGAAAGTAAACTTAAACTTTAAGCTTAAAAGCCTAAAAATGAACTAAGTTTTTAAAATTATAAATTTAATTAGTTGACTTTTTAAAGATTAAACTTCTGAATATTCATTTCTGTAAATAAAAACCAACCCTGAGGGTAAAAACAAAACCAAAATGAAACAAAAAGTCACACAAAACCCCCTTCAATATTAGGAATGAAGCACATAGCCATCAGGTATAGAAGGTTTGGATATAATTTTTCAAGACTTAAGAGCTTTGGGCACAGTCCTCATATTCTTCCCTGTCCAGACCAATATTAGGGATCAAAACTTAGCAAGAAATATTACTGGCAAATGTAAAGAAGCTCCATGAAGATTTTAATAAACTTCAAATATGACTGAAATGTCAGTAGAGTTTGATTTTGAATTTGAATGTTTACACCAAAACCCTTAGAATCATTTTTGTTATCTGGTTTTGATTAGCGTTTGTTTCAGTTTAAATCAGTTCTCTGAGACAACTATCTTTGCTTACCTGTGCTTGCTGCATATTAAACAAACAAAAAATAATGTGAGGTAACTCTGAAAAAGTGTGGTTAATTTATTTCAAAATTTAGTTAACCTAAATTTTTGTTGGCTTTCAATAATTTAAAATTTCTTTGACATTTTATAACAACTTTAGTGGATTTAGGTTACCTCGGAGTCTAGTAGTGAATTTTCAGTAGTCTGGGTTGTGCCCTTTTGTGTAGTGAGGTTTTAAGTGATTTTAATTCACTTTATATTTTTTGTATTTAAAATTTTTCTTACAATGAGCAAAGTAGGAGGAAAAAAGTTATTAAATTTATTAAAACAATGTGAATTTAAAAATATACTTTTTTCCCCAGAGACTTCTTAACTATATAAAGTGAAATCATGGATTCTGTGGTGTAACATTTTCTAGGCCTTTAATATTTTAATGATTGAAAAGTATGCCGTTATTAAAGGAAGGAGCTTTGCTCCAAGCACAATCTCTCCTATGATGTATCTCAACTTAGAAGGCTGTAGACTAATTAGACACACAGCATATGCTTCCCTATGATTTTACTTACCCTATATTGGTTTCCATTCTTTAGTCAGATATGTTCTTTTGCTGTTAAACTTTTCCTTTGGAAGACATTGTTTTTAATTACAAAATTTAAAAAGTGAAACACAAAAACCTTACCCAGTACATGAAAAAAAAAAACTGCATAGAAAAAACTGAGTCATAAAAACTGCAGCAGGTGGTCTTAACCACATGATGGTCTACCTCATACAATGTGACTTTTGCCAAGGACTCTGATTGCAATCCTGCTGAACTCAACTGCATTTCTTGTGTCAGCTCTGTCCTGTAGTGCAAATCAATCACCAGGTACCTTTTGAGCTCTCGTGGACATTTAAGATTCCAAAGCTTGAATCCCACATACATTTACAGAAGAAGCAGGGAGAGAAGCCTCTCAGCAGCCCTGTACTCAAACCCAGCATGATATTCAATAATGACCTGTCAGGAAAGGAGACTATGTATCCTCACACTGTGAAATATCCTGAGGGACTTTCTTTATGAATTTGAAAAAAGATTCAGCAGGGCTCTAGGCAAGAGCTCATGCACACAATTTCAAAAGTGTATCACAATCCTTTAAATTTTTTTTTCAGGGGGCATCATTACTTTGGTGTTTTTTCATCTATCCTTTTAAAAAATTATAAAAATGAAAATGATGGCCTGAAACAGTCTCCTGGTCACAAAAAATAGTCTTCTGTTTTTTCAAGGTGTATCATTTCTCTTTTTACCCTAGCAGGATGGTATTTGACTTTTAAGCATTCATTGATTTATTTTCATTTTTGCCCATTCATAATGTAAGAGATATTGAATGAGTGATATGTGTGCAATAGTCATGCAGAATTTGTTAGAATTAATTTAAAGGCTAAAACTGGCACATTTTGTCTTTTCTTGGTAATCTTATGATCTTCAATACACTAGAACAATGGTGCTTATATTTTTCAATACAAAGGCCACCTAGGAAAAAACTCTACCAGGAAAATTCACGTATACATACAAAATTTAAAAATGTACATGTAAACTGAGAGGGCTCACAGATTCCTTGGAGCCCTGTGTTCCATGTTGGGCTGTGATGGGGGAAGCCGACAGTTTAGTATGCAGGGTATTTGCTAGGAAGGAGTATCTATGAAAAGGAAGGTAAGGATGCAAGACAGGACAGAGGGAGAAGCTGAGCTGTGATGCAGAACCAACAAAGCTTCAGCCAATCAGAATCATATGGGAGTGATCACACTCAGGAGCTAGAATGACCCTTCAGTCCTGTCAGGAGTTGGGCCCATCTGTATTGATCAGTCAAATTGAACGTGTTTCCCAGGAAGCAGTGGCTGTAGGCCTCCATGCAACCGAGGAAATCCCTGAAGGGACTGATGTCTAAAACCTGTTGATGACAGCCCTCCTAACGGCTGGGGCAAAAAGTTCTTCCATGAATGGGATCTGTGTGCTACATCACAATGTCTATCTGACCCAGGTTATGAGAAATCCTGCCCTAGAATCTTCAGCCTTCTCTCTTCAATTTTAGCCACTGAGGTGATTTTCAGATTTTATTTCTAAATTCTAACTCAAAAACCACTTAAGAACAATTTGATTCATATAGTTTATGCCTTACTTAAGCAGCAATATATTTTAGGTATGCTTTACTGAGCTGGTTACTTGATTTACATTTTGAACTTATTTTAAACTTTCTGGTTTTTTAAAGATAATTTTAGGTTAATAATTACATTTTAATCTATTGAATGGTTTTAAGCAGATGTTAAAATAACAAGAAAGCTGTTAGAATACAGGAAGAGTTGACTCACCACTACAAAACTTGGAAAATCCAGAAGGAAATCTCTTTTGCCCTGGTTCCATTAGTGTAGCTAAATGACTGACACACATGGAACAAAAATAGGAATAAATAGAAATAAAACAGATGGCATCATTGCCCTCCTCATTATAGAGAAAATTAACTGAAATAAAAACAAGATGAAAGATAATAGTACCATACTTTTCACTTAAAAAGTCATTGAAATAATGAAAGTAATCTCTTCATTGTTAGAGATTTTTACCTTTTATGAGTTTAGGTTGTCACTGAAATGTTTTTATGCCTAAATCTAATTATGCAAAGGGGAGAGTACTATTTTTAGTATGCCATATTTAATTCTCTAAAATGTCTCTGTTCAGTAAGGCCCTGAAGGCATGAATGATAGTCTGGCAGGTTTTCAATAAATAATGACAATTTATCAGTAAAGAGGCTTATTTTCAAGAGATGAATAGCTAGATACAGCTGTAACATTAATTTCCAAATCCTGAAGACAAAATAGCATTGACAGAAATCATAAAATTTGAAAGACAAACTAGTTTGGGTGGGAGTCAGAGGCTGTGGGAGCAGAGGAAAGATATATTTTAATTTAGACATGTTGCTTTTGAAGTGGTGTGGCACATCCAAGGAGAGAGATATTAAGCAGGTAGCTAGAAATACAGGTCTGGAGCTCAAGGGAAAAAGGTCAGGCTCACTTGAACAAAGGTGTCTGCATTCACCAGGTTAGGCTCTCCTGGGTTAGGAAATGTGTTTAGTATGTTTCAGAAAGAGGGGATCAAGGAGGCTGTGTTCTCACTACAGTGAGTAGGCAGTGTGGTCTGTTGGAAAAAAAATTATATTCAGAGTTATAGTTCATCACTAGCTGCTTGACCTTGAATAAAACTCTCTAAACTTCAACTTTCCCTGTTACTAAAATGGGAATATCAAAACCTATTAATGCTCTTTATAGAGTGACTTGGATCAAATGTGATAAATGTAAAAGCATTTCATAAATTTAAAGGTGCTATTCAAACACACACTATCATTATAATAGAGTGTGTATGGATATTTGTTTGAAATATTTAAGCATGAAAGAGAAGATGTAAATTATTCACTCACTAAATAAACATATGTTGTGTAAGGCACTAAATTAGTGCTAGAAAGAAGAAGATAAATAAGACGTGGTTTCTTCTCTCTAATGGCTCATAAGTCCTATCTAGAAAAATAACACATGGGCAGGTGTCAAGTACTAGCAGACAGAAGAGTAAGTAAAGGATGCTGTAAGTGAATGAGTGAATGAACACATAAATAGGTGTACAGAGGAGAAGCATCTAATCCACACTCAAAGTATCAAAAAAGCCTTCTGAGGAGAAACTGTCTTAAAGCATGAAAAATTGTTCTTCAGATAAAGAAGGGGTGATGGAAAGTAAAAAATCCTAAGCCCAGGCAATGTCAGGAGAAAATGTTGAATGTAAAATGCTTGAGGCCAGTTGGGAAGAAATGAGGCTAGAGGAGAGGAGGTAGAGGTGGTGGTCAGATAACCTATGTCATACTAAGTTACTTGAATTATTATGATGAAATAATAGATTTAAGAGGAGGAATAGGGTAATCAGATCTGGTCCCCCCCTTTTATTTTAATATTAAAAAAATTTTTTTGACCACACCGAGTGGGATGCGGGATCTTAGTTCCCTGACCAGGGGGATCGAACCCATGCCCCCTGCTGTGGAAGACTGGAGTCTTAACCACTGGACCGCCAGGGCCTTTTAGATGGAGCCCTCTGGCAGTGATGAAGAAGTCTGATTTAAAGGAAAGGAAATTGGAATCAGGAAAACAAGTCTGGAAATTACAGCAATAGAACAGCAATAGATGATGGAAGATTGAATTAACTTCAAAATTAAATGTGATTGAAAATATTGGTGACCAATTGAAGGGTGAAAAGTGAAAGAGAGGGAGGAAAGAAAAATTTCTCCCTGCGGTCTGCATGGATGGCTGTACCAACTGCTGAGATGGAAAATGAGGAAGAACGAGTTTAAGGAAAAAGAGGATTTTTGTTTGGGTATCTTGAGTTAAGCAGTGTCTTTGTGATGTTTAGGCCAACATAGCAAGAAGCTGGATATATGTCTGAAGCCCAGTAGACAGAACCTCTTATGAGAGAGTTGTGGGCTAGAGATCTAGATTTGAGAGACATCAGTAGATGAAAAGATTAGGTAGATAGATGGTAGATAGGTAGATGGATAGATAAATTTAAATGAATGTTTAGCTAATTGTATCCATAGTGCCTAGAATAGTTCCTGGCACTTGACAGTATTTCACTGAGTAAATATGAGAAGATTTAAAGTTGTGAAAATAGATGTGCATACTCAGAGAAAAACACTTAAAATGAGCATGGCAAAAGTGGGTTGAGGTGGAAAAGCATCAATATTTAAGGTGTCAGCATTGGGTACTCAGAGTATAAATAATAGAAATATATAGAAGAATGATGATAATTGAGTAAACAATGATATTATGAAAATCAAGAAAATATAAAATTAAGGGAAACAAATCAAGAGTTCTTATCCACTGTTGCCCCAATTACATGACATTGATGGAGGTGTCAATTGGGTGCTAGAGCAAAGGTGGAACTGGAAGGGGTTAATTGGCTCTTCTGTGACATTTGTTTTATGGATGCTGAATCTGAAGTATATGGGCTCATGACTGTCACTGAGAACCCTCTCCATTATATGGAGAAAGCTTTCAAGAACATGAAATCTGTTCCATACTTGTTCCTTTCTAATACTTTCCACATAGCAGCTTCTTATCTTTTTAAAACTTAAACTAACATTGTTCCTTCCCTGCTTGAGAGTCTTTAATGGCTCCCCATTGTACTTATCCTAGCCTATTATCTTCTTACAATTTGGCCTCTGCCAATTTCTCTAGCTTTATTCTGTTCCTTATTCCCCTTTGCTTTATATACTAAACATCCTTCCTGGTTTAAGTTCTCTTTAACAGATTTTTTTCCCCTTCAATTTGGAATGTTCTTTCATTCATACAATGGTTCTTTCTCATCTTTTGTCTTAGCTTAAATGTCACCTCCTAAAATAAGTCTCTTAAAAAAACACTATAATCCAAAACAGGTTCCCCCTATTTAATCTCTTAGGACCTCACTCTCCTTTCACTGGATTTATTATAGTTTGTAATTATATTGTTGATTGATTATTTTTTCTTGTTTTTTTCTTTTTATATATTCCTTTTTGATTTCCTTCTTTTTTAATTGATTGATCATTTATTATATATATTCTCTACAGAATTATAATCTCCAGAAGGAAGGGAATAAATCTCTGTGCTTACTTTTTCATACCCAATGCCTAGCTTAATATATGTAGAAGGAATAAATAATAATGCCTGTTCACTTAACTAGAGTTGTAAGTAATTCATTTACCTCTATAGACATATCTTGAGGATACACAGAAAAGATTTTAAAATTGCGATGTTAAAATATACTATTTAACCAAATAGTAAAACTGCTTGATACACTATTTTAGACATATAAAGAATTAGGTTGTGAGCATTTTAAAAATAACCAATTTGGAAGGAGCATTAACTACAGTAGAATCTGAGATGCAAAACAAAACAAAAACAAAAACAGGGCTATTTTTTGTAGGACACAGAAATGTGTGATAGAAATACAGTATATTTTACTAACTCACCTGATCCTCCTATTAGAAACTTTCTAGGCTCCTAATAGAATGTACAACAAGAAGCTCTCACATTCTTTGAAGTCATACATTTATGAGATAATGTAACTTCATGAATTTAACAGGTCTTCATTATTTTACTTTGGGTCTTCCCTCTCACTAAGTAACCCTCCTCCCACTGTAATTTATCTCTCTTAATAACCTCAATAATTCCAATTCAGCAAATCTTTAGTGGATATCTATTATGGGCTGAGAATACTGTAATGTTGAGAACAGAATACATGTTAGAAGTAGTATCTGTGCTCAAGGTATTTATCATTTGTTTCAGGAAAACTGTAAGACAAGGGTGAACTTTTAAGTGACAGCGGTCTGATATAGATTAACAGAATAAAGATGCTTTGCAGCAACCAAGGAAGCTGCATCTTCAAAAAGATGGCTAAGATTGGGTAAATCAGAGAACATGGAAGATGAGTGGCATTCTGTAACAAGAGAATATTTAGAAGTCTCTCAAGTAAGATTGCCCCTGGAACATTACATGCAAAGTGGGGCTGCTGACCATGATAGAGCAGAGATGTGCCCACTAGCTCTAAAGCAAAATTAAAATAGTGTCCTTGCCTCAGGTGGGAAAATACCCTTGGGAATGAATAAATGATGGTAGGCATAGATTTTCTGTTTGAGTAAATGATGGATGAATTACTCAATAAGCAGCCTGTCTATAGAAAAAGTCTGGTTTCTTATCACATATCCTCCATACAGAGATGCAAGCATTTGCATAGAAATGAATTGATTTGAGAAAGGGCAGAAAAGGAGAAGCAATAGAGAGAGACATTGGAGCTGGCAAGAGACTGCAGAAGGAAATATCCTTTTGGGTTTGCTTAATAACACTCTATTCCACTTATGGTATATAGTCCCTTTGGTAATTTAACTCATGTGGTCACCTCACATCCATGTTATTTTATTTTTTTTAATTTTTATTTTAATTTTTTTTTTGGCGGTACAAGGGCCTCTCACTGTTGTGGCCTCTCCCATTGCGGAACGCAGGCTCCGGACGCGCAGGCTCAGTGGCCAAGGCTCACGGGCCCAGCCGCTCCGCGGCATATGGGATCTTCCCGGACCGGGGCACGAACCCGTGTCCCCCATCGGCAGGCGGATTCCCAACCACTGCTCCACCAGGGAAGTCCCATCCATGTTATTTTAGATAAGGAGGAGAAAATATGATTTTAAAAGAGGAGTAATGAATTTTATATCCATACATCATTCATCGAATGAAGCCTTAATAGAAAAGTTACATATATTGCCACTTGAAAATAAATAGCTGTACTTATTTTTAAAAACTTAAAGCAGATCTTACAAATGAAAATTTTTCTTATGTAGAATATGAATGGCTTTTTTTTCCTTTATTACTATTTTTAATTTTTTGAAGTTTTCAATAGAAAGATTTTAAAGGATATCTATCAATCTATTGGTCTATTGTTTTTAATACAGTGTATCCATTTGGAAATAAAGCTGTGTATTTTTAGAAAATTACATTTTACATGGGAAACTATCCCAGGGCTTTCTTCTCCTTCCTTTTTAACCTTAAACAAACAAATTTAACATACTTTTGTCATTGTATCTCTGAGAAAATATTACCTAAGTGTTTCAATAAATTAAACAAAAACAGATTAAATTGGAGGTGCTGAGATAAACAAAATTAAATGTTTTCTTACTATAGGATCCTTTGATTTTTAAAAACATGTGCATGGTGAATATTTAAGAAGTGGTATATTATCAAAATATTTTTCAAACTTCTAGATTTCAGGACTTTTTTGAGAAAATTCTTCAGAGTTAACGCTCTGAAAAATATAAAACTGAATCTACTACAATAGGGAAAAGTTAGTTAGAAACTAACATCTAAATAGTTTCAATCATGCAGGTAATCACTGCTTGAAGAATCCTCAGGAAAGAATAATCCCAAGTGTAATACTTTTTAAAAGGGATTTAATACAGAGCTCTCCTTTTCATAAACCCCAAAGTATTTTAAAAAGCTTTAAGGTAGGTAGCATACAACAATGATTAAGAGCAATCCTTTAGACTCACATGCATTTGAATTCCAAGTTTATCACTAACTAAAGGTATGACTTTTTTCTCGAAGTATTTATTAAAATGACTCTACAATGGAGCGTATAACAACTCGTTCTAGGACATGTGAAGATTAAATGAGATGAGCATATATTAGTACTATACATAGTAACTAGTAAAAACTATATGTTGTTATCCTTATATTGAAATGTATTATTATATTTAAGGATCTATGGTTTGGTATTCTATAAATTTAATCAATAAATGTTAGCCACTGCCAATTAAAAGTCAGCCTGAAAGAATAACATAGTCAGAAATTACTCTAGACCTTCTCTGTTACATTGTTTATTATATTGTGAAATTTAGGAAACATCTGCTCCAAGGAGTGGGTGATGGGTAAATTACCAGAGTACCAAAAACATTTTGTAATAAAATAGCTCATCCATTGGGCAATCCCAAAACATAAGTCTCATGCTTAATGGCATTTTAATAAATTTCAATATCTAAAGTCCACCAATAGAAACCTATCATGTTATTTATATAAAAGCATTTCTCATACCTTACCATATCCTATCAGGAGCACTGTTCTATAATTAGTTACAAGGGTTTCAAACACTTAGCTTGCCAGTAAGAGTACAAGAACTATTTTATTACAGTGCAGATAAATCTCAAGGTAAATATTATATTTATATGACTATAAGTATGTAAGTCTTGAGCAGACACACACAGCTTAAAACGGCATCAAATAAAATATGTAACAACAAAATAAACTAAATAAAACATTTGATGCATATTTGTTAAACTTAATTGCTAGTTAGGGTCTTACAAGTTATAGAGACCCAAGGCACACTCATATAATCTCAGTAAATGGTGAATTTAAAAATACAAAGGAAAGTAAAACAAACTTTCACCTTAGCAGATGCACAGCAAGAAGAGCAGAACACTACTCATGATTGCAATGGTAGTCCTAATAACCTGACAGCAACTCTGGTTTTTATCCATCTGTAGAGATGATAGCATCTAGTTTCATATTCTAATATTCTGACATTTTCTTTTGATGCTTTCAACCACATAATTGATTGTCTGTGACTCACAGATACCGCAAGAAAAGGTATGATTGGTTTGACCATTCACAATCTAACTACAGCATACCCATTAAGCAGAACTCTCAGAATGGTCAGTCAATTCCTTTATCACATAGTTATTAAGCATATAATTTGTGACAATCACTTTTCCATGAGCAAATTCTACAGTGGGGACAAAATAGACACAACTACTGCATCATGGCATCGTCTAGTAGTTCAGACATGCAGCTGAGCAGGGTGACAGCATTATGGGACATAGTGCATGGTGCAAGAAAAACCATGGAGAAAACAGGTTTACCAGACACTCGGTGAGTTTGCAATTTATCTTCAGTGTGGCATACTTTGATTGTTAATAGTAATTATAATATCAACATAAGATACATATGTCTATTTCCTTAGGTAATAAAATATAAAAGAGCAGCATGTATCTGTAACATTAAATTAGAAATTATTAATGAAATGAATGAATGGATGAGTGAATGCCAATTTGCATTGATTGGGTTTTTTAGTTAAATCCTATAAAAGAAATGTGGCTTTCCCCTCACTTCTTCAATGACACTTCTCACTACTTTCCTTCTAGATATTAAGCTCCAGGAAAATGGCTGTATGTAAATCATTCCATTTTTCTATTTGTTTTAAAACAGAGAAAAATCGTAAAAATTTTCCAATGTGGAAACTAATAACTAAAACAAGCCACAAGACATCAGGTTGCTTTCCTAACACCTCTACCTTACCTCCCACAGCATGTTACTTTTTACATGGAAGTCTCCATTGTGTTATTTGATGCTACCAATTTTTCCTATTTTTTTCTCAATTTTATCATTTGTCTTTTCCTTCTCTCCTGACATCTCTTTTTCTTTCATTGACACATGCCAAGTCACTGTTAGATCACTGTTAGATGTTCTACTAATTTCCTTTGGGTTGATGTTTACAACATAATAAAATCTTATTACTGATAGTACTCATGCATAAATTAAATAAATATTCCACTCAACAAATATTCACTAAGCACTTTTAATGTGTCAGATGCTGATTTAGGTGCTATGGATACAGAAATAACAAATAAAATTAAAACAGACAAATATTCTTGTTCTGTTAGCTTTTACATTCTAGTGGGCAAAATTCAGTCTACAGATATCAATATGAAATTCATGTAATCAATATTATCTTGAATTAATAATATTATATGAATCTGTTGATTAACACAAATTGACATAATTTAGTTCCAAATTAGTAGAAAGTGATATGTAAAAATTTTTCAGTGCAACTACTCCCAGGATTATGTCTTATCATTTTTGTAGAATGGGAGCACAATTATTTATGACTCTCCATAAGGCTTTTTTGATTCTCACCCACTATAACATATGTATAAATCAGAATCTATCATAATTTCTCAATTGGTATTAAAAAAGACAGCAAAGTTGTCCTTGCCTGTTCATCAGAAAAAGGTATTAAACTTGCCTTTTCCTAAACTTCAAAATCTTTCCTTTTCTTTCAGGCATTTTCATACATAATGGTACTAGTTTCTGCTTCACATTTGGTACTTCATATCACCTGCACTTTCTTGTGAAACAATTCAGTTTTTGAAAATCTTCTTCATAAATTTAATTTTCTAACTTTGTTTTCAAGCTTTAACCAAAGGTGGCTAGCACATTGCTTTACTCACAACAGCCCAAAATTAGTGAACAAGAAAATATTTGGCATTTAAAGACATCTGTTAAATGTCAATCTAAAGCTGACATTTATGGGAGTTTTTTTAGCTTCATAATTAAAGGTGGTTTTTAAGCTTTCAACTTATGTTTTAATTGAAGCTTGTTATGGAGTAAATTGTTCTTCCTCAAATTCATATGTTGAGGCCCTAACACCCAATATGAGTATATTTTGAAATAAGGCCTTTAAAGTTGCAATCAGAATTAAATCAGGTCATAAGGATGGGGCTCTAATTCAATAGGACTGGTGTCCTTGTAAGAAGAGTAAAAGACATTAGGAGTACGGGCGCACAGAAGAGAGGCCATGTAAAGACACAGTGAGAAGGAATCTTGCAACAAGCTAAGGAAGTAAGATCTTACCAAAAATCAACACTGCTATCACCTTGATATTTCACTTCCAGCCTCCAGAACTGTGAGAATAAATTTTTGTTGTTTAAACCACCCAGTCTGTGATATTTTGTTATGGCAGCCCATGCAGACTAATTCAAAGCTTTTATTTTAAATTTACTTAAAAGCAGTATTACATAAGTACAGCCTTTTTTTTTTTTTTTTTTTTTTCTCCAGGAGCCTATAGTCTTTAGGGTAGTTAAACATGTAAACCAATGTCCCTGGGTGTTAGTGACTCTTCCTTTTCTTAGCTTAGAATTTATCTATAAATATTCTTTGTGGATAGAATGGAGACAATTGTAAAATCCATTTAAATGAGGGTCTCTCCAGCTGTTCCTTGATGAGTAGTTTAGGTACACGTCATCCCTTGTGGTCTAGTCAGCTATGTCAGGAAACTCCCTGAAGCCCTCCACTCTACAGTGATAGTGGTGCTACTGTTACTTACTTTGCAAGGAGTAGAGGGCTTCTCCTTCTAACATTGCTGGATTTTTAGAATACTGTATTGTATTTATTTATTTATTAAATAGCAGACATGTATTTCTCATGATTCTTGAGGCTAAAAGTCTGAGATTAATGTGCCAGTTGATTCAGCTTCCTGGTGAAGTCTCTCTTTTTGGCTTGCCCATGGATGCATCCTCACATGACAGAGAGGAGAGCCCTGGTCTCTCTTCCACTTCTTTCTCTTTTTTTGTTTCAGTTCTATTAAGGCATAATCAACAATCAAAACCAAAATTGCATGTATGTAAAGTGTACAATTTGATGATTTGATATATGTATTCACTGTGAAATAATCATCACAAGCAAGTAATTAACAGATCCATTACCTCAGGTAATTACCTATTTCCTTCTTTGTGTGTATGTGGTGGGAAAACTTAAGATTTACCCTCTTAGCAAATTTCAATTATACAGTACAGTATCATTAATGATAAGCATACTTTTGCACATTAGATTTCCAGAACTTATTCAATTTGTGTAACTGAAACTTTGTACCTCCTGACCAGCATTGTCTGCAATCCCCGCCCCTCCTGCAGCCCTGGGCAACTACCATTCTACTCTCTGCTTCTATAAGTTGGACTAGTTTGGAGTCCACGTGTAAGTGAGATCATGTGTTTTTTACTTTTAAGTATGAGATATCTAAAGTAGTCAAGCTTATTGAAACATAAAGTAGAATGCTGTTTACCAGGGGCTTGGGGAGGGGGAAATGGGAGTTGTTCAGTGGGTATAATGTTTCAGTTTTGAAAGATGAAAAGTTCTAGAGATCTGTTGCATAATCATGTGAATATACTTAACAATATTGATATACCATTTTTTGAAATTAATATGCTCCTGATAGTTTTGAAGATTTGTTATTTATTTTAAAAATTTAGGATTTGGAGGATTGTTTAAAAACTACACAGTGTGGATATGAGAGGTGGTAGGAAACTAGGTGTCATATCCCCGATACCTTCTTATTTTATCAAAATGCAAAAGGTATAAATGTGTACCTCAAGTAGGCCTCATGACAATAGAGAGTCTGTTGTGAAGACCACCCAGGAAACTGAACCTTCCCTATTCTATCACTACCCTCCTAGCACTATTTCTTTTTAACACTTTCCCCTCTCTCATATACTGAAAACTCTTAGGTAAAAAAATACCTCAATGTCTTTTCATATTTTCCCAGAAAGGAGAGGAGGATTATTTCAGTCCACTGGCTTATCCAGGAAGATGTGTGTGTGTGTGTGTGTGTGTGTGTGTGTGTGTGTGTGTGTGCGTGAGCACATGCACACGCATGCACATGTGCGTCCATGAATGCACATCTTCTAAGCTATGGTGTCATTGATGAAGAGATTTGTGGAGAGACAAGGAAGACAAGTTATTTGATTTACTATCAAAGCTACTTTTACTCTGGTCCATCAAAAATCAAAAATATCTAATCAAGCATGGATGGAATTCCTTCCCAAATATCTCATTGTGTTTCCCTGAAAAATTCATATTCCTCTGATTAAAGTGACATTGGCTTTATTTCTTATGAACTAGTATTCTGGCCTTAAATCATTAAAGCAGCACATACCTCTCTTTTATCTGAGTTACATTAGAAAAGATTCTTGTGATTAAGAATCATTTTCAAGTAAGGGTGAGGACATGGAAAGCATAAGGAAAATCTTAATTTACCTTGCCACTCAAATAATTTCACGATATACTAACTTTAACAATGTAGCTTTATAGTAGACACAGAAGTGGCAAAAATTCGACTTGTGAGAGTCAGAGAACACTTAACAAGGGAGGGGAGTAGAGCTAAATCTTTAAGTATGTATAGACATTTTACAGGACGTAAAGGCATAGTCAAAGAACTGTAGATGGTGTTTTGTAAAGGGTTTTTTCTGCTAAAGGTGACAAAAATTTAATTAAAACAAGTTCAAATAAAAAAATATATACTGATTCACATAAATGCAAAGTCCAGGATACAAATAATGTCATTAGAGTTTGCTGTCTTAGATGTGCCACCTTGTTTGGATTGGATTCTTAGAATTTTTAATTCCATCTGCTACCTTCATTCTCTTCATGTGGTGGAAAGAAGGCTCCTGGTGTCTCCAGGCTTACAAGTTTCTTGAATTTTAGGATCTTTGTGAAGAGAGTTTTTTCTCTCTCCCAATATCAATATAACAAGTATTTTAAAGAAACTCTGGTGAATATTTCCTGTGGCTGCTTTAATAAATTATCATAAACATAGTGAATGAAAAAAAAAACAAATGTATTACTTACAATTTGGGGGGCCAGACGTTTGAACTGTGTCTCCTTGGCCTAGAATTAAGATGTCAGTGGGACTGCATTCCTTTTTGGAGGCTGTAAGGGAAAATATATTCCTTGACTTTTTCAGTTTCCCCAGAGACTGCCTGCATCCCTTGGCTCCTGACTCCTTAATTCATCTTCAAAGCCAGCAATGACCAGTGGAGTTTTTCTCATATTGTATCACTCTGACACTTCTGTTTCCTCCTTCCATGTTTAAGGACCCTGTGATTACACTGGACCCACCTGGATGTTCCGGAATAATCTCCTGATCTTTGGGTCAGTGTATTAGCAAATTCAATTCCATTTGCTATCTTAATCCCCCTCTGCCACATAACATAACATAGTCACAGTTTCCAGAAATTAGGAAATGGGCATATTTGGAAGGCCCTTATACTGGATACCACACATGGCCATCTTTTATGGAAAGGAGAATGAGCTGCCATGATTAGCCAAGCCTCAGACTGGTGCCTATATCTGTTATAGAAGGGTAGTGGCAGGATTACAGAAATTGAGAAGAGATGAAAGGGAACTTTATATTTGTCCTCATAAAAGGGAAAGAGAATGTACAATATACACAGATGTTAAGCAGAAAAATAAAGCAGGAAATTGATTTAAAGAATATTGGGGGTGGAGATGAGATGAGAGTCGTCCCTCTGCCCATATATAGACATTATGTTGTTTAGAATCCAGAGAATAAAGGTTGAATTAAGAGTTCTGGATGTCTTGTGATGCCTATCTTGAAACAGATAAATTACAAAATGAAATGGTGGTCTCAAACAAGGTGAAGGTGAGTCTGTGAGAATTGGATGAAAAGGGGTGAGTCTTGCAAGGATCATTAAGTTCCATAGTCTCTTGTTCACTCTTGCCAATGGGCATGTGGAATTTGTAGGAGGGAAGGTTTTATTTAGAGTACATGGAGCGTTTGTATACCTTTTAATTCCTTCCTATGGATTTGTGGAAGCTAGGGGAGAGGTGGTCTTGTCTAAAGCACCTCAACACTAGAGGATCTCTTCTGATACTCAGAATATGCACTTAACATAATCATTTTCTCCTAAAGCTCACTTTGGTGACAGTGTGAAAACTGAAACAAAGGATTAGACTAAGAAGCAAAAAATCCTGTTAGTAGTATATTTTGAAAACCCATTTGAGTGCCTAAAATAAGACAGATGCCATGATAATGTGAAGAAAAGATATTATAAGTTAAGAAAATAGAATCATTAATATCTAGATTTTTATATTATTTTCATAATCTGGAAAGATAAAGTATGCATTAGTCAGGTTCTTTCAGTTTCTAGTGACAGAAACTCAAACTAGCTTCATTCATTCATTAATTCATTTATTCATCTATTCAAGAAACATTTATTGAAAACCAAGCATGGTGCTAGGCTCTAGAGCTATTGTAGTGAACAAGACAAAGATTTTGCCATAGTGGAGCTTATATTCTTATGGGAGAAAGACACTATAAACAATGAAATAAATAAACAAGATAATTCAGATTGTTATGCTTATTATGAAAGTGTGCAGTGAAGGAGTAACTGATGGGTTCTTAAAGAAGATATTACTTTGTTACTGTGGGCAGGTAAGGTCTCTGCAGAACTGATGTTTGAGCCAAACTTAAAAAAATGGCTTATAATAGGACATATAAATGAAATACTTATGTATGAAGCTGGTTTCAGGTATGCATGAAGCTGTCTTCGTGTCTTTCTCCTATGGCTCAGCTTATCTCTATTGGGCATTATTCTGTAGAGAAGCACTTCATACTAGCTACTTCATATCTACATTCCCCATTCAGAAAGAGATCTTTTCTCTAAGAATATCCTAGCTCTGAAGGGGTAATATGCTCATCTATGAAGCAATCACTGGGACCTGGTGGATGATATCTTTGACCAACTTGGGTCATAGACTTTTCCTGGAGTTGGAAATGGGTACCATAATGGAGAGCCACTTTGGAAATGTAAGAGAGTAGAGGGATTCTGCAAAGGAAATAGACAAAGGAGGAAAAGGAAATCATGGCAAGCAGGAAAAATTCTTGAAGTCCCACATATACAATACTGATTATCTAAAAATATGGAAAAAATATTCTGTGCACCTGGATGGGGGAAAAATGGCTACCAAAATAAGATAAAACATCAATTTTAGGACAGTAAAACATTTAAAGTGTGAGACCCATAATAATGATGTGGTAGATATCATTATCTAGACAATGCTGACTATAGTCATATAATTAAATAGAATCAGAAAATAGCTTTATGAGATCTTTAAAAATACTACTAAGTTTTGCCTTGCAAATTTTGCTTAAATGTATAGGAATCTCTATTATAAATGATATATAAAAATCATATTTGGAACTATAAGTAATAGGACTAACAAATTTCATTTAACTAGAATTCCAAGACAAAATAACCTGATGAAGAAATACTACTGGATGCCACTGGCTATTAGATGCAAATAAATATTGTAAAATTGAACTTGGGAAATCAGAAATAGGTAGGAAATAAGGAAAATTTTTTTTTTTGTCAGTGAGGCAAGTCTACTTCAAAAACTAATGCATCCTTTGTCAGGAATCACCTTTTACATTTAGACAGTTGAAAGAATTGGTAATTGCTACATATAAATAGAAAGAGACTGAAAGTTAATGTGTTTATACAGTAAGTAACAGTAACCTGTTTGTGATAAGCCTATATACTCTTTTGATTTTTTTTTCTTTTACATCTTAATGAAGGGTACCTTTTAAACAGGGCATGTATTAAACAGGGCATACTGATCTGACAACAAAGTTAACTGAAATGTTAAAAGTCCTCTGTTTTCAATGGGAAAAAGAAATCTTTCAAGAGGAGCTGTGTCTTTTTTAAAATAGAGATCACAAAACAAGTGAGACATATGATGGTGGCCATTAGAGAGAAGGATGAATGCCAGTCTGTGAAGTGATGCTTCAGCTGTCTCAGGAGAGTAGCTGCCAAGCACACTCAAGAAGGAAACACGAAATCAGACATCTGTATGTGAGCAGCATCCGCCATGTTTGCTCTGAGGAGAGAGAACCACATGAAGCAAGACAGCAAAGGTGAAATCCAGCAAGATAGCCTACTTTATTGCCATGGCAACCCAACCCTGATGAAAAGTAGGAAAACAATAAAGTATCTCTGAAAAAAAAAATCTGTGCTATGAATACCTACTGGGTTGAGGAAAGATGCACTCATGGAAAGAGCTTGACATTTTACCATTTGGTGATTTCTTGTAACAAAGTCATGGGTGCTGCTTTGGGGAAATGCTGATTTGGAAAGCATTGCATTTACTAAATTATTTAATTTGAACTGTTGCTAAATTCAGATTTATATGTGAAAGCTGTAGTTTCAGATTAAAATGTTAAGTGCCATTGTAGAGGTCAAAGCGTTAACATTGTCACTCTCCTTGATGCATTTTGACAATCTTTTGCCATCATATTTCACATAAATTGTGTGGTCAGTAAAAAAGAAAAGTTTCAGAACATTCTGATATTTGATAAATTAGAGCTATATTTTATTTGCCTGATTGGATTCTCAAATTTCGCCCATTATTTTTTTTAAATGCTCTTTCTTTCTTCAACTTCCTGTTTTTCGGTATGCAGTTCAGTATGGAAAGAAAACCTTTTCTTTTTTCTATTCTGAAAATGTTTAACATTCAAGGATTTATAAATTTTCCCAACTTTAGGCAATTTTGAGTTGTTCCTATGATTGTTTTTATTCAAATAAGACATCCTGGTTTGTAGAAAAATCAGGGAAAGCTTGTTATACTTTTCTTAAAGTCAGCTTCATTGAGATAATATACATAAAAAAATCTACTTCTTTAAAGTGTACAGCTAATTGAGTTTTGACAAATGTATACAGTCACATAATGGACAGCACATTCAATTTCTTTGCAATATTATTTTAGTGTTTGTCAATACCACTTCAAATGTGTACTAACTTGCTTTTGATAAAATATAAAAATTTTGTACCACATCCCACTCCTTTGTGCTATTTTTGTCATATACATTACAACTTTATGTTATAAACTCAGTAATAGTAATTTTTGACTTCAGTAATAAATGCCTATAAAGAAATTTATAGAAGAGTATTATACACAAAATATTTTATTTGTATATTTATTTAACTTATAATATTTGTAGTGCTGCCTTATGATATTTCTAGTGTTCTTCATTCCTTCCTTTGATTTTAATTACATGTTGATGGCATTTTCTTTCAATCTGATGGACTTCTGTTAGTATTTTTTGCAGTGCACTTGTGTTAGCATTGAGTTATTTCAAGTTTTATTAATTGGAAATACCTTTATTTGACATTCATTTATAAAAGATAATTTCACTATATATTAAATTCTTAAATTTCAGTGTCCTTTTGCCTCCATTGTAACAGATGAGAAGTCAGCCATTAATTGTATCATTGTGGTATGTGATACACACTTTCAAGACTCATCTCTGTTTTTGGCTTTCAGCTGTTTGACTCTGATGTATCTACGTGTGGTTCTCTCTTCATTTATACTAATTGGAGGTTCATTGAGGCTGTTGGATCTGTAAGTTAATATTCCTGGTCAAATTTTGAGTTTGGGCCCACTATTACTTCAAATATTTTTCTGATCCTTTATATTTTTCTTTTCTGGAACGCCAATTACACACATTTTGTAATACTTGCTATTGTCCTACCTACCTACAAATATCTATTCATTTATTTTTTAAACATTTTTTTCTCTCCTTTCTTTGTATTTGAAGACCTTTATCTTCAAGTTCACTAATTCTTCTGACATCTCAAGTCTGCTGTTGAACAGAGAAATTTTAATTTTCACAGTTAAATATTTCTGTCCTCGAATTTTCATTAGTTTATTTTATTTATTTATTTGTCTATTTATTTATTTTTGGCTGCGTTGGGTCCCTGTTGCTAAGTGTGGGCTTTTCTCTAGTTGCGGCAAGCGGGGGCTACTCTTCGTTGCGGTGTGCAGGCCTTTCATTGCGCTGGCCTCTCCTATTGCGGAGCACGGGCTCTAGGCGCATCGGCTTCAGCAGTTGCGGCATGCAGGCTCTAGAGAGCAGGCTCAGTAGTTGTGGTGCACGGGCTTAATTTCTCCATGGCATGTGGGATCTTCCCAGGCCAGGGCTCAAACCCACGTCCCCTGCATTGGCAGGCGGACTCCTAACCACTGTGCCCCCAGGGAAGCCCACATTAGTTTCTTTTTTACAATTTCCAGGTCTCCATTGAGACTATTTATTGATTTGATCACTTTGATTATTCTCAGCATATTTCCCTTAAATAATTTGAAATAAATGATTTAGTAATTTGATTAATTGGATATGTTTTCCTTTAATTCTTTGAATAAAGGAATTCTTGCTTCAAAGTCTCTAAATCTCACATCTGAACTCACTTGAAGTCAATTTCTATTGGCTATTTTTAAACCCTGATTATTGCTCACAATTTTCTATTTCTTTGTGTAGTTCATAAAGAGCATGGTTGATAATTATGCATGATAGATAATACATTATAGCCATTCTGGACTCTCTGTTGTTTTCCTGAAGACCGTTTTGTTTGTTTGTTTGTTATCTGCACTCACATTGTGAAATATGTCTTCATCATGGCATGCAAGTACTGATGCCTCCTCTCAATTTTCCTTTTTTTTTTTTTAAGTTTGATTCCCTTGTGGTCTTAGCGTGTCTGCACAGTTTAGAGATTAGTCAGTGATTCCAACAGAGGTTATGCTCGGACACCTCCAGCCAGTAAGTTTTTCACCTCTACCACCCCAGTTCTGTGTGAATTGAGGATTATATGCAAAGGTGCAGCAAGTTCACAGTCTCTCCAGGGTTTCAATTTTCACTGAGCTCTCTGGGATCTCTTGCCCACTCTTAGTTCAGCTGCCAGCCAAGAATACTTGAAGAGTTTAGTATCTCAGTTCTTCTCTGGTTCTCTTGCTTCCAAGAGAAATTCCCTCTGAATTTCAACTTGCTCTTCTAGCCACCCTGATATGTCCCCCACTGGCATCAGGTAAAAATGTGGGATTTCACCAACCAAACTGATGAGGTGGGAATTCCTCCATTCAAGAATGCCACCAGACTCATTTTTCTTAATCCAATGGAGTAGGAATCTTTTTCCAAGTAAACATTTCTCGAGTTGCTGTCTGCCTTTAGTCATTTTCCAGCATTATTAAATTTGTTTTTAATGATTTTAACCAGTTTCATACATTTTTTCTTCTGAAGGGATTTGCTCAACCTCCTTCTGGGGTCATTTCCGGAAGAAAAGTTTTTCTTTATTCTTTTTTTTTTTTGCAGTTTGCGGGCCTCTCACTGTTGTGACCTCTCCTGTTGTGGAGCGCAGGCTCCAGGACTAGCTGCTCTGCAGCTTGTGGGATCTTCCCAGACCGGGGCATGAACCTGTGTCCCCTGCATCAGCAGGCAGACTCTCAACCACCAGGGAAGTCCTTTCTTTCTTTATAATACACTGAAAAACACATGAGATCCTTAACACATTAAGAAAAAAAATTGTGGGGGAACCTTCAAGATTGGGGAGGAGTAAGATGTAGAGATCACCTTCCTCTCCACAAATACATAAAAAATATATCTACAAGTGGAACAACTCCTACAGAACACCTACTGAACGCTGGCAGAAGACCTCAGACTTCCCAACAGGCAAGAAAATCCCCATGTACCTGGATAGGGCAAAAGAAAAAAGAAAAAAACAGAGACAAAAGAATAGGGATGGGACCTGCACC
>NC_041217.1:92408557-92418615 GCF_002837175.3 Physeter macrocephalus | reverse complement strand
CCTACTGAACGCTGGCAGAAGACCTCAGACTTCCCAACAGGCAAGAAAATCCCCATGTACCTGGATAGGGCAAAAGAAAAAAGAAAAAAACAGAGACAAAAGAATAGGGATGGGACCTGCACCTCTGGAAGGGAGCTGTGAAGGAGGAAAAGTTTCCACACACTAGGAAGTCCCTTCACTGGTGGAGATGGGAGGTGGGCAGGGGAGAAGCTTCAGAGCCATGGAGGAGAGTGCGGCAATAGGGGTTCAGAGGGCAAAGCAGAGAGATTCCCACAGAGAGGATCGGTGCTGACCAGCACTCACCAGCCTGAGATGCTTGGCTGCTCACCCACTGGGGCATGTGGGGACTGGGAGCTGAGGCTCGGGCTTCAAAGTTCAGATCCCAGGGAGAGGACTGGTGTTGGCTGCATAAAGACAGCCTGAAGTGGGCTAGTGTGCCACAGCTGGCTGGGAGGGAGTCTGGGAAAAAGTCTGGATCTGCCAAAGAGGCAAGAGACCATTGTTTCAGGGTGCATGAGGAGAGGGGATTCCTTCCCTGTCCACCAACAGAAGGCAGAGCACAGCCTAAACGAGCTTTAGAGGCTGGCTTGAGCCACGGCTATCAGCTTAGACCCCAGAGACGGGCATGAAATGCTAAGGCTGCTACCTCTGACAAGAATCCTGTGTGAAAGTGCAGGTCACTATCGACACCTGCCCACTCCCCCCACTCCCCACCGGGAGCCTGTGCAGCCTGCCACTGCCAGGGTCTCATGATCCAGGGACAACTTCCCCGGGAAAAAACGTGGAGCGCCTCGGGTTATTGCAACATCAAGCCAGCCTCTGCCACTGCAGGCTTGCCCCACATTCCAATTATGACTACCGTACCCCTCCCTCCTCCTGGCCTGAGTGAGCCAGAGCCCCACAATCAGCCACTGCTTTAACCCCCTCCTTTCTGGGTAGGGAACAGATGCCTGAGGGCAACCTACATGCATAGTTGGGGCCAAAACCAAAGCTGAACCACAGGAGCTGTGCGAACAAAGAAGAGAAAGGGAAATTTTTCCATGCAGCCTCAGGAGCAGCAGATTAAATGCCCACAATCAACTTGATGAACACTCCAACTGTGGAACACCTGAATAGACAAAGAATCATCCCAAAATTGAGGCAGTGGACTTTGGGAGCAAGTGTAGACTTGGAGTTTGCTGTCTGTGACTGATTTGTTTCTGATATTTATGTTTATCTTAGTTTAGTCTTTAGTGCTTGTTATCATTGGTGGATTTGTTTATTGCTTTGATTGCTCTCTTTTTTTTTAAAAAAAATATTTTTTATGTTAATAATTTTCAATTTATTATATTTTTCATTTTTATTTTTCTTTCTTTCTTTTTTTCTCCCTTTTCTTATGAGCTGTGTGACTGACAGGGTCTTAGTGCTCAGGCCTGGTGTCAGGCCTGTGCCTCTCAGGTGGGAGAGTTGATTTCAAGACATTGGACCACCAGAGACCTCCTGGCCCCATGTAATATCAATTGGCAAGCACTGTCTCAGAGATCTCCATCTCAATGCTAAGACCAGCTCCACCCAACAGCCAGCAGGCTCCAGTGCTGGATGCCCCATTCCAAACAACTAGTAAGACAGGAACACAACCCCACCCATTAGCAGAGAGGCTGCATAAAATCATAATAAGTTAACAGATACCCCAAAACACAACACCAGATGCGGCCCTGCCCACCAGAAAGACAAGATCCATCCCCACCCACAAGAACACAGGCATCAGTCCCCTCCACCAGGAAGCCTACACAAGCCACTGAACCAACCTCACCCACTGGGGGCAGACACCAAAAACAACGGGAACTATGAACTTGCAGCCTGCAAAAAGGAGACACCAAACACAGTAAGTTAAATAAAATGAGAACACAGAGAAATATGCAGCAGATGAAGAAGCAAGGTAAAAACCCACCAGACCAAACAGAGAAGAGGAAATAGGCAGTCTACATGAAAGAGATTTCAGAGTAATGGTAGTAAAGTGAATCCAAAATCTTGGAAATAGAATGGAGAAAATACAAGAAGCGTTTAACAAGAAGCTAGAAGAACTAAAGAGCAAACAAACAATGATGAAAACACAATAAATAAATTAAAAATTCTCTAGAAGGAATCAATAGCAGAATAACCAAGGCAGAAGAGCAAATATGGGACTTGGAAGATACAATACTGGAAATAACTACTGCAGAGCAGAATAAAGAAAGAAGAATGAAAAGAATTGAGGACAGTCTCAGAGACCTCTGGGACAACATTAAATGCATCAATATACAAATTATAGGGGTCTCAGAAGAAGAAGAGAAAAAAAATGTCTGAGAAAATATTTGAAAAGATTATAGTTGAAAACTTCCTTGACATGGGAAAGGAAATAGTAAATCAAGTACAGGAAGCACAGAGAGTCCCATACAGGATACATCCAAGGAGAAACACGCCAAGATGCATATTAATCAAACTATCAAATATTAAATACAAAGAAAAAATATTAAATACAGCAAGGGAAAAGTAAAAAATAACACACAAGGGAATCCCCATAAGGTTAACAGCTGATCTTTAGCAAAAACTCCGCAAGCCAGAAGGGAGTGGCAGGACATATTTAAAGTGATGAAAAGGAAAAACGTACAATCAAGATTACTCTACTCAGCAAGGATCACATTCAGATTTGATGGAGAAATTAAAACTTTAGAGACAAGCAAAAGTTAAGAAAATTCAGCACCACTAAACCAGCTTTACAACAAATGCTAAAGGAACTTCTTTAGGCAGGAAAAACACGAGAAGGAAAAGACCTACAAAAAATAAACCCAAAACAATGGAAAATGGTAATAGGAACATAGATATCAAAAATTACCTTAAAAGTAAATGGATTAAATGCTCCAACCAAAGGACAAAGACTAGCTGAATGGACGAAAAACCAAGACCAGTATATATGCTGTCTACAAGAAACCCACTTCAGACCTAGGGACACATACAGACAGAAAGTGAGGGGATGGAAAAAGATATTCCATGCAAATAGAAATCAAAAGAAAGCTGGAGTAGCAATTCTCATATCAGACAAAATAGACTTTAAAATAAAGACTATTACAAAGACAAAGAAGGACACAACATAATGATCAAGGGATCAATCCAAGAAGATATAACAATTGTAAATATATATGCTCCCAACATAGCAGCATCTCAATACATAAGGTAAATGCTAACAGATTTAAAACGGGAAATTGACAGTTACACAATAATAGTGGGGGACTTTAACACCCTACTTTCACCAATGGACAGATCATCCACAATGAATATAAATAAGGAAACACAAGCTTTAAATGACACATTAGACAAGATGGACTTATTTGATATTTATAGGACATTCCATCCAAAAACAACAGAATACACTTTCTTCTCAAGTGCTCATGGAACATTCTCCAGGATAGATCATATTGTGGGTCACAAATCAAGCCTTAGTAAATTTTAAAAAATTGAAATCGTATCAAGTATCTTTTCTGACCACAACATTATGAGACTAGATATCAATTACAGGAAAATAACTCTAAAAGTACAGACACATGGAAGCTAAACATACACTACTAAATAACCAAGAGATCACTGAAGAAATCAAAGAGGAAATCAAAAAATATCTTAAAAAAATTACAATGAAAACACGATGACCCAAAATGTGTTTGATGCAGCAAAAGCAGTTTAAGAGTGAGGTTTATAGCAATACAATCCTACCTCAAGAAAAAAGAAAATCTCAAATAAGCAACCTAACCTTATACCTAAAGCAATTAGACAAAGAAGAAAAAAAAAACAAAAACAAAATTCCAAGTTTAACAGAAGGAAAGAAATCATAAAGATCAGATCAGAAATAAATGAAAAACAAATGAAGGGAAAAAAAGCAAAGATCAATAAAACTAAATGCTGGTTCTTTGAGAAGATAAACAAAATTGATAAACCGTTAGCCAGATTCATCAAGAAAAAAAGGGAGAAGACTTAAATCAACAGAATTAGAAATGAAAAAGAATAAGTGTCAACTGACACTGCAGAAATACAGAGGATCATGAGAGATTACTACAAACAACTATATGTCAATAAAATGGACAATGTGGAAGAAATGGACAAATTCTTAGAAAATCACAACCTTCTGTGACTGAACCGGGAAGAAATAGAAAATACAAACAGACCAATCACAAGCACTGAAATAGAAATTGATTAAAATCTTCCAACAAACAAAAGCCCAGGACCAGATGGCTTCACAGGCAAATTCTCTCAAATATTTAGAGAAGAGCCAACACTTACCTTTCTCAAACTCTTCCAAAATATAGCAGAAGGGGGAACACTCCCAAATTCATTCAATAAGGCCACCATCACCCTGATACTAAAACCAGACAAAGAAGTCAGAAAGAAGGAAAACTACAGGCTAATATCACTGATGAACATAGATGCAAAAATCCTCAACAAAATACTAGCCAACAGAATTCAACAGCACATTAAAAGGATCATACCCCATGATCAAGTGTGGTTTATCCTAGGAGTGCAAGGATTCTTCAATATATGGAAATCAGTCAATGTGATACACCATATTAACAAATTGTTGGATAAAAACCATATGATCAACTCAATAGATGCAGAAAAAGCTTTCAACAAAATTCAAAACCCATTTACGATAAAAAGCTCGCCAGAATGTGGGAATACAGGGAAGCTACCTCAACACAATAAAGTCTATATATGACAAACCCACAGCCAATATCATTCTCAATGGTGAAAAACTGAAACCATTTCCTCTAAGATCAGGAACAAGACAAGGCTGCCTACTCTCACCACTATTATTCAACATAGTTTTGGAAGTTATAGCCACAGGATTCAGAGAAGAAAAAGAAATAAAAAGAATCCAAATCGGAAGAGAAGAAATAAAACTATCACTGTTTATAGATGACATGATACTATACATAGTGAATCTTAAAGATGCTGCCAGAAAACTACTAGAGCTAATCAATGAATTTGTTAAAGTAGCAGGATACAAAATTAATGCACAGAAATCTCTAGCATTCCTATACACTAATGATGAAAAATCTGAAAGTGAAATTAAGGAAACACTTCCATTTACCACTGCAACAAAAAGAATAAAATATCTAGGAATAAACCTACCTAAGGAGACAAAAGACCTGTATGCAGAAAACTATAAGACACTGATGAAAGAAATTAAAAATGATACAAACAGATGGAGAAATATACCATGTTCTTGGATTGGAGGAATCAACATTGTGAAAATGACTATACTACCCAAAGCAATCTACAGATTCAATGCAATCCCTATCAAACTACCAATGGCATTTTTCACAGAAGTAGAACAAAAAATTTCACAATTTGTATGGAAACACAAAAGACCCCAAACAGCCAAAAGTCAAAAACTTGAGAAAGAAAAAATGGAGATGGAGAAATCAGGCTCCCAGACTTCAGTCTATACTACAAAGCTACAGTAATCAAGATAGTATGGTACTGGCACAAAAACAGAAATATAGATAAATGGAACAGGATAGAAAGCCCAGAGATAAACCTACACACATATGGTCACCTTATCTTTGATAAAGGAGGCAAGGATATACAGTGGAGAAAAGACAGCCTCTTCAATAAGTGGTGCTGGGAAAACTGGACAGCTACATGTAAAAGTATGAAATTAGAACACTCCCTAACACCACACACAAAAATAAACTCAAAATGGATTAAAGACATAAATGTAAGGCCAGACACTATCAAACTCTTAGAGGAAAACATAGGCAGAACACTCTATGGCATAAATCACAGCAGGATCCTGTTGGACCCATCTCCTAGAGAAATGCAAATAAAAACAAAAAAAAACAAATGGGACCTAATGAAACTTAAAAGCTTTTGCACAGCAAAGGAAACCATAAACAAGATGAAAAGACAACCATCAGAATGGGAGAAAATATTTGCAAACGAAGCAACTGACAAAGGACTATAGAGCTTTTATATATATACATATATATATATATATATATATATATATATATATATATATATATATATATATATATATATATATATATATACATGAGGCTTATTTACTCTGAATTTCAAGACTGCCTGTCATGCTCTTCTCCAGATATGCCCATGATACCTTCTCTAACTTAAGTGTCTGCTCCACTGTCCCTCCTCTATCCTTTATAAAATATCAATAGCACTCATACATTCTCTCTCTCTATCCCTTACTCTATTTTTCTTTATAGGTTTCTTTCCACTAAGTGACATTGTTTTATTACACGTTTATTTATTAATTTGTTTAATGGTTATCTCTATCACCAGATTTAAATGTCTTGTATCTAGGAAATAGATTTACTTATAAAATTTTAAGAACCTTTGTTAGATCAAGGAACACAGGGTATAATAGAGTATCCTAAATGAGCAGAACACTATTTCTGAGGAAAATATCAGAACCTCAAAAAATATGTAATTACTTTAAAAAAGAGTCTTTGACATTGCATCAGACACAACCTGGGAAGATGCTCAGGTGTAGCACACAAGCTTTAGGTAGAAATACACAATAGAAGATCTTTGTTTCTCACTAGAGCTCTATGAACACAGGCTTAGGTATCATTTACAGCACCATTCTTCTGAAGTTCCAATTCAGAAATCTTTGAGTCTGATTTTCCTCTGTGGTATATGTGAGGAAAAGAGGAACATTCTCCTGTGGGAGGTAAGATTTCAGATTAGGAAAAACTGTATACTAGACTGCTAGGGCTGTCATAACAAAATATCATAGATTAGGAGGATTAAACAACAGAAATTTATTTTCTCACCATTCTAGAGGCTGGAATTCCTAGATCAAGGTCTGGCAGGGTTTGGTTTCTGGTGAGATCTCTGTTCCTGGCTTGTATGCGGCCACCATCTCGCTGTGTGCTCGCATGACTTCTTTGTATGCAGAGAAAGGGAGTGATTTGGTGTCTTTTGCTCTTTTATAAGGGTACCAACCCTGTTGGATTAGGATACCACCCTTATGTCCTGACGTCATCTAACATTTTTCACCTCTTTATAGGCCCTGTTTCCAAACAAAGTCACATTTGGTGTTCAGACTTCAAAATATGAATTGTGGGTGGATGCAATTCAGTCCATAGCACCCTAGAAAATTTTTCTTACCTGATGAAATTCACAGAGAAGAGCAGGAGATTGGGAAGATTGGGACTGCAGACCAAATGCAATGAGTTGCTTGTTAGAATTATGGGGTCATCATAAAAACAGAGCATGGATATTATGTCCCTGAACTTCTGTGCCAGGAAGTGCTGGGGAGGAGGTGGAGGTGGAGTAGAGAACATTTTGGTCATACTTATAGGAAAAATTCAAGCCACACTAAACAAACAGAAATACTTCAAAAAAGATGTGTAACTGAAGGAATCACCAGGGCAAATCTGTAAACTTAACTTGTGTAGGACTTTTTCAGAAGCCATGTTTACTTACAGTTGTTAGAGTTCTCACTAGGACCATGTTCCTCAAAAGCCAGATCAAAGATGATATTTTAGGATATATTTATTTAGTTTATATTTTATTTTATCTATTTTTATAATTTTGCCTTTTTTAGCATTTATTTTTAAAAATGTTGATAAAACACAAATAACATCAAAATTACCACCTTAGTCATTTTTAAGTGTATAGTTCAGTGGCCTTAAGTACATTCACATTATTGTTCTCGCATCATCATCCATCCATAGAACTCTTCTCATCTTGCAAAACTAAAACTCTGTACTCATTATAAAATAACTCCTTTCCTCTCTCCCTCCAGCACCTGGCAACCACCATTCTACCTTCTATCTCTATAAACTGACTTCTCTGTACATCTCATATAAGTGGAATAATACAGTATTTGTCTATTTGTCACTGGCTTATTATACTCGGCTTATTATAATATCCTCAAGATTCATCCATGCTGTTGCATGTAGCAGAATTTCCTTCCTACTGTATATCTATAACTACATTTTGTTTATTTATTCATTTGCCCATGGACATTTGCTTCTTCTACTTTATTTCTGTTGTTAGTAATGCTGCTATGAACATGAGTGTAAAAATATCTCTTCAAGTCCCTGCTTTCAATTCTCCTAACTGAAATTGTTAGGTCACATGGTAATTCTATTGTTAATTTTTTGAGAAATTGTCATACTGTTTTCCATGGCAGTTGTATCATTTTACTTTCCAATCCACAGTGTATAAGGGCTCCAATATCTCCAAATCCAAATTTTGCCAACATTTATTATTTTCAGGGTTTTGATAATGGCCATCCTAGTGGATGTGAAATGGTATCTCATTGTGGTTATGATTTGCATTTCCCTAATGATTAGTGATGTTGAGCATTTTTTGTATGCTTGCTGACCGTTGGTTTATCTTTGGAGAAATGTCTATTCAAGACCTTTGCTCATTTTTGAATTGGGTTGTTTCTTTTTTGTTGTTGAGTTTAAAGACATTATATATATATATATATTTATGGTTCATATAGTCTCAATATTAACCCCTTTGAGGAACCGCCATACTGTTTTCCATAGTGGCTGCACCAATTTACATTCCCACCAACAGTGAACTACGGTTCCCTTTTCTCCACATCCTGACCAACATTTATTATTTGTTGTCTTTTTATGATAGTTATTCCAACAGGTGTGAAGTGATATCTCATTGTGGTTATGATTTGCATTTCCCTAATGATTAGTGATGTTGAGCATTTTTTGTATGCTTGCTGACCGTTGGTTTATCTTTGGAGAAATGTCTATTCAAGACCTTTGCTCATTTTTGAATTGGGTTGTTTCTTTTTTGTTGTTGAGTTTAAAGACATTATATATATATATATATTTATGGTTCATATAGTCTCAATATTAACCCCTTATCAGATACATGAGATGCAAATCTTTTTTCCCATTCTCTGGATTGGCTTTTCACCCTGTTGACTATGTACTTTTTTTTTTTAACATCTTTATTGGAGTATAAATGCTTTACAATGGTGTGTTAGTTTCTGCTTTATAACAAAGTAAATCAGTTACACATACACATATGTCCCCATATCTTTTCCCTCTTACATCTCCCTCCCTCCCAGCTTACACTTCCCCCTCCCCGTATCCTCAAGTCCATTCTCTAGTATGTCTGCATCTTTATTCCCGTCTTCAGCCTAGGTTCTTCTGACCATTTCTTTTTTTTTTCTTTTTTTTCTTTTTTAAGATTCTATATATATGTGTTAGCATAGGGAATTTGTTTTTCTCTTTCTGACTTACTTCACTCTGTATGACAGCCTCTAGGTCCATCTACCTCACTACAAATAACTCAGTTTCGTTCCTTTTGAAGGCTGAGTAGTATTCCATTGTATATATGTGTCACATCTTCTTTATCCATTCATCTGTCGATGGACAACTTAGGTTGCTTCCATGTCCTGGCTATTGTAAATAGAGCTGCAATGAACATTTTGGTACATGACACTTCTGAACGATAGTTTTTTCAGGGTATATGCCCAGTAGTGGGATTGCTGGGTCATATGGTAGTTCTATTATTAGTTTTTTAAGGAGTCTCCATACTGTTCTCCACAATGGCTGTATCAACTTACATTCCTACCAACAGTGCAAGAGGGTTCCATTTTCTCTACACCCTCTCCAGCATTTATTGTTTGTAGATTTTTTGATGATGGCCATTCTGACCGATGTGAGGTGATACCTCATTGTAGTTTTGATTTGCATTTCTCTAATGATTAATGATGTAGAGCATTCTTTCATGTGTTTGTTGGCAATCTGTATATCTTCTTTGGAGAAATGTCTATTTAGGGCTTCCCCCCATTTATGGATTGGGTTTTTTTTTTTTGATATTGAGCTGCATGAGTTGCTTGTATGCTTTGGATATTAATCCTTTGCAGTTGCCTCATTTGCAAATACTTTCTCCCATTCTGAGGGTTGTCCTTTCATCTTGTTTATGGTTTCCTTTGCTGTGCAAAAGCTTTTAAGTTTCATTAGGTCCCATTTATTTTTCTTTTTATTTCCATTTCTCTAGGAGGTGGCTCAAAAAGGATCTTGCTGTGATTTATGTCA
>NC_041217.1:92405547-92407760 GCF_002837175.3 Physeter macrocephalus | reverse complement strand
GCTGTGGGTTTGTCATATATGGCCTTTATTATGTTGAGGAAAGTTCCCTTTGTGCCTACATTCTGGAGGGTTTTTATCATAAATGGGTGTTGAATTTTGTCAAAATCTTTCTCTGCATCTATTGAGATGATCATATGGTTTTTGTCCTTCAATTTTTTAATATGGTTTATCACGTTGATTCATTTGTGTGTATTGAAGAAACCTTGCATTCCTGGGATAAAACCCACCTGATCATGGGGTATGATCCTTTTAATGTGCTGTTGGATTCTGTTTGCTAGTATTTTGTTGAGGTTTTTTGCATCTATGTTCATCAGTGATATTGGCCTGTAGTTTTCTTTGTGACATCTTTTTCTGGTTTTGGTATAAGAGTGATGGTGGCCTCGTAGAATGAGTTTGGAATGTTCCTCCCTTTGCTCTATTACTTCTCCTTTTTCATTTCTAATTCTATTGATTTGAGTCTTCTCCCTTTTTTTCTTGATAAGTCTGGCTAATTGTTTATCAATTTTGTTTATCTTCTCAAAGAACCAGCTTTTAGTTTTATTGATCTTTGCTTTTTTTCCCTTCATTTCTTTTTCATTTATTTCTCATCTGATCTTTATGATTTCTTTCCTTCTGCTAACTTTTGGGTTTTGTTTTTTTTTTCCTTTTTCTCTAATTGCTTTATGTGTAACGTTAGATTGTTTATTTGAGATGTTTCTTGTTTCTTAGGTAAGATTGTATTGCTGTAAACTTCCTTCTTAGAACTGCTTTTGCTGCATCCCATAGGTATTGGGTCATTGTATTTTCATTGTCATTTGTTTCTAGGTATTTTTTGATTTCCTCTTTGATTTCTTCAGTGATCTCTTGGTTATTAAGTAGTGTATCGTTTAGTCTCCATGTGTTTGTATTTCTTACAGATTTTTTCCTGTAATTGATACCTACTCTCATAGTGTTGTTGTCAGAAATGATACTTGATACGATTTCAATTTTCTTAAATTTACCAAGGCTTGATTTGTGACCCAAGGTATGATCTATCCTGGAGAATGTTCCATGAGCACTCGAGAAAAATATGTATTCTGTTTTTTTTGGATGGAATGTCCTATAAATAACAATTAAGTCCACCTTATTTAATGTATCATTTAAAGCTTGTGTTTCTTTATTTATTTTCATTTTGGATGATCTGTGCATTGGTGAAAGTGGGATGTTAAAGTTCCCTACTATGATTGTGTTACTGTTAATTTCCCCTTTTATGGCTGTTAGTATTTGCCTTATGTATTGAGGTGCTCCTATGTTGGGTACATAAATATTTACAACTGTTATATCTTCGTATTGGATTTATCCCTTGATCATTATGTAGTGTCCTTCTTTGTCTTTCGTAATAGTCTTTGTTTTAAAGTCTATTTTGTCTGATATGAGAATTGCTACTCCAGCTTTCTTTTGATTTCCATTTGCATGAAATGATTTTTTCCATCCACTCACTTTCAGTCTGTATGTGTCCCTAGCTTTGAAGTGGGTCTCTCGTAGACAACATATATACGGGTCTTGTTTTTGCATCCATTCAGCCAGTCTATGTCTTTTGGTTGGAGCCTTTAATCCATTTACATTTAAGGTAATTATTGATATGTATGTTCCTATTACCATTTTCTCAATTGTTTTGGGTTTATTCTTGTAGGTCTTTTCCTTCTCTTGTGTTTCCTGCCTAGAGAAGTTCCTTTAGCATTTGTTGTAAAGGTGGTTTGGTGGTGCTGGACTCTCTTAGCTTTTGCTTGTCTGTAAAGATTTAAATTTCTCCATCAAATCTGAATGAGATCTTTGCTGGATAGAGTAATCTTGGTTTTAGTTTTTTCTCCTTCATCACTTTAAATATGTCCTGCCACTCCCTTCTGGCTTGCAGAGTTTCTGCTGAAAGATCAGCTGTTAACCTTATGGGGATCCCCTTATGTGTTATTTGTTGTTTTTCCCTTGCTGCTTTTAATATGTTTTCTTTGTATTTAATTTTTGATAGTTAGATTAATATGTGCCTTAGCGTGTTTCTCCTTGGATTTATCCTGTATGGGACTCTCTGTGCTTCCTGGAGTTGATTTACTATTTCCTTTCCCATATTAGGGAAGTTTTCAACTATAATCTCTTCAAATATTTTCTCAGTCCCTTTCTTTTTCTCTTCTTCTGGGACCCCTATAATTTGTATGTTGGTGCATTTAATGTTGTCCCAGAGGTCTCTGAGACTGTCCTCA
>NC_041217.1:92373182-92405517 GCF_002837175.3 Physeter macrocephalus | reverse complement strand
TCTATTTCCAAGATTTTGGATCATCTTTACTATCATTATTCTGAATTCTTTTTCAGGTAGACTGTCTATTTCCTCTTCATTTGTTAGGTCTGGTGGGTGTTTGCCTTGCTCCTTCATCTGTTGTGTTTTTCTCTGTGTTCTCATTTTGCTTACCTTACTGTGTTTGGGGTCTTCTTTTCGCAGGCTGCAGGTTTGTAGTTTCTGTTGTTTTTGGTGTCTGTCCCCAGTGACTAAGAATGCTTCAGTGGGTTGTGTCAGCTTCCTGTTGGAGGGGACTAGTGCCTGTGCTCTGGTGGATGAGACTGGATCTTGTCTTTCTGATGGGCAGTTCCACTTCTGGTGGTGTGTTTTGGGGTGTCTGTGTCCGTATTATTATTTTAGGCAGCCTCTCTGCTAATGGGTGGGGTTGTGTTCCTGTTTCGCTAGTTGTTTGGCATAGGGTGTCCTGCACTGTATCTTGCTGGTCGTTGAGTGGAGCTGGGTCTTGGCATTGAGGTGGAGGTCTCTGGGAGCTTTTTGCCATTTGATATTACATGGAGCTGGGATGTCTCTTGTGGGCCATTGTCCTGAACTTGGCTCTCCCATCTCAGTGGCACAGCCTTGACCCCTGGCTGGAGTACGAAGAGCCTGTCCTCCACACTGCTCAGAATAAAAGGGAGAAAAGAAAGAAAGAAAGAAAGAAGAAGATAAAATAAAATAAAGTAAGAGAAAATAAAGTTATTAAAATAAAAAATAATTATTAAGAATTAAAATTTTTAAGTAATAAAAGAAAAAAACAAAAAAGTGGACAGACAGAACCCTAGAACAAATGGTAAAAACAAAGCTATACAGACAAAATCACACACAGAAGCATTCACATACACACTCACAAAAAGAGAAAATGGGGAAAAAAATATATATCATTGTTCCCAAAGTCCACCTCCTTAATTTGGGATGATTCATTTCTATTCAGGTATTCCACAGATGCAGGGTACATCAGGTTGATTGTGGAGATTTAATCTGCTTCTCCTGAGGTTGCTGGGAGAAATTTACCTTTCTCTTTGCACAGCTCCCGGGGTTCAGCTTTGTATCTTGCCCCACCTCTCCATGTAGGTCGCCTGAGGGCATCTGTTCTTCACTCAGACAGGACGGGGTTAAAGGAGCAGCTGATTCAGGGTCTCTGGCTCACTCTGGCCAGTGAGAGGGAGGGGTACAGAGTGCAGGGCCAGCCTGTGGTGGCAGAGGCCAGCGTGACGTTGCACCAGCCTGAGGCATGCCATGAGTTCAACCAGAGAAGTTGTCCCTGGATCACAGGACCCTGGCAGTGGTGGGCTGCACAGGCTCCCGGGAGGGGAGGTGTGGATAATGAACTGTGCTTGCACACAGGCTTCTTAGTGGTGGCAAAAGCAGCCTTAGCGTTGTTCCATGTCTCTGCAGTCCTCGCTGATAGCCGTGGCTCATGCGCATCTCTGGAGCTCCTTTAAGTGGCGTGCTTAATCCCCTCTCCTCATGCCCCAGGAAGCAAAGAGGAAAGAAAAGGTCTCTTGCCTCTTCGGCAGCTCCAGACTTTTTCCCGGACTCCCTCCCTGCTAGCTGTGGCACACCAGTCCCCTTCAGGCTGTGTTCACATCGCCAACCCCAGTCCTCTCCCTGAGATCTGACCGAAGCCCGAGCCTCAGCTCTCAGTCTCAGCCTGCCCCGGCGGGTGAGCAGACAAGCCTCTCAGGCTGGTGAGTGCTGGTCGGCACTGATCCTCTGTGCAGGAATCTCTCTGCTTTGCCTTCCGCACCCCTGTTGCTGTGCTCTCCTCTGCAGCTCCGAAGCTTCCCCCCTCCACCGCCTGCAGTCTCCGCCCGTGAAGGGGCCTCCTAGTGTGTGGAAACTTTTCCTCCTTCACAGCTCCCTCCCACTGGTGCAGGTCTCATCCCTATTCTTTCTTCTCTGTTTTTTCTTTTTTCTTTTGCCTTATCCAGGTACGTGGGGAGTTTCTTGCCTTTTGGGAGGTCTGAGGTCTTCTGCCAGCTTTCAGTAGGTGTTCTGTAGGAGTTGTTCCACATATAGATGTATTTCTG
Organism: Physeter macrocephalus; assembly: GCF_002837175.3. Classification (NCBI taxonomy): domain Eukaryota; kingdom Metazoa; phylum Chordata; class Mammalia; order Artiodactyla; family Physeteridae; genus Physeter; species Physeter macrocephalus. Next base: position 92,403,466 of record NC_041217.1, on the reverse strand, counting down.
ATGTATTTGTGAGGAGGAAGGTGATCTCCATGTCTTACTCTTCTGCCATCTTGAAGCTCCTCCTGGTTATGCCTGACTATGTACTTTTATGCACAGAATATTTAAATTTTGATGTAGCCCAATTTATCTATTCATCAGTGATAAATTCAAAAGGAAGCTGTCTGGTCCTGGGCTTCCTTTTGTTGGAAGGTTTTGATTACTGTTTCAATTTCTTTATAGCTTTGTTCAGATTTTCTTTTTCTTCGTGATTCAGTCTTGGTAGGTTGTGTTTCTAGGAATATATCCATTTCATCTAGGTTGTGTAATTTATTGGCATACAATTGTTCATAAATACTCTTATATACTCCTTTTTATTTCTTAAAAATCAATAGTAAAGTACTCTTGCTCATTTCTGATATTAGTTATTTGAGTTTTCACTTTTTTTCCCCTAATCTAGCAAAAGATTTGTCTATTTTGTTGATCATTTCAAAGAGTCAACTCTTGGCTTTATTGATTCTATCTATTGTTTTCCCATTCTCTGTTCTGTTTACCTCTGCTCTAATCTTTACATTCCCTTCTTTCAGTTAGCTTTCAGCTTAGTTTGTTTTTCTTTATTTTTCCTTTAAATTGTAAGGTTAAGTTTTTGATTTTTGATTGTTCTTCCTTTATAATGTAAGCATTAACAGCTATAAATTTTCCTCTTAGCACTGCTTTCTCTGCATCCCATAAGTTTTGGTCTGCTGTGTTTTCATTTTCAACTGTCTTAAGGTATTTTAAATTTTGTTTGTGATTTCTTCTTTTATCTCTTTGTTAAGAGTGTGTTGTTTAACTTCCACGTGTGTGGATTTTCCACTTTTTGTTCTGCTGTTGATTTCTAATTTAATTCTATTGTGATTGGAAAAGATACTTTGTACAATTTCAATCTTTTAACATTTATTAAAACTTGTTTTGTGGCCTAACGTATGTTCTATTTCGGAGAACGTTCTATGTGCACTTGAGAGAAATATGCATTCTGTTATTATTGGGTAGAGTGTTCTGTATGTGTGTTAGGTCCAATTGTTCTACAGTGCTGTTTAAGTCTTCTGTGTCCTTATTGATCTTCTGTCTGCTTGTTAATTTTGATTTTTTGAGATTAGCTTTCCATTTATTGTAGTAATATAAAGTTTAATTTTCTGAAAATAATTATTATACTTAAAATTAATAATTGTAAAGAAATCTATAGAAGGAATATAAACGTGACAAACTGTGAAAATGACATACAACTCTTAGAAGTTGGAAGCTCTGATTTAAGGTTTAAAATCTGAAGTGTCAAAATATTGATAATTTGCTGTAGCTTATTTTCTACTTGCTATTGCATTAGAGCTTGTGTTTCATGCATTATTTTGGTTTTTATTTTACTCTTTAAGATGATAAGGAAAGTGAGATTCAACAATTAAGTAGCTTGTCCAGGATCATGCAACTAGGAAGGTGATTTGGAAAAAGGTAGAACTCAAGTCTCTCTATTCTGAAAGTTTTATTTTATTGTTAAAATATAATTTTCCAGTAGTTAAAATATGATTCTTAAAAAAAGAACATGTCAACAGTCTTACTTAATGTATTAATTCATGATGTAACAACTAAGATCAAAAGGTAGGACAAAATCATATTGAGAAGCTATCTATAGACATTTTGAAGAAGAATAATGTTAAAATAAGATTACAAGGTTAAACAGTTTATTTCCTATATGGCAATAAAGCATAATCCTTGGGATTATTTTTTCCATTAGACATAAGTCCATAAGTTAACCTGTAACTTCTGCATGTCTAAGTTCTAAATAAAGAGTCTAAAAATAACTCATCAACACAGATAAGCTTTTTTAAATAATTAAAGAATCCCCTAGTATGACATTGAAAGGGCATGCTGTACTCTCTTGTGATTTCCACATTTTGTATAAATTTTCTTAATGCCATTATACATCAATGAGAATTTTTTCCTGATTTTAAATTCTTTGGGTCATAAATTTTGGAAAACTGGCATGGATTAAAATGACAAATGGAGGCTGATACCATGGAGACTTTTCCTTATCTGTGAACCTCCATCCCCAAGATTTATAAAATTCTCCACAGTCTGTGGCTTACTAATAGCAGTGTGGATTATATTTCAAGGACACATTTTAGAATCTGGGAACATTGCTTGTACCTGGGAAATACTAATGTGTAATGTATTTGGTGCTGAGCTTTTCTAAATTGTGTATTTTTTTCACATTAACTATTATTTTTAAAATGAGGTTTATTATTTGATATAATTGTCAAATATGTCTTGCATTTTGCAGGTCTCAATGGTAGCTCATGGATGTTAAGTGTAAAACCTTTAAAAATGTATTTAAAAAAAGAGTAGCCAGGGCTTCCCTGGTGGCGCAGTGGTTGCGCGTCCACCTACCGATGCAGGGGAACCGGGTTCGCGCACCGGTCTGGGAGGATCCCACATGCCGCAGAGCGGCTGGGCCCGTGAGCCAAAAAAAAAAAAAAAAAAAAAAAAAAAAAAAAAGAGTAGCCAGTTACTTCAACAACAGCTTTCAGGCTAGAGTGCCTCTTTTTCCCATATAATATGTTTAGGTTATGCATATATTATAGAAATAATGAAGTCATGTATCATGGAAATAGAGGTATGTCATTTAATGTAGAATAGGAATATTAGATTGATAAATAGTCAAATTATTTTATTAATTTGGATGAAGCAAGTTAATATTCCTCAGCCAACATAACACCTGAAGCAAATTCACCATTATGCTAAGGAACATATCTCTGGAGATTCTCTCTGAGCTGATATAATTTGACAAATCTATGGTTAATTAGTTTCCTCCCTGAATACACCAGCAACAGAGAAAGGGCTGAAAGGTCTGTGAACTGAATGAGCCTCTTACTTTACAAGTGGTCCAATAGGAGCAGCGTTTAGCATACACACAGCTAATGTGAAAATGTTGGAATTTCCTTTGCATTCCATGCTTGCTTTCTGGGTTAATGGAGGGCTTACATGTTTAGAACAGTCAAGTGAATATCTTTTTATAAGCATTACACCAATTTCAGAAGAGGTAAAAAAATAAAAAATGTAATCTTCTTATTCCATGTAATTTGAGAGCACTCAATTATTTGGGCACTCTGAGATCATTATTTTATCATTTTGAAGAACATGTAATTAATTGAAGGATAAAGTGGATCTGAGTTAGCAAACTATAAGTTTTTATTTTAAATTGCTTCTCTGTAGTGATTCCTGCTGCTATTCCAGGTTTTTCAAAAATTTTTTAAAGACTGTTACTCCAACTCCCACTTGTAAATTTTAATGTTACAGTGGTGCCCTTATCCATGGGGGATACTTCCTTATCCATGGGGGAATATCCATGGGGGGATACTTATCCATGGGGCATACTTCCACAGTGGATACCTGAAATTGCAGATAGTGTGGAACCCTACATATACGTTTGCATTTTTCTTCCTATGCATACATACCTATGACAAAGTTTAATTTATAAATTAAGCACTGTAAGAGATTAACAGTAACAATAAAATAGAAAAATTATAACAATATACTGTAATAAAAGTTATGTATGTGATCTCTCTCTCTCTCAAAGTATCTTGTTGTACAAATTTAATGCCTTTTCCACCTTAACTAAGCTCTGTGACCATAAGTTTTGCAATTGGAGGTACCACAGCAAAACTAGTGCAAATTTCTTTTTACTTTTTCAAAATTTCACAAATAGAAGATTCATTCTAATTGTAGATCTTAGCAAACATAACATAATTTTCTTTCCCTACTAAGTTAAGAACTTTCATCTTCACCCTTAAAGGAAGAACTTTATGGCTCCTCTTTGGCATATGCGAATCACCAGCATCACTACTTGTGCTTTGGAGCCATTATTAAGTAAAATAAGAGTTACTTGGACACAAGCACTGTGGTAACTTGACAGTTGATCTGATAACTGAGGTGGCTGCTAAGTGACTAATTGGCGGGAAACACTGGACAAAGGGATGAGTCACATCCCAGTCTGGATGGAGAAGGATGGTGCAATTTAAAACTTATGCACTGTTTATTTCTGGAATTTTTCATTTAATATTTTCTAACTGTGGTTGTCTGCAGGTAACTGAAACCAAGGAAAGTGAAATCATGGATAAGGGGGACTGCTATATATGCTTTCTCTAGTTTTCTCATTTAAACAAATATGTGTATTTGATATATTTTAGTGGTTTCTTAGTTCAGTATTTGAACATTTCTTCAATCTCTTATCTCTTCTATCAGAACAGCTATACCTTATTTTTCCAGTGGAATATTGTATTCTTCACTGCTCCATGTTTCACTGTTTCTTTCTTGGTGGTTTTATAATTAGATTGGAGATGATAAAACAAAAAGCTTGCCAATAAACTTCCATAATCTTGTCAAAAATGGGGAAGACACTTTTTAAGTAAAGGGCTTGTGGTTTTCATATTGTTGTTCTGTGAAGATGGCATTTAGAACAATGTCTACTCATTAGGAAATTAAACTGTTAAGGCAGTTGGAAAGGATCTATGGCATGGGCATTTAACTATTATAATACAAAGTGTGAGCTACTGGAGAAAGTACTACATGCAAAAAAAAATTTTTAAGCAGGTAAAGTGTTGATAATAAATTGTTAGGGGTGGGACACTTTTTACAGATCATCTGGTCCTACTTCTTCATTCTCAATACAAGGAACATATATCCAGAGATGTTAAGCAACCCATCAAAGTCCCACAATTCCAACAGTCTTTTAGCTTTGTCCTGCTCCACCTGATATCTTCATGTCTATGAATTATTCATCAGAAGGAAACACATTATTTGCTTTAGTACTTGAACTCTGAATATTTTGTATGTGTATGTATACTCTGTGGTGTCAGCAAGAGAGAGGTCCTGATATTCCTTAAAAACAGGGCTTAATATTTTTATGTTAATCTCTTGGAAGACGTTCCAGTCGATATTTCCTGACTAATATGGTAAGCCAGAAGTATCAGTGAAATTTGATACATTCTGTGACTTCTGTGACTTGGGAATAACTGCAATTTAAAATTAGTTGATCAACCATTCGGAATGGCCATCATTAAAATGTCTACAAATAACAAATGCTTGAGAGGGTGTGGAGAAAAGGGAAACTTCTTACACTGTTGGTGGGAAAATAAATTTGTGCAGCCGCTATGGAAAACAGTATGGAGATTCCTCAAAAAACTAAAAATAGAATTGCCATATGATCCAGCAATCTCACTCCTGGGCATATATCCATACAAAACTACAATTCAAAAAGATACATGCACCCCTATGTTTATAGCGGCACTATTTACAATAGCCAACACATGGAAACAACCTAAATGTCCATTGACAGATGAATGGATAAAGAAGATGTGGTACATATATGCAATGAAATACTACTCAGCCATAAAAAAGAATGAAATAATGCCATTTGCAGCAACATGGATGGACCTAGAGATGATCATACTAAGTGAAGTAAGTCATACAAATACAAATGATATCACTTATATGTGGAATCTAAAATATGACACAAACAAACATCCAAGAAACAGAAACTGACTCACAAACATAGAGAACAGACTTGTGGTTGCCAAATTGGGGGTGGGGGAGGAATGGATTGGGAGATTGGGATTAGCAGGTGCAAACTATTATATATAGAATGAATAAACAACAACATCCTACCATATAGCACAGGGAACTATATTCAATATACAGTGATAAACCATAATGGAAAAGAATATGAAAAAGTATATACATGTATAACTGAATCACTTTGTTGTGCAGCAGAAATTAACGTTACATTGTAAATCAGCTATGCTTCAATAAAATAAATTTTAAAACTAAATAAAATAAGGTGAACAATATAAGCTTCATCAAAACCCTTCTGGTTGGTCAATGGCTTCAAAGAGATAAGGGAGTTAGCTGTGCAGACACTTAATAGAGAAGCATTCCAGGAAGATGTGTCAGGCAGTGCAATTAGCCTATGGTGCTATCATGCCTGTTATATAGGGAGGCTGGGTGAATAGAATAGAGTAGGCAAGAAGAAAAGCAGTGAGAGATAAGGTTGGAGGATGGTGAGTGCAGATCATGCAGGGCCTTCTAAGCTGTATTAGTTCCCAGGGATGTGTCACAAATTACCTCTGACAGGGTGGCTTAAAACAACACGAAATTTAATCTCTCACAGTTCTGAAGTTTAGAATTGCAAAATCAAGGTGTCAGCAGCATCATGCTCTCTCTCAAGAATGTAGGGAAGAATCCTTCTCTGCCTCTCCCTAGCTTCTGGTGGTTGCTAGCGGTTCTTATCCTTGACATTCCTTGGCTTATTACTACATCACTCCAGTCTCTGCCTCCATAGTGACATGGTGTTCTCCTTGTATGTTTTGATGTCCAAATTTCCTTCTTCTTATGATACAAATCATTGGATTAGAGTCCACTCTAATCCACTATGACTTTACCTTAACTTGATTTCATCTGCAAGGTTATTTTCCAAATAAGGTCATATTCTGTGGTTCTAAATAGACATATACTTTTGGAGGGCATTATTTGATCCAGTACATAAGCCATTCAGAGGACTCTGGTTTTCATTCTGAAGAAAGTAAAGCTACGGTAGGATTTTGAGCAAACAAGTCACATGATCTGACTTTTATTTTCAAGAGATATTTCTGCACAGCAGAGGAAATCATCAACAAAATGAAAAGACAACCTACAGAATGAGAGAAAATACTTTCCAATCATGTATCTGATAAGGGGTTAATATCCAAAATATATAGAGAACACATACAACTCAATAGCAAAAAAAAAAAACAAACAAAGAATCGAACTGAAAGATGTGCAGAGGATCTGAATAGAAGTTTTTCCAAAGCAGACATACAGAAGGCCTAAAGACACATGAAAAGATGCTCAACATCACTAATCATCAGGGAAGTGCAAATCAAAACCACAATGAGATATCATCTCACATTAGAAAATTAGAATGGCTATTATCAAAAAGACAAGAAATAACAAGTGTTAGGAGAAAAGGAAGCCCTTTTGTGCTGTTAGTGGGAATCTAAATTGGTACAGTCACTATGGAAAACAGAATGGAGCTTCCTCAAAAATTAAAATTAGAATTACCCTATGATGCAGTAATTCCACTTCTGGGTATTTATCTGAAGAAAACAAAACACTAACTCAAAAACATATGTGAACTCTCATGTTCATTGCATTATTTACAGTAACCAAGGTATGGAAACAACCTAATTGTCTATCCACAGATGAATGAAGAAAATATGGTATATACATATATATATGGTATATTGAATATTATTCAGCCTTAAAAATGAAATTTTTCTATTTGTGACAACATGGATGGAACTTGAGGACATTATGCTAAGTGAAATGTCAGATGGAGAAAGACAAATGTCATGTGAAATCTAAAAACAAACAAGCAAAAAACTTCCAAAAAAATAAGAAAAAACCCAAACTCATAGATATGGTGAAGAGATTGGTGTTTTCCAGAGGTGAGGAGCAGATGAAATGGGTGAAGGGAGTCAAAAGGTACAAACTTCTAGTTATAAAATAAAGAAGTCATGGGGATGTAATATACAGTACAGCAACTATAGTTAATAATACTGTATTGCATACTGGAAAGTTGGTGAGAGAGTAATCTTAAAAGTTCTCAACACTAGAAAAAAATTATATAACTATGTGGTGACAAAAATTAACTAGACTTATATGGTGATCATTTTGCAATATATACAAATATCAAAATATAAAACAAAGTTATCTCTGGTTTTTCTGGTGTGAATGGAATATAAGGGAGGAAGCAATGACAGATGAAGGTTAAGATTCCAATTAGGAAGCTATTAGTTGTTTTTAACGTAAGAAATAATGGTGGCTCAGGCCAAGGTTGTGGCCATGCAGGAGGTGAGAAACAGTAAGATTCTGGATATCTTTTGAAGATTTAACCAGCAGAATTCCCTGACAAGATTGGATATGAATTATGAGAGTAACAGAGGAGTCAACGATGACCCAAAACCACTTTAAGGGGACAGTACCATCCACTGAAATGGGAAAAGTTGTTAATGAAACACCTTTGGGAGAATATTGTCACTTCATTGTGGCCATGTGAGAAGACATCCACTAGGTAGCTGATACAGAAGTTTGGAATTTGGGTGAGAGGTCTGATTGGAGATATGCATGTGGGAGTCACAGCATATAGAAGTATTTAAAATCACTAAAAAGAATAAGGTCACCTTGGGTATTAGTGTAGATGGAGAAGAGAAGAGGACCAAATACTGAGTCCTAGCACATTTTAACCTTAAACAGTAGTGGAGAAGAAGATAAATCAGCAAAGGAGATGATAGTGAGAAAAATCATTATCATCATAGGTTTGTCAGGAGGGATAAACAAGATAAAGCAAGAAATGTATTTAACCTTGTGAGTGACTTTTAGTAAGAACTCAGTAAATGCTAAGAGTTTTTAACAATTTAACTACTGTTCCAATCTGAGTTTCCCATGATACTGTAAATTTCTTGAAGGCAGGTCCAGACATGGTACTTGGTACCCAATGGATATCAATCAGTATTTGTTGAACAAATGTTAGTTTCCTTATGCTTCTGTTTTTATTTGTTTGTTTGTTTGTTTGGGGTAATTATTCTGTTATAACTTTTATAGTATGGTATTATAATGGTTTGTTATTATGTCTGTGAGTTTCTCTATATCTTCACTGTTGACTTGGTCTTAGACATCCAGTTTATTTTTATTGTATAAAGAGACTGACAAAGGCAGAATTGAAGTAGAGATATTCACCTCTCTTGTCTTCTTTTTTAAACCTTTATAAATATTTCCGGAGTCTTTTCACTACTCTTCATATTTATCACTACAGCTTAGACCAGGCCGTGACTATCAATCACTAGGATTATTATAAGTTTCCTAACTGGTGTCTTTTTCTGCTGGTGAGATTTGCTTCAAGCTTTTCTTTATTCTCTAGCCAGAGCGATCTTGCAAAACCCACAAGTGTAATCAGCTTAGTGCTCTCCATAAAATCATTCAATAGTTTTCTCATAAATTAGAATGAAGACCTGGCCTTTGGCCATACTTCCAATCTCATTTCTCTCCAAGCTACTTTTAGCATTCTCACATCTAGCTTCACTAAATTTCTTTCATTAACTTAATTTTATTTAGTCTTTATTTATTAATCTCCTTTTAAATAACCATCCATGTACTAAGAGGTGGGATACAGTGATGAATGAGGCAGTTTCCTTGTCCTTGTGGAGATTACAAAATGATTGATAACATAGGCATTAAAATAAATAATTACAAATATGAAGAGTGTTATAGAAGTGCAAGGTGCTATGGTGATGTTTAATGAAGAAACTTTCTTAGTCTCAGGTGGGAGGAGGAGGGAGAGACCTTCCATCTTATCTCCATAATTTGCACAAGAAGTGTTCTCTTCCTAGGGCACTAACCTCTCACTTTACCTAATCACTCTTCAGATGTCAATTTACAGATCAGTGATTGCCTTTGACTTCACTGACTCTAAGTTTAGGTTTATGTTCCCATGTTATTCTGCATTTCCCAATCATAACAATCAGATTTCTTTATTGTAAACCTTTGTTTAATGATCACTTTGTAAATTCTGAGATGGCAGGTATAATGCTTATCTTACTTATCGCTGTGTCTCTTTTGACTAGAATGGTCTTGGATTCAATTAATTTTTACTGAAGGAATGAGTGAATGAATACATATAAATGTGTCTTCAACATTTTCCCAGTTTCTCCTTCTTTTCAGACATTCAGACATGGCGCATTCTATCAGGGCTACCTCATGCCTAGCCATAACGAGGAACTCAATAAATATTTTGTTGAATAAATGAATGAGGTGAGGAGTGTGAATATGGCTTCTACCTTCTTCAATATACTCCTCTTCTTCAGGAAGAGAATTTACTTTGTTAATCCCTTTAAGCAAGGGCATGACAAGATGATAATACATTAATGATCACTAAAGTGCTGTTTATAATATGTTACTTATTAAATTTTCCACATGAATTTATCATAAACTAGGATGCAGGCATTAGCTATGTGTTGTTAATAATTCATTCTTTGTTCCTATAAACACTGACCTTCGTCCACCAAGTTCTTTTTTCTAAAAGGAATGAGTGTTGTTACTTGGGTTATTGCAACATTTTAAATGATTTTATAGATTATCATGACATCCCTAAAGGCCAAATAAAAAAAGTAAAAAAAAAATTCTCTTTGTACATTTATAATTTTATTTGATACTTTAAAATCAATATTTTCAGTAATGGAAGTAATAATATGCCTTACTTTTAGAAATATGTTACTGTTTTCAAGGTTCTTATGATTGCATCTTCTCATTTGACTCATACTAATAGTGTTACGCAGGGGAAAACGTTATTATTTCCAGTTTGAAGAGGAGAAGAGACTCAGTTTAATGTTAGCTCACTTGCCTAAGTTTACAGGTTTAGAAATCAAGGACCTAGGTATTCTGATTGCGCTTAACTGAAGGAATTATTTTAGCATTGTGCTTAACTGAAGGAATTATTTTAGCTCTATCAACATGTGCGAAGAAGTTGAACAATCATTCAGTGGATTCAGCTAGTGTAGACAGCCCTTCTACATAATTTAGGAACTCAAACTAATTTCCTCAGTGGGGGAATTTCCTAGGTCAAAATGGCATTTTTGAATTATTTCAGGTTTGGGTTTAGCTATGTATATGTTTACTTTCGCTTTTCTTTAGAATTCCTATTTCTTAATATGTTCCATGCTAATAAAATAAATAAAACTAGTTAGGAAGATAAAAATCACTCCCTTATGTCTGGCACAATTCAACCTGCCAAAAGCTGGTCCCAGTGCTGGTGCAGAAGTCAGTGAAAGAACTTCGATATTTTGATTCCCCTGTTCTGAGAATATTAAATTGCCTTCTTTGAAGAAGTTCAGTAATACTGGATTGTCACCAATCAAAAGTGTGCTCACAGAAACTGTCTGGAATGATCATTATGCTAAACAAAATTCTCAAGTATTTCTTGGATAGCAATTGGTTTCAATGAGGCTCGCTTAATATTCTTATTAGTATTCATTTTAATGGGATTTTATTTTTAGATAAAACTTGGATGCTTCTGAATTCCAAATAATGGGCACAGATTCCTCTCACCCCTTTAAAACTTCAGTACAGATATCCTCCCTCTGACTCATATCAGAGAGATTAAACAGAAAGTGTGAGACCAAAATTGGAAATCACCAAGTATTCCTGTTTTTTCCTACCTTGGGAAAAATCATGCCAGATGTTTTACTTTTTTCTCTTTTCTCTTTCATCTCTCTCTCTACATCAAAAAGAAGTGTTACCAAAATTACTATATAAATAGTGGGGACACAAACTTTAATAAACCAATTTTTAGATTGTTTCATTATTTTAATACTGTCATTTTTATTGTCACATATATATGGCTTCACTTATTTTAGTATTGAATATGCTATTCATAATGGTGAAGTTTATTCTTTGATTTGATAACCTATAAAAGAAAACACTAAAAAAATCCATAAAAAATTGAATAAATCAGCTCTGCATCATGTACACTAATTGAGAGCCTAGAAGAATTAAAAACCATGTGATCTGAATTAACAGAAAAAAATTAAAAGACTTGCAAAGGTGATAAATAGTATCAGTATTATTTATTTTAATTTCTGTTAGGGTCTATGTTTATATCTGGCAGATAACAAAGAACTAGATACATCTGAGTTGAATGAATGAAAGAATAAGAGAAAGAATAACTTTGGCCACATATGATGATTGTTAGTTGCAAAAAATACCAAACCCCTGTCATCATGAAACTCATGTTTCAGTCCACTGCTGCACATGCTGCCAGCCTCCATTACTTATCTCCTGGAGCACCACACTGATCTCTTAACTATTTTCTTTGTTTCTATCCTTGCCCTTGTTTGGGAGATATACTTAACAAAATATCCTTCCTGCCCACAAATCTCTTCACAGAGGTAGAAGAGAAAGAAGAGAAAGGAAACAATTTTATTATTGAATAAGCATTAAACCAGAGTTTGATGTACATCACATGCAATCCACTAAGAGATTGCAAAGACAGAAGAAATCTCTCCCTTTTATATAGCCAAGAAGATACATACATGGTTTGCTAATAAGAACCGTTTGGAGCTTGCACATGGGATGTCTCTTAGCCCCATCACATACATGTTTCCAAAATAACAACTAGTTTTCAAGTAAGAGGACTTGACAGCATCATTTGTCACACATAGTTCATCCTAAATTCACTTGGTACTTGGTAATTTGTGTTAGCAAATTGGCTTTATCCAAAGGGGATAAAAAAAACAACTTGGAGTAAGGAGCCTATGGAAGTTAGGTTCCTGCCCTACTGCAGAAACTGGGAGATAGGGGTGCTATCATTCTCGATGATAATAACATTTCAAAGAAATGGCTCCCAGGCCCTTGAGAAAGATATTCTTAGGTTGTAAAGAGGGCAGGAGACTTATTTAGATTTTAAAAAGATTTACATACATTTCAAGGAGACAGTGAAAGAATTTACAATTACAGTTTCTCTAAGAAAAGGGATGGGGGACTCTATTTTCAAGAGAGAATTAAGCCTCTTGTTTTTCATTTGTATGTGCTCCTACACTCCTTTTAATCTCCACACAGAAGCAAGAAAGATCCTTTAAGAAAAACCACACCTATTTTCAAAACCATTCTAAACCTTCCCATCTCACCAGAGTGAAAATAAAAATTCTTAAAACAACCTACAGCACCCTACGTTATTTAGGCTTCTTTTCTCCCTTCCCCATCCTCTCCCTTATCTATGACCTCATCTCCCCACTTTCTCAGTCACTCTGCTCTAGGGTTCCTTGCCACCAAGCATTCTGGACTTCAGTCTTGATACCTGCTGTTTTCTGTCTCTGCAATGATCCTTCCCCACGTTTCTGCAGTGCTGTTCCTCCGCTTTCTTCTCATGGCTTGAACATCACTTTATGGTTAAGGCCTTCTCTGACCAGCTTACATGCTACTTTTCTCCCCTTTACTTCCTATCCTCCTAAGCTCTACACTTATACATTTATTTATTTTCTTAGCAATTAATCCCATTTGACTAATTGTATATTTATTTCTTTGTCAGTGTTCCCTTTATCGATTGCTGCTTAACAAATCACCCCAAAACTTAGTGGCTCAAGATAAGGATTTTGAATTTATTAATTCTCATGGTGTTGAAGCATCGGTATTTCAGAAAGGGCTCTGTTGGGTCATTCTGGCTGTGGGTCTCTCATGCAATTGCAGCAGCTGAGTGGATGCAGCTGGAAGAGTGGGGATGCATCTTGGGATTGGTCAGGTATCTCTCTTTTTTCCATGTTGTCTCATGGTCTCTTCACATGAACTCTCAGAATGGCTGGTCTGGGCTTCCTCGCAGCATGGATGCCTCAGGGCAGTCTGATCATTTCCAGTGTGCTAAAAAACCTCAAGAAAGAATTTTCCAGCACACTTAATTGATCCCCCAAATTACAAAAGCCTGCCTGTTTTAAAGGAGAATGGACATAGATGTCATTAATTGATGGGAGAAATATCAAAGTGACATTGTTGGAAGAGAATAGGAAACGGGAGATATTGTTGCTGCCATCTTTGGAAAATAAAATCTTCCACAGACAGTTTACTACTGTGTGGCACTTCCAACTAGACTCTAAGCCCAACAAAGGCAGGGACTTTGTTTCATTTACTACTATGTTTTCAGCACCTCCAAATGTGCCTGAAATAATGTAGGTACTAGATACATATTTAAGTAAATTAATGGATGAAATGTTGAATAAAAAAATATCCTCATGAAAACTTATTTTTCTATTTTAAAAATATGCATATTCATTTGCATGTCAAATAAAAGGATTTTGCTTTAGATATATTCAAGTGAGGCTTCCAGATCTTGCCTGCATACAGTCCGTTGAAAAGGAAGCTCTCTGTCCTGTAGGCTTTTTAACAGATGAATCTAAAATTCAATCTGATCATGTCATTCATCTGATTAAAATCCTTCAATGGTACCACCTAGCCTGAGGCAGTGATTTTCAAACTTTCTGACCGTGGCTTAGAGCAAAAATTACATTTTACATTTTTACATCACCTCCTGGAACACCAGTCCAAATACCTACTCACTCTATGTATAAACATACTTAGAAAATCAAAGTCGTAATCTGCAATGCATTTTGATATTCTCTCTTTTTCAGTTTTCTCTCTTCTCTTCTGCTTTTCTCTCCTGCAGTCTCTTCCCCTCTCTTCTCAGCCCCTGTTCTTTTCTCTTCTATTTTTGTATTTAATAAAAAGCAAACAAACAGAAAACCTCATACACTGGTATTATGGCCCATTGAATTGATTTTCAGATTGCTTTCAGATAGATCACTATTTGCCCTACTCCCATGGTTCCTACATTAGTCTTGTAGAATTAAAATCCTGATCACTACTTTAAAAAGATGTCTGGTGTTTCTTATAATTAAAGATATAGAATAAATCTAAGGTCCAAGTTAATAACTTGGAACAAAAGACACTCCATGATAAGATGCCCATCATCCTCTCCAGCCTCACTTCCCACCACTACTTCTTTTACCCACTTAATGCTATAAACATATAGACTTATTTGTGATTTTTTTGCGTCATACAAACATTGCCTTCATTTGTGCTTTTCTCACTGCTTGGATCAGCTTATCTCCTTTATTCACTTGCCTCTTACAGTTCATCCAGCCCTGCAAAAGATATAGAGAATTCACAGAGGAGAGACACAAATGTGACTTAAACATATAAAAAATATGATCCATGTACCTCACATTAAAGAAAATATAAATTAAAACTACCATTACATTAGATTATTTGGGTAAGCTCCTTCTCCAACTACAAATCAACCTAATCACAGAGTGATCTATTTTTCTCTAATTTGCTTATAACAGTTCATATAATGCAAGATCAAATTTCTCATTGAAATTTGATAGTTCACATATATGAACTCCTCTGATCTGTGTGTAGGATAGAGTTGATTTGTAGCTGACTGGAAAACTCTAGCCTTATCTTTGGAGATGTTTGGATGTCTGGCTTTAATTCTTAATTGAAATGGGGCAGTAGGATTTAAAGTCCGAAACTACTTTTGTAACTTCTAGGACCAGTTTGTTTACTGATTGTTTTCACTTGGTACAACCAGTTAGCCAACTCACTTGACTGTGTGACCAGAGAGGCGTAAAAGGTTCTAATGAGAATTTATCTTCTGATAAATTGAGATCTCCTGAGGTCAAGATTCATTGCACGATCTTGAAGGTTCACCCTTGAGAGGTTTGCTAATAAGAACCGTTTGGAGCTTGCACATGGGATGTCTCTTAGATCTCCAGTGCTTATCTGCACTCTCTTTTTCTTGCTGCACTGTAACCTCTGCCTTTATATTAAAGCCTTACATGAATACATATCTTGTGGATTCAAGTTAATCCTTTCAAATCTTCAAATTTATAAAATCTTTGCAAACTCCCTGGACAACTTCATTAAAAAAGAAACAAAATTGAGTTATTTGTAGTGAGGTGGATGGACCTAGAGTCTGTCATACGGAGTGAAGTAAGTCAGAAAGAGAAAAACAAATACCATATTCTAACACACATATATGGAAAAAAAACAAAAAATGTTCTGAAGAACCTAGGGGCAGGACAGGAATAAAGACATAGACATAGAGATTGGACTTGAGGACAGGAAGGGTAAGCTGGGACGAAGTGAGAGAGTGACATTGACATATATACGCTACCAAATGTAAAATAGATAGCTAGTGGGAAGCAGCTGCATAGTACAGAGAGATCAGCTCAGTGTTTTGTGACCACCTAGAGGGGTGGTCTAGGGATGGTGGGAGGGAGATGCAAGAGGGAGGAGAAATGAGGATATATGTATATGTATAGCTGATTCACTTTGTTATAAAGCAGAAACTAACACATCATTGTAAAACAATTATACTCCAATAAAGATGTTAAAAAAATCTCAAATTATGTTTCTGGTATTTGTTTTCTTAGTAAACCCATGCAGGCTCCTAATGATCACTTTCTTTATAGGCTTAAAAATCCTCTATTTAATTTTCTTTTATAAAATTTCCTGAGGATGAATATCAGACTTACAGATTTATAGCTCTCAAATTACAATATTCTTCCTCTTTTGACAATTAATACATTTGTCTATCATTAGTTGTTGAACTTCTGTACAGCTGACTATAATTTTAAAAGATTTCTCCAATTTCAAACAAATTTTGAATTTTTATTTTAAAACTATGATTGATGAAGCTTGGGTTAGATGTCAAATCAACTGTGGCCTGGTGAAACCCAAATATATATGGTATTGCAAGGCACCAGGGACTCACCTAATGGGTCCAAGTTTGGTCTCAGAGACTAGAAAGTGAGACTCCTATAATTTTTCACTAGTTAACTCTGAGAGTTTCAAATTTTTATAGGCTTAAATAACATGATTCTACATCTCTTGTCTGCTTCCTTCCAGAGCTCCAATGCCACAATTCTAATTGCCTATTTGATATTAATGTTATTCCAAAGTCAACATTCATAAAATTAATCCTATGTGTTTGAAATATTATAACATTGCTAATAATAGTGTCTAATATTTATTATGTGCAAAGCAATATTATTTGCATATGTAGTCTCATTTTGTGTTTATGCCATCCCTTTGTGGTAGGTGCTTGATTAACCCTCTTTTACAGGTGGGGCAATTGAGGCAGATGTCATGTAAGTTCACTGAGATCACAAAGTTGATCAGTAGTGAAGCTGCAATTCAAACTCAAATCATTTACACTCTAGAGCTTGCAACTGTAATAACTACTTTACATTGCTTTTCATAAGTTTCTTTTTGAATTCTATTTTCTCTAAATTAGCCAGATTTAAAATGTCATTTTCAATTTTCACTGATTTCTCACAATGTCATTAACCAACAACTTTGGGTGTCTTCACACATATCTCATCTCATCCCCACTCTCATTTACACTATCTCTGGTTTAGGCCCTAGTTTCCAGAGAGCTGGAATGCTGCAAGGTCTTCTAAGATGCATTTCTATTCTTTCCCCTGTCAACTCCTCTCTGCATACCACTAATAAAATGATCTTCCTAAAACAAAGCTCTGATCACATCTTGAATTTTCTTTGAAAATCTTTTAATAGTGTCACATTATCTACCTAAAGATGTCCAGCTTCTTTTGTGTGGCCAAGGCATGTCAATCCAATTTCACAGTTCCTTTTTGCTCTTATCTTGTATTGTTTCCACTCATGGAGACTATGGTCCTCTCCATCATGACCTTTCACCTTACCTTTCCTCCCTTCTCTGACCATTAAAAAGCCCTTATATTTTCTCACCTCTGCTTCCTTCATTAGTGATATTCCTCCTTTATGGAAAGTACAACTCAGATACTTCACACTGCTCAATCTTTCAAACTGCTTCTTTTCTATTTTCTTTCACTGAGTAACTACCACCACGTGATGCACTTATTGCTTTATGATATTAACTCTATTTTCTTTTGCCCATGTCTCCTAAATGGCACTCTATCCTGCTGAGAGCCTAGCTTGACAATTTGTGCACGACAATTAGTTAATTCACTAACATTTATTGATTGATTGTTTTGTGCTTCACAGACTGAAATATGATATTTTCTTTAAGCAGATGTTTTATAAGAGCAAGAATCTCAAAAGTTTCAGTGCAGCAAAAAGCAGTTTAAAAGGGCACTTGCCAACTGGTTCTTAGCTATCACAATGGAAACATTTGGGGTATTTCTTACTATCTTTCCAATCAGCCTAAAAACTGTATTCTAGGGGCAGAATAATGGCTCTGGTTGCAGCTGAGACACAAAGAAGAGTACTCAAGAATTCATTTCTGAAAATGATGGACATAGGGAACCAGGTGAAAATTCTTTCTGTGTGTGGAATTAAAGGTCACTAAGCTCCTGTATCCTGCTGACTTGGAATCTACCAAGCCCTCAGCCATAAGGGCTTAACTTTGTGGAGTGCACTCAAGGGACTGACTTCTTACTGTCGAATGGTCTATATTTAAAGCCAGTGATCTGTTTTACAAAGAAATAGAGGCCTTTTCATTCTATGTCAATGTATCCTAGAGTGAAGAAAATATTCTCTGGGACACTTCTATTCCCCTAAACATTGTCGCATTTATTTATTGACCCAACGTCATCAGAACTTGTTTTTCCCTGTGTGGATACGATGTATAGAATGTATGTGTGTGTTAAAACATACTTTAAAGTCACATTGCTATTGAATATACTTATGCTGTGTAGATATATAGTACATTATTGGTTATATAGTATAAGATAAATTTATTATGATGGCATAAAACAAAAGATGTAGGTGCTAGAGCAATATGATATATCTGTAAAGACATTTTAATGAAGCATCAATGAGGAGTATGTCCTTAAATTCTTTTAGCATTCTCTGAGAAACTTATAACTTAAAGTTGCAAGTGAGCTAGGAATTATCTAATTCAAATTCACTATCAATGCCAGTGTATTCTGCACAACACTCCCACCTGATGATATGCATTTGTCTGGATATTAATGAAGAAGCTAATCTTCGTGAAGCTGAGCACCTCTCTGAATGGTGACTTACCTTTGACCCCATGGTCATCCAGCAAAGCACCATGTACCATGTACCAGAAGGTGATCTTAAAATGATATATGAGTACTATTTAGTGTGAAGCTTATAGACTTAGAGACTGCAAGAGAAAAGAAGAAATAGTCGTACCTAAATCTTCAATCAGACAAAATTGCAATAAAATTCTCTGCCTGTGTAATGTACAGCATAACTTTCAACATTTCGCCATTTTCACTAAGGATGAGTAATTTTCAAATGGTCATTGCATTCTGGCTAATACAGAAGTTATACTATTACAGTACGGACTGCAGCAGCTTAGAGACCAACGCATTTGGAATAGGTTCAAAATTGATTTGATAACTCACTTGAACATAAGGATTATATTTTACTCAAGATGCTAGCTAATGTACCATAGGAAATTGATTTTCTAGTTTAATGTAGAAATTCTCCAAATTACTCCATTGACTCTCAATTTGGGTTCACTAGATGAGAAATCCCTCAGGACACTTCATTAATCCCCAATAAGGGTGCAGCTCTCTGAATCATTAAACCATTCAGTGTTTCAGTTCTCTCACCTGCAAAATGAAGACTACAAAGTCTCTGAGGTCTCTCTCGCTCTAATGCTTAGAGGCAGTTGTCTCCAATTAATTCTAAGCTTTATGGTAATTTGTCCACTTGCTAATATATGAAGAAACACTGTGAATTATGAAAACCAATGCAATGCTTTCCACACAGAAAACTTCAAGTAAATATTTGCTGAATTAATGATTTTCTGTGGGAAAATCACCTGGTTATGGGTATAACTGCACACTGTTAAAATAAACAGCATTCTTTTCTCTAACTAATCTGTGTTTATCCTAGTCTCTTACAAGTCTGGTGGATGTGTGGAGTATACCCACAAAATGGCTACTTGAACAAGAAGTCAGATTAGTACTTGAGAAAGGACTCATTCTAAAAGGAGGGCAATTGCGTCCAAGGAAGTGCTTCAAGGTCAGAGGATTGTGAATATTTTAATAAAGAACTCTATTCTGTCTCTTAGTCAGGCTGCTTTTTGTTCCATTTTTCTCAAGTCCGTATCCAGATCCTGAGAAGCAGGGTCAGCAGCGAAAATGGAAAGAACATTTCCAAATTATGGTCATAGATTGAGAGCACATCAAACTTTCCTCCCTCTTGAAACTCCACCAAAACTACAGTGAAGGCACTGTTTTTTTAAAAAAAAACATAAATTAATGAGGATAGAAATATAGGGACAAAGAAAACAGGAACAACAGTTTGAAATCTAAGAAGTATAGATGGAAGAGTGTTAACTGATCTAGCATCCACATAAAGCCACTTCCTATGATGGCAATAAGGAAAAGTGAAATCATTTTGATTTACACTGAAGAATAATCAAAGGCCTCAGAGACCAAGATAACCAATACTGTGGCACTGGGAATGAATTGAGGTGTGGGCTAAAATACGAGGACTATGGTGAATGCTATTGGAGAAGTCAGATCCTTACCTTCTCTCACTTTACACACCCTAACAGAAATCTGATGCTTTACTAATTAAAGTTCAACAGGTAGTATATAAACTGAGGGGGTTGCGGTGTGATAAAGACTTGAGGTTGTGGGTACCATTTCAAAAACAGGGAAATCAGTTATTATTATTTTTTTGCATACTGAATGTGAATATAGAGGGCACTCAGCTGGTTTTTCTTACCTTATCCTTGAGTGCAGGCGGAGTTTTAAAGATTATTGTCTGAGGAATCTCACCAGTCTCAAAGAAGATACAGGTATGGAGTTCTCTAATTAAATGCATAAACACATATTTTGGTTTGTCTGGCACAGTCTCATTCATGTTTGAAATATTGGTATATTATAAACAGTGCCTCCTTAATCTCAAAAGTTTAGATAATGACTTACATGTTTACTTTATACTTTATTGAAGGTCTAAATTGACATTACAAATGCAAGCTCAAAACTACCAATCAGCTTTTAATTCTCTCACTCCTCCAAGTATTATGAAATCTCTGAATAAATCTTCTTATATGGAAGGTCGAAACACACACACACACACACACACACACACACACACACCCCAAAATTCAGGGAGAAGAAAACTGAAAAAGCACACCTATTAGCAATATTTTATAGAGACAAGACAATCTATTAGATTCATGGACTAAAAACAAAAAAAAACCCCAAAACTATACAAAATGCATAGTAAAAAGCCTCTTGGAAATTAATAAAAAATGTGGAAACAAAACAATGCAAAAGAGCATTCAAAAAAAAGTTAAAGACATTCCAAGAAAATAGATAAGAAGAAAGAAGTTATATCTCTACATTCTCCACTTTATAAAGCACAGCAAAATACTGAAGATTTAGTAACTGAAAAAAGTTCAAGAGATGGTCTCTGGAATAAGAGGGAGATTGAAACTACAGAAATGATAGGGAAACTATAAGATCTGCTGAAGATGTCAACATCTGAGTTATAGAAGACTCAAAGATAAAACATAGAAAATGAAGTGGATTTTATTATAAAAATTATTCAAGGAAAATTTCAGAATGGCATGCTATGAGTTTCCATATTGAAATGGCCACTGAGTGTCCAGCATAATGGATGAAATATGAAAGTCATCATGTAGTTTCAGAGCAAAGGGGACATCTGCTTTTGGTCATGGCAGTTTAGCTTTCATTAGCTCAATCCTCCTGCTGAGCACAATTAGAACATCTAGAGAAAATCTAGATACAACATAAAACATAACAAAACAAAAAATAAATATTCATTGTGAACATATTGAAGAACTACTAAGCCACTGCAGACTTGAAGATTGAAGATTCTAGAAGGAAGGGAAGCACAGTGAGATGTTCCTGACATTTGGCTCCAACTTCCTACTAAGGAAGTTGGGAATTCTTAAGCCAAGGGACTAAGAAACTGAGCAGAGCTTTTCTTAGTGTTTCAGGCTGGGGTGTGGAGTAGAGGGTCAAAATTTAGAGTTTAGAGTCCACTAAGGAATAGAGGACTGATAAGCTTCCCAGACATTTAGTTGAGACCCCTACAAGTCTATTCTCTAAGAGTAAAAGCCAACCAGAAATAGACCCTAACCTACCTTCAAGTCAACTTCTAATTAGCTCAATCACATTGGGTTAAGGAGGTATGCGCCTAGCCTAAATCCTTTCTGGAAGAATTTAACATCTAGAGCCTTAATTTACCTCTAAATTTTTTCACATGCCATGTATAGCATTTGAGCAATAGTCATTGGAATATAATGAGTCTGGAAACATAAAATGTTATGATTCTTATACTATATGTCAAGTGGTATAATATCACTAAAAAGTAACAATTAATGTACACTAAAAACCTTAAAACATCTACTAAATAACAAAACAAAGATACTAGCTTATAAACCAACAAAGAGATAAAATATAATAATACAAATTTATCCAAAGTAGGCAAAAAAAAAAAAAAGAAAAAGGCAAATAAAAAACATTTGGTACAAATAGAAAACCAGGAGCAATATAGATTTAAACCTAACCATACCAATGACACACTAAATGTAATGGTCTAAATATTCCAATTAAGAGACAGAAGCTGTCAGATTGGATTTTTAAAAAACTCACACAATTATGTGACACCAACAAGAAACACACTTCAAAGAAAAAGAAACAAATGCATTAAAAGTAAAAGTACAAAAAAATATACTCACAACCCTTATCAAAAAATGAAGCTTGAGTGACTAAATTAATATTGGGCAAAGTATATTTCACAGAAAAGAATATTACCACAGATTAAGAAGGTCATTCAACAATGATAAAGAGATGAATTCATCAGGAGGTTTTAACCATACTAAACTTCTAATGGACAGAAAAACAAGCTTCAAAATATACAAAGGAAAAGCTAATAGGGCTTCAAAGATAAATAAATAAATCTACAATTATAGAGATATGGTTCAATACCCCTTTGTCAATAACTGATAGACCATGGAAGCCAAAATCCACTAAGGATAAAAAGGATTTAAACAAAACTAACAACCAACTTGACCTCATGTGACATTGTAGAAAATTCTATACAACAACAGTGAATACACCTTCTTTTCATGTGGACGCAGAATATTTACTAAGATATATCTCATCTGAGCCTTAATAAAAATCTCAATAAATATAAAATTATTCACCACTTTTTCTTAATAGCGTAATGTGTGCAAAGATGCTCAACATCATTAGTTATTAGAGAAATTCAAATTAAAACCACAGAGAGATCCCATTATACATCTAGTAAAATGAAATGACTGACATATCAAATGTTGTCAAGGACACGGAAGAACTGGCATTAGAGCCCTTATACACTGCTGGCAGGAATCTAGAATGAAACCAGTGCTTTAGGAAGCAGTATGACACTTTCTCAAAAAGTTAACATATATTCCATAAGATCCAGCCATTCTACT
Source organism: Physeter macrocephalus (assembly GCF_002837175.3). NCBI lineage: Eukaryota > Metazoa > Chordata > Mammalia > Artiodactyla > Physeteridae > Physeter > Physeter macrocephalus. Next base: position 92,380,443 of record NC_041217.1, on the reverse strand, counting down.
CCTAGGAAGTTATTCAAGAAAAGTGAAAGCCTATTGCACCTAGAATTTTAAATAAATGGAATATGGTATGTACTCATTTTTTTGTCTGGCATGTTCATCCAACTTAATTATTTGGAAGCTCATCCATGTTTTAGCTTGCATCAATAGTGTATGCCTTTTAATTGCTTAATAGTATCAAGATAACAAGCTGTTAAGCAAAATAGCTTTTATGTCCCTAACTTGAAGATATATCTTATCCATTAAATAAAATACAAGTTTGAATTCAGAAATTCTATGATAGATCATAATGACTCAGAAAAAGTCAGTCCAGGCCGTGCATAGACTCATGACCTCTGGCTCACCATGTCTGGTCCCACCCTTAGGCCTGTGCCACTGCAAGGCATCTCATAGCGCCTCTATCCAGGCTTTGCCCACAACTCCTCTAAATATCTGCCTCTTGAATCCCCCTGGAGTTTATAGTGACACATCCGATGGTGTCTGACCTAAAGAAGAGTCAAATCAGGCCTTGAAATTAAGCTCAGGGACACGTGGCAGGGAACTTTAAGGTTCTTGGTGCCTGGAGAAGTCAGTCCTTGGGCTTCAGGTAAGCATGTTCCTTTGGCCCCCGGAAATCCTTTCCTCTTGGGGAGGGGAGTAGCTAGAGCAGGCCCAGGGCAGAATGCTCTGGAGAACATGTTCCAGAGCAAGGAAGCATGACCAGCAGGAGACTGGTATATTTTTTTATTGTCATTTTTAAACTGCTCATATATGCAGTTATGCCTTGTATAACTTTTTGTATATATAATATAATACAATAACTACATAATAATATATAAATATTGAAATGAACCACTTTGTTGAATTCCTAAAGACTTTGGCTGTGTAGAAATCAGGGTTTTGAGGCCCAAGTAAGTGACTTTAGGAGGAGTCTGGTGGAGGGGACTCTCCTCGATTTGTGAGAACACAGTGGGGCTCTGGTGAGCTGATGTGGTAACAGGAGCTTTGTGAGTGTCAGGAAATGGTGTCAGCAACTCTGAAAGCCCAAGAGCAGAAGGGGTGACTTTGTGTGCATAAGAGACGTCAAAAGCATGTAACCACGGTGAACTGTAGCTATAGGGGAGGAAAGGAGATGGCCTTGGAATCTAAGGAGAATTGTTCCTGTGTCCATGTCAGAAACAGGGGCAGAAAAGGGAGCAGGAAATGTATTTATGCTTTGTTTGGCTTTAACCAGTAACCAAACTTCATAGAATATTCCAAGTGTCTTAAGTTGTTGTCCATATTGTTCTGTATGTTTTATGCAATATAATTACATAGTTTTGAATCAGAGTTAATAGTCTTCAAACTGCTTCTTAAATTTTATTGCATTTAATCTATATAAAGCTCTGAGATATATTTTTGTCTTCCTTATTAAACTGTAATCTTGATGATAGAAATTATGTAATTTCACTCTAGGTCCACATCTGTATCATCTTGTTTCTCATTGAATAAGAAAAAACATTTTTCAAACGGACAAGCTGAAGTTTGAGTATTTTAAATTTATTCATTTCAGCCTTCAAATGATACTTAGACTAAATCTTCTGAATAGCAAACATGGGAAATAGTTACAATAACTTTAAGCTGTTATTAAAAAAAATTAAACATCTTCCATGAATTAAAATTAGCAGCAGTTATAAGCACAAGTGACTTTTAAGAAGAAATGTTGGATAAACCCTTACCAGGGAGAAGTTAGACTTGAAACAGATTATGGTTCTCATGGGTCTGACACAGACCAGAGTCTATCTGTAACAAAGTTTTTGCCAATCTGTGGTAAAGTTAGTAGAAAATAAAAGGAATGTAGTGAGTGTTAAATGAAGACCAGTTTATCTAATTTTATGTAATAAACTTAATTTAAGATTACATATATTTGACTTTTGGTGTCAAAAAATTTCTTTATTATGTATAATCATGGTTGTTCTATCTATCTACCTATCTATCATCTATCTATCTATCTATCTATCTATCTATCTGTCTATCTATCTATATGTATGTGTCTATCTTTATCTTGTTTTGGCAACATAAAAAGAAGGAAACCCCTTGTCAGTTCCTCTTTTAAAAATTTATACTGAACTAAAAAAAATTCAAATTCAAAACCACCAGATTCTGTCACGCGTTCAATCCTGGAACTTTAATTCCTCACTAGAAAAGTAATAGATATTATTATGAAGAATTTTTTTGGTAATTTCTGGTTCAGTATGAACTGACTTTTAAGGTTAAATTGTTTACATAATTTATCATATAAAACTGGAGCGCAACCTATCTCGGTAGTGAATGTTTCTGGAAAGAAAGATGCAGTCACATGGAAGACAAGCTAAGTCTGGGATGAAAGAGCCACCCATTCATTATCTTCATTTGGAGGTGGTACCTCAAGAGGAACATTGCTTGCTGACATGTGCAACTAAGTTTATAATTAGTGTTCCAACTTGAACAGAAGTTTCATAAGTAACATTAAAAAATAACCAACTCTTGTACTCTTGTACTCCAATTACTGCACCTGAATTTTATCAGGAAAAGAATTTTATCAGGAAAGACTATGAACTATTTTATTCAGATTTGGATTTTTTTCTCTTGTTCTACAAAAATAAAAGACATAATTCAGCACTCTCCTCTTTTTTTTTGTTCTCTTTCAAATTCAAACTCGAGTAGAAATTGCTTTGATTTGATCTGTTGTTTTCTATAGTGAGTTTACGTATTGATACTTATCTACCTGTATAATTCCTTCAATCAATGATTCTATTTCAATTTTCTCTGACTGAAATAATTTTATTTCCAAAGGTAGTGAAGATAATAATAATTTTTATTTAAAAATCCTGCAGTGACATTTTGGAGAAATTATTACAGTCAAGAGCAGATCAGGGCTTCCCTGGTGGCGCAGCGGTTGCGCGTCCGCCTGCCGATGCAGGGGAACTTGGTTCGCGCCCCGGTCTGGGAGGATCCCACATGCCGCGGAGCGGCTGGGCCCGTGAGCCATGGCCGCTGAGCCTGCGCGTCCGGAGCCTGTGCTCCGCAACGGGCGAGGCCACAGCAGAGGGAAGCCCGCATACCACAAAAAAAAAAAAAAAAAAAAAAAAAAAAAAAGCAGATCAAAATCTTCTTTGGGTAATGGAGGAATAGCCAATTTTCAGGTAAAACACATCTGACTGGCTCATATGCCACGTTATTTTACTGCTTTATAGACACATCTCATATATATTGCACATATATATAACAATGGTAATACATTTAAATTAAAGATAGGAGCTGTCTCAGAGGCCATTTATGTGGAAAGTGGGATAATGGGAATGGGAATTTTGTACTGATTTTTATTAGAAAAAAAATTTCTCTCATGATGGAGAGGAATACAGACAGCATGGTGAATTCTAGGAGGATTTTCCTTTGCTGTTTGTGGACAATTTGAGAAAGACAGCTTCTGCCAATCAACCCAGTACCTTTAATTCGTTTGTATTGTCCAGACTTAGAATATGAGCAGGAGAAATGACAGCATATTTTTCCCCAAAAATTGCTCCATGAAGACTCCATAGGAAATTTGTTAAAGACTACCAAAAGGAAATTTGAAAGGTAAGAAAATATCTACATAAGCTATGAAATAACTTATTTCAATGAACATAATCTCCGTTTTAGGTACACACAAGTAGACATGATAATTGTGCTATTTTTGAGTATTCTTTTTCTGTCTCTTTATTTTAATAGGAAGAAGCAAAAGGGAAACAATCTAATTATAGATATAACATATAACATATAATAACAAAGTTATTATAATAACAGACTAAGCTCAGTTGCCACTTCCATCACGTTTTCCTCACTGCTTCTTTCTTATCCTCTGGAGTGAGACGTTTGGCTCATGTTCTTCTATAACAGTCTGTTTACTTCTATCAGAACATTTATCACAATATTGGAATATTCCATTTACATATTGATTGCCCCCTCTAGAAAGTGGACTCCTTGAGTGTACTTGATGTCTTTGTCATCTCTGTATCTTCAACATCTAGCACAGTGCCTAATAGACATAATAATAATCAACCAATGTTTCTTAAATAAATATCTATAGTGGGTCACTATTAGATAAGCATACTCTATCTGAAGTTTTTAGGTATTTATTTGAATATGAGAATAATTTTTAAAAGTCAGATGTTTAGATGCCTTAAAAAAGTCTGAGTAGATAATTTTGCATCAGTATTTTTGACTGAATATTTAATCATAGCAAGAATACTGTATCTTTAATCCTGTCCTTTCAATGTTATTTTAAAATTTGTCCTGAAGGTGGCAACATTTAATAACATTCCACAAATTCTAAGTAAAGCTTTTGCGGCCACCTTTAATTAAAGTTTTGTATTTTAAAATAAATATCTTTCCCCCAACCCCTATATCTTTTATTGTAGAAGAAAATATAATACTAAAGTTTTACTTTTGTATTCAGTAACCTTGACTGTACATGTGGAAAGAAACCATTTACAACTTTGAAGAATATAAGTTAACCTAGCTAAAAAGTTCAGGGTAGCTCAGCTCAAATTTCCAAATGTAGGATCAGTTTTAAACACAACATATGTTTCCTGCCAAGCAATTTATATCAATAGATGTATTTAAATATAAGGGTAAATCCATGCTTGTTCTTTTGAGATAAAAAATTATTTTCCTGCTATATTCATTCAAATTCAACATAACATTTCTAGTGTTTAATATGACATTAATAAGAGTACAGTCATTTCTAAAAGAATTGTTCGGGACTTCCCTTTCAGTCCAGTGGTTAAGACTTCGCCTTCCAATGCAGGGGTTGCAGGTTCGATCCCTGGTTGGGGAGCTAAGATCCCACATACCTCGTGGCCAAAAAACCAAAACATAAAAAAGAAGCAATATAGTAACAAATTCAATAAAGATTTTTAAAAAATGAAAGAATTGATCTAATAACAAATAACCCCCCAAAAATAAAAGCAAGTAACCACAACACCTAAAAGAAAGTTTACAATCAATAAATAATTAATAAATAAAAGGTACCAACAATGCAATATATTTGATTATCACACCTGGGCATGTATTGTTCTATTTTCTATTCTCCATGTTTTGTATTGTAGCCACTTAATAAACAAAACTTTACTAATTCATATTCATCCAAATGTTCAAAACATTACTGTGAAATAGAAAGGTACCAAGTAATGTTTCACAGAGGTTAATTGTGTATGATTCGTCAGCGGCAAAGCCAACAAATGGAACTCTGTATTTCTTATCTCTACACAGTGACAACTGCTCATGGTTATAATTCTATCATTATATTTATAGGCAGTTCAACCACTTTACAGAGCTTCTCAGAGATAGGCTAATGTCTGTTTTCATGCTATTTTATATTAGGATTTTGTTATATATACAATTTATATTTTTGCTTATAGCTTTTGGGGCTCTATGTACTAGTGAAGCATGCAATAGCAGAGTTATAAGCATTACTTGTTAAAGCTAATATTCATATTCCTTCCTATTTTTTTCTGTAAAATACATTTCAAAAATTGTCTTAAATTCTTTGATGAGGATATTCTGAATTGAATGGGATTTTTAAAAGATAATTTTAGGGTAGCAAGTAGAGAAGCTACGTAGTCAGATGAAAACAATGTGGAGGAATCATCAGAGCCACGTGAAATTAACTAGGTGAGTGAGGGAAGGTGAAATGCTGTAAGGCAAGCAAGAAGAAACTGGTGTGTGGGGAGTTGAGAGGAACTGGTCAGTGCCTATGGTGGCATGAAACAGATGGAGCTTTCTGACAGGTGCAGTGAGATGTACCCTAGACAGCATATTCACAGGTTTTAAGCATTCTGCACACTGATACTCTATTAGCAAGGAGGACATATTCCAACATCATAATTTGCTAAAGTAGAGATGCCAGATGAAGAATCAAATAGGTGGCATGTTCTGGGGTATAAATTTCCCTGCCACTTCATCTTGGAGGGACAATTTCTTTTTTCTTGGCTTCAGGCCAGCCTTACTGATGCTTGCTGTCATTCATGCTGTATGCAAAAAACTCCTTCAGTTCTCTTGGGAGAAGGAGAAACTGCCTGTGACACAGTGGTCACAGATGGGCTTAATCTTGTGCACACTCCTCTGATTTCCATGAAATCAGTACATTAGACCACATCACTACATCAGGAAATCCACAGAGTCTCCAGTGGGGCACAGGTCTTCAACAAATCCCTTTTGTTCACCATGTGCTAATTGCTATTTAATTCCCGTGGGAGTTGTTTAAAATTTTTTTTAAATTAATATTATTTATTTTAATGTTAAGGTAAAATAGTGCTTGAAAAATGTATGTTTCTTAAAATGTTGACTTTATAGACATTTAAAAATTTCCTTCTAAGAAAAAGACTAACTTGTAGTATTTGGTAATAATGGTAACTATAATTCTTATTTTCTACAGAAATACTCAATATTTAAATCTTTGTGCTAATACATTGAAAATTCTAAAAAATACCCTATTGAATCTCAGCGTATTAACTTAATTTCAACTTAAATAGATGATAAAAGGAACCTAGTGAATAAACAGGTTTTATTATTTTATTTTTTTGAATTTTATTTTATTTATTTTTTTATACAGCAGGTCCTTATTTGTCATCAATTTTATACCTATCAGTGTATACATGTCAATCCCAATCGCCCAATTCATCACACCACCCCCACAACACCTTGCTGCTTTCCCTCTTTGTGTCCATAAATTTGTTCTCTACTTCTGTGTCTCAATTTTTGCCCTGCAAACTGGTTCATCTGTACCATTTTTCTAGGTTCCACATATATGCATTAATGTACAATATTTGTTTTTCTCTTTCTGACTTACTTCACTCTGTATGACAGTCTCTAGGTCTATTAAATAGTGCTGCAATGAACATTGGGGTGCATGTGTCTTTTTGAATTATGGTTTTCTCTGGGTATATGCCCAGTAGTGGGATTGCTGGGTCATATGGTAATTCTATTTTTAGTTTTTTAAGGAACCTCCATACTGTTCTCCATAGTGACTGTATCTATTTACATTCCCACCAAACGTGCAAGAGTGTTCCCTTTTCTCCACACCCTCTCCAGCATTTGTTGTTTGTAGATTTTCTGATGATGCCCATTCTAACTGGTGTGAAGTGATACCTCATTGTAGTTTTGATTTGCATTTCTCTAATAATTCGTGATGTTGAGCAGCTTTTCATGTGCTTCTTGGCCATCTATATGTCTTCTTTGGAGAAATGTCTACTTAGGTCTTCTGCCCATTTTTGGATTGGGTTCT
>NC_041217.1:92363773-92364687 GCF_002837175.3 Physeter macrocephalus | reverse complement strand
CCTCTAAGAGTTTTATAGTGTCTGATCTTACATTTAGGTCTCTAATCCATTTTGAGTTTATTTTTGTTTATGGTGTTAGGGAGTGTTCTGATTTTATCCTTTTACATGTAGCTGTCCAGTTTTCCCAGCACCATTATTGAAGAGGCTGTCTTTTCTCCATTGTATATCATTGCCTCCTTTGTCATAGGTTAGTTGACCATAGGTGTGTGGGTTTATCTCTGGGCTTTCTCTCTTGTTCCATTGATCTATGTTTCTGCTTTTGTGCCAGTACCATATTGTCTTGATTACTGTAGCTTTGCAGTATAGTCTGAAGTCAGGGAGTCTGATTCCTCCAGCTCTGTTTTTCTTCCTTGAAGACTGCTTTTGCTATTTGGTGTCTTTTGTGTCTAAATACAAATTTTATGATCTTTTGTTCTAGTTCTATAAACAATGTCATTGGTAATTTGAAAAGGATTGCATTGAATCTGTAGTTTGCTTTGGGTAATATAGGCATTTTCACAATATTGATTCTTCCAATCCAAGAACATGGTATCTCTCCATCTATTTGTATCATCTTTAATTTCTTTCATCAGTGTCTTATAGTTTTCTGCAAACAGGTCTTTTGCCTCCCTAGGTAGGTTTATTCCTAGGTATTTTATTCTTTTTGTTGCAATGATAAATTGGAGTGTTTCCTAAATTTCTCTTTAAGATTTTTCATCATTAGTGTTTAGGAATGCAAGAGATTTCTGTGCATTAGTTTTGTATCCTGCAACTTTACCAAATTCATTGATTAGCTCCAGTAGTTTTCTTCTGGTAGCATCTTTAGGATTCTCTATGTATAGTATTATGTCATCTGCAAACAGTGACAGTTTTACTTCTTCTTTTCCAATTTGTATTCCTTTTATTTCTTTTTCTTCTCTGATTGCCATGGCTAG
>NC_041217.1:92347961-92363393 GCF_002837175.3 Physeter macrocephalus | reverse complement strand
TGGGATTGTTTCCTTAATTTCTCTTTCTGATCTTTCATTGTTAGTGTATAGGAATGCAAGAGATTTCTGTGCATTAATTTTGTATCCTGCAACTTTACCAAATTCATTGATTAGCAGTAGTTTTCTTCTGGTAGCATCTTTAGGATTCTCTATGTATAGTATTATGTCATCTGCAAACAGTGACAGTTTTACTTCTTCTTTTCCAATTTGTATTCCTTTTATTTCTTTTTCTTCTCTGATTGCCATGGCTAGGCTAGGACTCCCAAATCCATGTTGAATAATAGTGGTGAGATGGACATCATTGTCTTGTTCCTGATCTTAGAGGAAATGCTTTCAGTTTTTCACCATTGAGAATGATGTTGGCTGTGGGTTTGTCATATATAGACTTTATTATGTTGAGGTAGCTTCCCTCTATGCCCACTTTGTGTAGAATTTTTATCATAAATGGGTGTTGAATTTTGTCAAAAGCTTTTTCTGCATCTATTGATATGATCATATGGTTTTTATTCTTCATTTTGTTAATATGGAGTATCACATTGATTGATTTACGTGTATTGAAGAATCCTTGCATCCCTGGGATAAATCCCACTTGATCATGGTGTATGATCCTTTTAATTTGTTGTTGGATTCTGTTTGCTAGTATTTTGTTGAGGATTTTTGCATCTATATTCATCAGTGGTATTGGTCTGTAATTTTCTTTTTTTGTAGTATCTTTGTCTGGTTTTGGTATCAGGGTGATGGTGGCCTCATAGAATGAGTTTGGGAGTGTTCCTTCCTCTGCAGTTTTTTGGAAGAGTTTGAGAAGGATGGGTGTTAGCTCTTCTCTAAATGTTTGGTGGAATTCACCTGTGAAGTCATCTGGTCCTGGACTTTTTTTTGTTGGAAGATTTTTATTCACGGTTTCAATTTCATTACTTGTGATTGGTCTGTTCATATTGTCTATTTCTTCCTGGTTCAGTCTTGGAAGGGTACACCTTTCAAAGGATTTGTCTATTTCTTCCAGGTTGTCCATTTTGTTGTCATAGAGATGCTTGTAGTAGTCTCTTAGGATGCTTTGTATTTCTGCTGTGTCTGTTGTAACTTCTCCTTTATAATTTCTAATTTTATTGATTTGATTCCTCTCCCTCTTTTTCTTGATGAGTCTGGCTAATGGTTTATCAATTTTGTTTATCTTCTCAAAAACCAGCTTTTAGTTTTATTGATTTTTGCCATTGTTTTCTTTGTTTCTATTTCATTTATTTCTGCTCTGATCTTTATGATTTCTTTCCTTCTGCTAACTTTGGGTTTTGTTTGTTCTTCTTTCTCTAGTTCTTTTAGGTGTAACGTTAGGTTGTTTATTTGAGATTTTTCTTGTTTCTTGATATAGGCTGTATAGCTATAAACTTCCCTTTTATAACTGCTTTTGCTGCATCCCATAGGTTTTGGATCATCGTGTTTTCATTGTCATTTGTCTTTAGGTATTCTTTGATTTCCTCTTTGATTTCTTCAGTGATCTCGTTGCCTTATGTATTGAGGTGCTCCTATGTTGGGTACATATATATTTATAATTGTTATATCTTCTTGGATTGATCCCTTGATCATTACGTAGTGTCCTTCCTTGTCTCTTGTAACATTCTTCATTTTAAAGTCTATTTTATCTGATATGAGTATTGCTACTCCAGCTTTCTTTTGATTTCCATTTGCATGGAATATCTTTTTTCCACCCCCTCACTTTCAGTCTGTATGTGTCTCAAGGTCTGAAGTGAGTCTCTTGTAGACAGCATATAGATGGGTCTTATTTTTGTATCCATTCAGCAAGCCTGTGTCTTTTGGTTGGAGCATTTTATCCATTCACGTTTAAGGTAATTATCAATATGTATGTTCCTATGCCCATTTTCTTAATTGTTTTGGGTTTGTTTTTGTAGGTCCTTTTCTTCTCTTGTGTTTCCCACTTAGAGAAGTTCCTTTAGCATTTGTTTTAGAGCTTGTTTGGTGGTGCTGAATTCTCTTAGCTTTTGCTCATCTGTAAAACTTTTGATTTCTCTGTCGAATCTGAATGAGATCCTTTCCGGGTCGAGTAATCTTGGTTGTAGGTTCTTCCCTTTCATCACTTTAAATATATCATGCCACTCCCTTCTGGCTTGTAGAGTTTCTGCTGAGAAATCAGCTGTTAAACTCATGGGAGTTCCCTTGTATGTTACTTTTCGTCTTTCCCTTGCTGCTTTCAATAATTTTTGTTTGTCTTTAATTTTTGCCAATTTGTTTACTATGTGTCTCAGTGTGTTTCTCCTTGGGTTTATCCTGTATGGGACTCTCTGAGCTTCCTGGACTTGGGTGGCTATTTCCTTTCCCATGTTAGGGAAGTTTTCGACTATAATCTCTTCAAATATTTTCTCTGGTCCTTTCTCTCTCTCTTTTCTTTCTGAGGCCCCTATAATGTGAATATTGTTGTGTTTAATGTTGTCTCAGAGGTCTCTTAGGCTGTCTTCATTTCTTTTCATTCTTTTTTCTTTATTCTGTTCTACAGCAGTGAATTCCACCATTCTGTCTTCCAGGTCACTTATCCGTTCTTCTGCCTCAGCTATTCTGCTATTGATTCCTTCTAGTGTGGTTTTCATTTCAGTTATTGTATTGTTTTTCTCTGTTTGTTCTTTAATTCTTCTGGGTCTTTGTTAAACATTTTTTGCATCTTCTCCATCTTTGCCACCATTCTTTTTCCGAGGTCCTGGATCATCTTCACTATCATTATTCTGAATTTTTTTTCTGGAAGGTTGCCTCTCTCCACTTCATTTAGTTGTTTTTCTGGGGGTTTATCTTGTTCCTTCATCTGGTACATAGCTCTCTGCCTTTTCATCTTGTCTATCTTTCTGTGAATGTGTTTTTTGTTCCACAGGCTGCAGGATTGTAGTTCTCTTGCTTCTGCTGTCTGCCCTCCAGTGGATGAGGCTATCTAAGAGGCTTGTGCAAGTTTCCTGATGGTAGCGACTGGTGGTGGGTAGAGCTGACTCTTGCTCTGTTGGGCAGAGCTCAGTAAAACTTTCACCCACTTGACTGCTGATGGGTGGGGCTGGGTTCCCTCCCTGTTGGTTGTTTGGCCTGAGGCAACCCAACATTGGAGCCTACCTGGGCTCTTTCGTGGGGTTAATGGCTGACTCTGGGAAGGCTCACAATAAGGAGTACTTCCCAGAACATCTGCTGCCAGTGTCCTTGTCAACACGGTGAGTCACAGCCACCACCTGCCTCTGCAGGAGACCCTCCAACACTAGCAGGTAGGTCTGGTTCAGTCTTCTCTGGGGTCACTGCTCCTTCCCCTGGGTCCCGATGTGCACACTACTTTCTTCGTGCCCTCCAAGAGTGGAGTCTCTGTTTCCCCAGTCCTGTCGAAGTCTTGCAGTCAAATCCCACTAGCCTTCAAAGTCTGATTCTCTAGGAATTCCTCCTCCCATTGCCGGACCTGGGTTCCCTCCCTGTTGGTTGTTTGGCCTGAGGCAACCCAACATTGGAGCCTACCTGGGCTCTTTCGTGGGGTTAATGGCTGACTCTGGGAAGGCTCACAATAAGGAGTACTTCCCAGAACATCTGCTGCCAGTGTCCTTGTCAACACGGTGAGTCACAGCCACCACCTGCCTCTGCAGGAGACCCTCCAACACTAGCAGGTAGGTCTGGTTCAGTCTTCTCTGGGGTCACTGCTCCTTCCCCTGGGTCCCGATGTGCACACTACTTTCTTCGTGCCCTCCAAGAGTGGAGTCTCTGTTTCCCCAGTCCTGTCGAAGTCTTGCAGTCAAATCCCACTAGCCTTCAAAGTCTGATTCTCTAGGAATTCCTCCTCCCATTGCCGGACTCCCAGGTTGTGAACCTGACGTAGGGCTCAGAACCTTCACTCTAGTGGGTGGACTTCTGTGGTAAAAGTGTTCTCCAGTCTGTGAGTCACCCACCCAGCAGTTATGGGGTTTAATTTTACTGTGATTGCACCCCTCCTACCATCTCATTGTGGCTTCCCCTTTGTCTTTGGATGTGGGGTATCTTTTTTGGTGAGTTCCAGTGTCTCCCTGTCTATGATTGTCCAGCAGCTAGTTGTGATTCTGGTGTTCTTGCAAGAGGGAGTGAGAGCATGTCCTTCTACTCTGCCACATTTGTTCCTAATCCCCAATAAACAGGTTTTAAACATATGTTCTCTGGTTATTTTTTGACTTATGGTCCTTAGGGAATATTCAATCATTTGGTGATCAAGAATGAATAAAACTTATATAAATGTACAACTATATGTAACTATGTACAGCTATGGAACAAATTATATGTGGAAAGCTTGGCTCATTATTTAACACACACACACACACACACACACACACACACACACACACACTGCACTGCAGGTTGGTGAAACACTTTCTTCTGAAGCACCCTATGTAGACATCCATCAGAGTCTCTATTACACCATATTGCAATTATTTACTTGTATACCTTTCTTATTTTACTGTACGTGCCATGGAGTCAGGGCTTGATTTTCTTCTTCTTTATATCTTCAGAGCTTCATACAGTGTGTGGCAGATAGCAATAGACACTGAACCAATAAATGTTCATTGACTCATAGCTTAATTAATAAATCTTCATGGAGAAGTTGGTATTTGAATTCACCATGTGGCTCTAGAATCTCTTTATAAAAGGATCTGATTAGTAGAGTGGAATAAATATTTGCTCTAAAGTTGCAGTTTCATAGCAAGTCCATTTCTTTTACTTAGAACGCATGTTGTTTGGACTGGTTATGTGAGAGTCAGGGCAGATCTTTCAAGTGCATTGAACCAGTACTTTTCTCCTGAGAGCAATAGATGAACAATTTTACAACACACTTCAGCATTCTGAATGCTTTGAAAATTTTATCTGGAGACTTTTTTTAGAGTCAAAGGGGAGTAATTACTAAATAATAAAAAACATTTGTATAGATTTTTCTATGTTTCTTAAAATAATTTTTGTATAATAAGGCCATGTTTATTGCATATGATAGAGACCCAACTCAAACTAGTTTAAGAGAAAACCTACTGATTCATGCGAGGTAACAAATCCAGCTTTAGAAACAGCTGCATTCAGAAATTCAAATGAAGAAGTTTCTTTCTTTATCATTTTGTCCGGTTTCACACTGTATTGACTTAATTTCCAAACTGGATCTACACATAGGTGAAGATTAATTCTTGTAGCTATAATATCAATATCCTTATGGTTTTCTATCCGCATATCAAATTTCAAAGAATACCCTAATTCAGCTTGGCTTTGTGTGTGTTTTGAAACAATCCTGAACCCAGAACCATCCCTGAATCAAAATGACTGTTGACAGGTATATGAAATCTTCTCATTAACTTGGCCTGGGTCATGTGCTTTCCCCGATGGACAGTAGTTGAGGGTCAGTGTCAACCACACCTAAAGCATACGGAATGGGTTCTGTATCGGAGCATTTTTTTTAAGGAGATGGCAAGAGGGAGAGATTGCACTGATATAAACCAAAAATTGTGCACTTGAAATTTTAAATTTATTATCTAATTTATATAGTTCATTTATTTATAATAGATGTGTTGCCTATCTACTTAGCTCCAGGTATTGGGGTAGACACTGAGGTGACAAAGATCCTCTATTCTCTAGCACTTGCCTGTATACTTCATATATTCCTCTCATTCTTCTCCCTTTCCTTGCTTAGTGGTCTCTTTAGGCTTTTTAGATTAAAGGCTAGTGCTGAACTTTTAACAGCTCCTGACATTTACTGCAAAAGAAATATTCTTTCTTTCCCAATTCCAGAATCCTGGTGAATGGACTCTTCATTTCAGTGTGGTCTCATGCCCATCCCTGAACCAATCATGTGGTCTCGTGCCCATCCCTGAACCAATCACTGTACAAAATGAACAGTCCATCATTAGCTACGATTTTCAGAAAATCAGGAGATTAGGCAAACAGAACAATGTGTGCCTTACAAAAGAATCAAAGTGCTTTTAGCTGTGCTGGTGTTGCTGTAGGTACAACGGTGTGTCCTGAAACAATCCTGTGCTTAATGTGCTTGTATTGACTAGAAGCTCAGCTGGTCTCTGATGAACTTGCTCCCCCAGATTATTTACCTTGTCTTCATTCAGTCAGAATTATTATTTTTTTCTCAAAAGAACACTAAAATGAAAACAGAATAATTTAAGACTAGATGATTCCCTTTTACCACATGATGGAACTGAGGTACAGTTGCCCAAGCATACATATACTGAGGCAAAGCCAGCATTTGAAACAAGTGCTTTCCTTCCCAGAACCTGTCATTTCCTCTAAATCAGAGATTGTCAACTAGCAGCTCATAAATGATTATAGATCACAAAAATATTTTGTTTGGTCTGTGCAGTGTTGATCTGGAGATAATTTATTTTTAAAATTCAATTTTCAACTTTTAAAAAACAGGATATCAGTGTAGTGCAAGTGGGGCCAGGACAAATTCATCCTTTCTTGCAAGGGTTAGCAGCCATTCAGAGAGTCTCTTTCTACCTTTTCAGGGCTCCGCACAATGTATTAATTATTTATCTGGTCATCAGTTCAGAATGGGACTTGTAGAACATTCATGAGCTGAGGTTAACACTGAGGAAGAGTGAGCATGATAAAGACAAAGACTACCAAATTTTGCAGAGGGAAGTTGTTACCCTTTGGTCATTATCAGCTTACACTGAAATCCAAAATAATTTCCCTTTGGGATCTAAGGAAATCCTGTGCTCACAACATAAACCAGATGATAGAAGACTCTCCTGTAAAGCTCATAGCAATGTAAACGCTGAACCTTCTTCACAGGCTGTCAGTGGCTACAAAATTTATAATTCAAGCTGTTTTCCATTAAGTCATACAGCTCACTGACTCCACTAAATTAAATTTCTTCACCACTTGTTGAAACTTATTTTCAAAGTATTGAGTCAATCAGCTAGACTTCATCTTCTTTGACACCTACTACAAATGTTAATCCTAATTCAATTGTTAATCCTATTATTTTGTTCCTGTAACACAATTGAGAACAGCAAAAATGACTAAGTAGCTGCATAAATCCTGTACCTCAAATAATTTTTATGAAGGAGAATAAGGGAAAAACTGAACTGTCTAGAAGTAAAGGTGAAAATTTTGCAAAGAATAACAGTAGGCCCAATTTTAAAAGACTACCACTCAATTGATATGTCCGTGGTTGAAGTGAGCTTTTCACTTCAAGGAATTGAAGGAATTTCAAGGAATACCCAGAGAACAAAAGACCTCTAGAAGATCACAGCAAACCTCCATACAAATTAAACAGAAATGATTCAGATCTCAACACTCCCTGGCATTCCTGTCCTAAAAACACATAGTATCTATATTCGAGTTCTAGGGCTGCCATAACAAGTTCCAAAAGACTAAGCAGCTTAAACAGCAGAATTATTTTTTCATAAGAAGGGCAATTTTATTTTTATTATCTCAGATTCTATAAGCTTTCATCATTAGTCTCCACTTACATAGAATCAGATCTGGAAGAATTTCATCAGTCCTCTAGTCCATCATTTTTGCCTACATAACTTTTTTTTTCTCAGCATTGTTAATAGGATGCTATAGCACTTCATAATGAATATTGTTATTAATTATTTCATAAAAGAAAAATGTAAGCAAGTAAAAAGTTTGGCATAAAATCCATTACCATGTCTATATTTCTTGTAGCATTTACCATGCACTGCTCCAATTCTTTTAAGTTCCTTTGTAAGTCCGACACCCTAAGGTAAATACTCTTTTTTGTTGTATTGACATAGAGCACTGTATAAGTTTAAGGTGTACAACATAATGATTTGTATTTATATACATCATGAAGTGATTATCACAATAAGTTTAGTGAACATCCATCATTTCATATAGATACAAAATTAAAGAAATAGAAATGTGTTTTTCTTGTGATGAGAATTCTTAGGATTCACTCAACAACTTTTATATATAACATACAGCAGAATTAATTATATTTATCATGGTGTACATTACATCCCTAGTACTTATTTATCTTATAACTGGAGGTATGTACCTTTTGACTCTCTTTGTCCAATTCCCCCTCCCACAACCCCCACTGCCCTGCCTTTGATAACCCCAGATCTGATCTTTTTATTTTTATGAGTTTGTTTGTTAAACAACAGAAATTTATTATCTCAGAGTACTATTGGCTAGAAGTCAAGGTGCTCACAGGGTTGCTTCCTTCTTTTGTTTTATTAAAGTATAGTTGATTTACAATGTTTCAGGTGTACAGCAAAGTGATTCATTTATACATACACACACACACATATATATATGTATATATTCTTTTTCAGATTCTTTTACAAAATAAATTGAATATAGTTCTATAGTTTCCTGTGCTATACAGTAGTTTCTTGTTGTTTATCTGTTGTATATATTGTAGTGTGTATCTATTAATCCCCAATTCCTAGTTTATCCCTCCCTGCCCCTTTCCCCTTTGGTAACCATAAGTTTGTTTTCTATGTCTGTGAATCTATTTCTGTTTTGTAAATAAGTTCATTTGGATCATTTATTTTAGATTCCACATATAAGTGGAATATATCACAGTCTTTCTGTCTTTCTCTGTCTGACTTATTTCACTTAGGGGTTGGTTCCTTCTGAGGAACATGAGGGAAGAATCATTTTAGACCTCTCTCCTTGGCTTGCACATAGCTGTATTCTCTCTATGTCTTCATGTCATTTTCCTTCTATGTCTGTGTCCAAATTTCCTCTTCTTATAAGGACATAAGTCATATTGAATTAGGGCCCACCCTAATGACTTCATTTTAATTAAACCAACTCTGTACATACCATCTCCAAATACAGTCACATTATGAGTTAGTGGTTAAGGACTTCAGCACATGAATTTGGGGGGGAGACACAATTCAGTCCATAATAGTATGTATCCTACTTATGATGTGTGAGATGACCTGGGAATTCCCTAGTGGTCAAGTGGTGAGGACTCTGTGCTTCCACTTCTGGGGGCTTGGGTTTGATCTCTGGTCGGGGAACTAAGATCCCATCAGATGCAGTGTGGCCAAAAAAAGAAAAAAATAAATGAGATGACCAATGTTAAAAGTGAGTAAATAGTTGAGAAGCTTACCACAGTTTTCTTCTCAGTCCTTTGTTGCACACAGGCAAGCTTGAAAATGCCTGAGAATTCCACATGAAAAAGCGGACACAAGAAAATATGATGCAGAGCTCAGATAATTATGAGTATCACTCTGGCAAGTCCAATGAAAAAATTAGTAGAGTGCACAACCCTACTGCAAAAATATCTTTGGAGCAATCTTCCTACAATACAGAGAAAAATAATTCAGGTAGTTTTCCAGGGACCTTGGTGGGTTAGAGAATAAGATAAAGATTTATAACCATATCTCGAAGTGTAAAGAATTTTGTTTCAGGGACAAAGACAGCTTAAGCAATATCCTACTGAAGATAAAGAATCATTAAGATCTTTTGTACCAGATGAATGCTAGAATCATTTGAAGAATCTATGTGAAATCTTCATGATAATAAAGATGAGGTCTGACATATACAAATATGCCCCAAGACTTGGAAGCAAAAGAAACATCCCTTGCAGAAAGAAAATATTGTTTACATTTTTAAGCAAAATAATCAGATTTAGCATGGAGGAGAGCACTAGAGTTGGGTGGTAATCTCCCACAGATCTGTGTAGAGCTCATTTCTCAGGCTAGAGGTCCAGCTCAAAAAACTGACGATAGTGTGTTTCCCATTAAGGCATATGTAGTCCTGTGTATTCATGGATTTGTTCAAAGGTCATTAGGTAGAACAAAACAAAGCACAAAACAAACAAACAAACTGTAGTAATTATGAATCTGCCTTTCTTCTTTTCCCAAAACTGTAACTGATTCCACTCTGTCATTGAACTTCTTACATTCCTGCATTTGGATCTATTTTCACAAAATCTGAGAAAAAATGGTGTATTTTTAGATCTATCTATCTATCATCTATCTATCTATCTATCTATCTATCTAATCTATCATCTTCTAACCAACCTCTGTCTATATATAATATGGTATATAATACTATTTTCACCCAACTGTTTATCTTGGAATCATAACCATGTCAATAAATATAATTCTACTTCAACTTTTTTAATGACTAGATAGTATACTGTGGTATAAACATAATGTAATTTATTTAAGCTTTCTTACTGAAGGGTAAAAGGATTTCCAATATTTTTGTTGCTTTTAGGAAATAATAAGGCATTTTTGAATTAATAAGTATATGTTATTTAGTGGCATAGGCTTGTTGCTAAAAAATGATATGATTCCTAAAAAGATACCATTAGACCCAATAAAAGGATATAAAGTTTCTAGAATGAAATGAAAACAATAAAATTATTCATTCACTGAACTATATAAAGCAGAGACAAATGGCATGCTTCCATTTAGAGGTATAGCCTACCTACATTTCTCAAATTTTCTCATCACGATACCTGACAGAACCAACTGGGTTAATAATTAATTCACAGAAAGACATTCTGAACACGAAGCTAGATTAAGAAGTTGGACATATGCTGAAGTTGATTTCGTTCCTAACTACTGAAATAAAGTCATTAAAAAGTTCAAAAAATATTCAAATATAGAATAAAGGGCTCCTTCTTTTGAATTTAATTATATATTTGCTTTCAAAACATTGTTCTTTTTTTTTTTTTTTTTTTTTTTGCGGTACGCAGGCCTCTGACTGTTGTGGACTCTCCCATTGCGGAGCACAGGCTCCAGACGCGCAGGCTCAGTGGCCATGGCTCACGGGCCCAGCCGTTCCGCGGCATGTGGGATCTTCCCGGACCAGGTCACGAACCCGTGTTCACTGCATCGGCAGGCGGACTCTCAACCACTGCGCCACCAGGGAAGCCCACATTGTTCTATCTTGAGTAGGTTATACAATGCTACCAAATTTTTCTTAATTTATTAGTAAAATTACTTCTTCAAAGGTCTTCCTTCTGACACTGAGTTTCAAAATTTTTAGAGAGGTGTGTATTAGAACCAATTTTCAATTCTGTAGAGAGAGTAATTTTTGAACTAAAAGCCATCATTTATTAAGCATTTACTACAGTCACTCTGCTAAATTCTTTCCTATATGATGATACTGAGTCCCTGCAGGTCCCATGGGGTAGTTATAATTATTTCCATCTTACAGATGAAGAAACTGAGGTTCAAGGAAGTAAAAATACTTCCTCAGGGGCTCAGAGCTAGCAGAAAGTAAAAATACTTTCTCAGGGGCTCAGAGCTAGCTAGCTATTCATCTGATTTCAAACCTGGTACTCTCAACCGCTGTGCTTTCCTCCTTTTCTGGCTTAACAGAAGTATAGTAGAGGCATGTCTACTATAAAAGAGAACCACCTAGATTCAGGTAGTTTAAATTTTCTCCATCTTTCAAACTGAGCTCATTATTTTTGTAGTCCATGTTAGTCTCTTTTTCTGTGGAATAAAATATTTGCTCTGTGATGATCTCCATTACCTATATAAATTTTTGTTATCCAGGACATTGTTATCAATATATAAAAATGATAAAAATAAATTAATGAAAAAATATCAGTTTTTTTAGTTATTATGATATCATATAAAGCATATTTTTATAAATATTATTTATAATACAATATGTAATTAAATCATATGTAAGTATATATAAATGTAAAGCACAAATGTCAAATAGACTTAATTATATTTTACAAAAAGTGTATAATTCTTCACTATGTATATTGTATTTTAACAGTACTAAGATGAAAAATTTCAAAAATTAAATTTTTGCTAAATTGTATACTTTTTATGTTGGAGAAAAACCTATTATTTTCTGTTTCCTGTGAAAATTTTTTTGTTATCTTTTCAATGATTCTCAACCAGATATAAGTACTCTATCCAAGAGTGGAACAAAGATTTCTTTGACAATTGAATGGCTTTGAAAGTAGCAGGATTTTAGGAACAAAAAATAGATCACCAACCTCCAGAGCAAGAAGAAAATAGTGACTTCTTGCTAATGTTGAGTCTGTTCATAGGGCAGACTTTTTCAAATATCAATAATAAATGATACATGGAAAAGAAAAGAACATAGATATGAAAACAGAAAAAGTACTTTTTGCAGAAATGATATAATGAGCCAAATTTCTTATTGGGATATGATTTTATACATTGGGAAGATTTTTATGGTTTCTAAGGCAGCATTCTATTTTTTCAGAGATCTATATTCTGTAATTTATACACACTTTAAAATATATTGGCTATACTTGCAACATAAACTTTTAGTGGTGTAGAATTTAATTTTTAAATATTTTTAGTTTATTTACATTTTTTGCTATGTCTCTTTTAGGGGGTAGATTCTACACTTTTAAAAATTAATTTATGAGGAATCTGTGGCAACTTCTCTTTGTTAAAAAATCACAAAATTTATACACTGTATTATATCATTCTACTTTCTGTAATAAAAAGAAAAAAAAAACTTCTATTAAAGTAAAGCAGAGCATTTTGGTGGTCTTTGGCTTACTGTGTCAGTGTTTCACCATAAAACGTTTGTGGTAAGCAGGCAAACAAGGACATTTTAAGTTCTTTTACCAAGTGAATGCGTACAATATGCATCAAGACATTAAGTTATTTGGGGGACTTCTAAGTACCTTCATCTATATTCTTCTTGCTGTATGTTCTCAACCTTTTAGGTTTTACAGTATGCATTTTTACATTTAATTAACATTACTGTGATATAATTTACATACAATAGGTTGCATCCACTAAAGTGAACTATTTAATGACTTTTGACGTTACATACATTTGAGAAACAACTGCCTCAATCAAGATACAGAACATTACTCTCAAAACATCCTCAAGCCCCATTGCATCTACTTCTTCCTCTGCTCTTGACTCCAGACAGCCACTGATTTGCTTTCTGTCACTGTAGATTTATGTTGTACTTTCTAGAATTTTCTAAGATTGATATCATATAATATGTACTCTTTCATGTCTGGGTTCCTTCAATCAGCATTATTAAGATTCATCCATGCTTTATGAATCTGTGAAGCTATAAATAATCTGGGCTTTTTTGTATTACCGAGTAATATTCCATTCTATATTATATACATTCCTTTACAAATGGACATATATTTTCATTTCTCTTGGGTAAATACTTAGAATGAAAAGGATGGGTGTAAGAATGATGTATGTCTAGCTTTTTAAGAAATTGCCAAATAATTTTCCATGGCAGTCATATAATTTTTAATTCCCACCAGCAATTGGATATATTGAAGTAAGATATGAAATAGCAATTCCATTTGCTCCATATCCTCACCAACACTTGTTATTGTCAGTCTTTTAAAAAAAATTTAGTGATTCTAGTAGGTGTATAATGGGTAGGCTACATGTATGTGGTCAGTAAACACTGATGTATAGGGGTGTGTGTGTGTATGTGTGTGTGTGTATTGAAATGCAGGGGTAGGTAGAACTGCCAAATGTGGAATTCATTGTCCTTTAGTGAATTATGTTCTTATTAGACAATTGTTTACCTTTTTTCCCTGTGTGTCTAAACAGTCTTTACAAATCATTATCCCACTTTTCACTGGGTTGTCTTCTTTTTATTATTGAACCTAAGTTCTTTATATATTCTGGGCACAGGTCTTTTGTCAGATAAAAGTTTGGGGAATACATCTCCCATCTAGTGGCTTGCATTTTTACTTTCTTAATAGTATGTCTAAAATAGTTTTTAATATTAATGAAGTCAAATTTATTAATATTTTATGGTTTGTATTTTTTGTGTTTTATCTAAGAAAACATTGCCTACCTGTGGATTTGCAACCTCCTTGGGAGCTTCCAGGGTGAAATCTACAACTGGTCCTCATCCATAAAGGGCAGGGAGAGACCAAAGAAGGAGGCAGAGCACTCTGGATTGGTAGGTGGAAGGTTTAATAGGTGAGGGAACCTACTACAAGGCTTGTCTTGGGTGGCCACAAGATGAGAATATCTCTGCACCAGCTGGCCAGAATCTTAAAAGATTACATAGAGGCCTTAACTGGGTTCAGTCATACACAGTCCAGATGGTATCAGTACAACATTATTATTTCAAGGCTGTATCCTTGGGACAGCTTCCAGGAGCAGGAATGACAAACAGAATGCACATTTCAAGGACCAGGGGAGGGGTAGGGAGACCTCAATTACCTGGCTCCAGCTCCTGGGTCAAACTGGTGGTCACATCTTCTTGATGACCTCTTCCAACACTACCTCAAGTTACAAAGATTTTTTTCTATGTATCATTTTAGAAATACTGTACTTTTAGGTGTTGCATTGAGATTTATGATACTTCTGATTTAATTTTTATATATGGGTGAAATAAGTATTGATGTACATTTTTCAATATGATATCCAGTGTCCCAGTGCCATTTATTGAAAAACTTTTCTTTCCACATTGATTTATCAACCCGTAAAAAATAAAGCAATCTGCTACAAAAATCTACACACACACACGTTTTTATTTCTTGAAAATGTCTTGTAGTCCATTGATCTATTTATCTGCTTTTATACTAAAATGTCAGTGCCTTGACTACTGTGGCTTTATAATTAGTCTGAAAAATCAGTAGTAATTTCTTCAACTTTATTCTCTTTTAAAATTGATTTGGCCATTCTAGGTCACATGAACTTGCATATAAATTTTTAAGTGACTTGTCAATTTCTATAGAAAATCTCTTGATATTTAAGTTGAGATTCATTGATTCTACAAATAAACAGTGGAAATTGACATTTAAACAGTACTGAGTATTTCAATACCATTATTGTTCTGGACTTTTCAATGAAGAGATCTTATACATCTTATATTTATTCCTAAGAATGTTACACTGTTGTCTCCATTGTAAAGGTTAATATAAATGTAATATCTTCAATTTTTCAAAAATTTGCTAATATATAGACATATATTGATTTTTGTATATTAGACATAATTTGCAACCTTACTAAACTTGCTTATTAATTCTCATAATAGTTTTGTTTATTCCTTAGGATTTACTATTAATAATTATGTCATTTACAAATGTAGTCAGTTTTAATTTTTCATCTGTAATCTGTATAACTTTGGGGATTGTTTCTTGCCTCATTGCTCTAGCTTGGCTCTTTGGTACAATATTGAGTAAAAGTTGTGAGTGCAGGCATCTTTATCTTTTGTTCTTTTTTTTTTTAAGGAAAAATTGGTCAGTATTTTACTATTAAATATGTTGTCACCTGTAAGCTTTTCATATATGCCCCTATTAAGTTAAATAATTTCCTTCTAATCCTAGTTTGCTGAGAGCTTTTATCATTTTGGCAATTGAATCTTGTTAAATGCTTTTCTCTTCACTTATGAAAATGATCTTAGCGGGGCTTCCCTGGTGGCGCAGTGGTTGCGCGTCCGCCTGCCGATGCAGGGGAACCGGGTTCGCGCCCCGGTCTGGGAGGATCCCACATGCCGCGGAGCGGC
>NC_041217.1:92287529-92347880 GCF_002837175.3 Physeter macrocephalus | reverse complement strand
CCGCGGAGCGGCGGGGCCCGTGAGCCATGGCCACTGAGCCTGCGCGTCCAGAGCCTGTGCTCCGCAACGGGAGAGGCCGCAGCAGAGGGAGGCCCGCCATACCACAAAAAAAAATAATAATAATAAAAAAAAATAAAAAAAACATTTTTGTAACATTTTTGTCTGATTTTGGTATCATATTATGCTGATTTAAAAAACAGAAAGTATTCCCTCACCCTCTATTTTTTGAAAAATTTTATATAAGTTTTGCATTATTTCTTCTTTGAATGTGTGTTAGAATTTACCAGCGAAACAATCTAGACCTAGAGTTTTCTTGATGGGAATGTTTTTTGGAAAAAATCTTTCTTTAATAGATATAGGACTATATGATTTTCTACTTTATTTTGTGTCAATTTGATAAACTTGCATTTTTCAAAGTTTTTCTATTTCATTTAGGTTTTCAAATATGTTGGTATAAGGTTGTTTATAATAATGTTCTAGTATCTTATTTCCAATTTTTTAAAATTGTGGTAAAACACATATAAACTTTACTATCTTAACCATTTTTAAATGTACAGTTTAGTGACATTGTCATGTTATTTGCAATCATCATTACCATCCATCTTCAGAACTCTTTTCTTTTTGCAATATTGAAACTGTACACATCACACAATAATTCTCCATCCCTGCTCCCTCCAGTCCCTTGACAAACACCATTCTAACTTCTGTTTCTATGATTTCGACCATTCTAAGTACCACATATAAGTGGAATCATACAGTATTTGTCTTTTTATGGCTGGCTTATTTCACTTAGCCTAATGTCCTCAATGTTCATTCATGTGGTTACATTTGTCAGACTTTCTTTCCTTTTAAAGGCTGGATAATATCCCATTGTATGTATATACCACATTTGCTTATCCATTAATCTGTTAATGGGCACTTGAGTTGCTTCTGTATTTTATCTGTTATGAATAATACTTTATGATCATAGGTCTACAAATATTTCTTTGAGATCTTGGTCTCAATTCTTTTGAACATATTCCCAGAAGTAAAACTGCTGAATCATATATTAATTCTATTTCTTTCTTTTTTTAAAAATTTATTTTATTTTTTCTGATTTTGTGGATGAAATTTATTTATTTATACAGAAGAGACTATTTATTGAGAATAAGAACAAATCACAACAAATTATAAATTTTAAAAAGATGACAAATGCTATAAACTCACAAAATCCAGAAAAATGGCACTACAATTTTAGAATATTTCATCATGCTGAAAAAACTCTCATACCCATTAGCAATTATTTCCCTTTTTACCTCCCCCTCCCAATGGCCCTAGGCAACCAATAATATACTTTGTCTCTGTAGATCTGCTTATTCTGGACATTTCAAGTAAATGCACTCATACACCTTGTGATTCTTTGTAACTGACTGCTTTCACTTAGCTTTCATTCTTAATGTTTTAAAGAATCAGCCATGTTGTACCATGTATCAGTACTTTGTTCTTTTTTTATTGCCAAATAATATTCCATTGTATGGCTATTCCACATTTTACTTGATAGGTATTTGGGTTGTTTCTACTTTTTGACCAATATGAATAATGCTTTTATGAACATTTGTGTACATGTTTTTGTGTGGACATATATTTTCATTTCTGTTAGGTATAGACTGAGGAGTGGAATTGCTGGGTCATAAGGTAATTCTATGTTGAACCATTTGAGGAACTGCCAGATTTTTTTCCAAAGTGACTGCATTATTTTACATTCCCACCAGCAGTGTGTGAGGTTTCCATTTTCTCCACATCCTTGCCAACACTTGTTATCATTTGCCTTTTTGATTGCAGCCCTCCTTGTGGGTGTGAAATAGTATCTCAGTGTGGTTTTGCTTTGCATTTCCTTGACGGATAATGATGTTGATCATTTTTTCACAAGCTTACTGACCATTTGTATATCTTCTTTAGAAAAATGCCTGTAAAGATCTTTTGCCATTGTTGTTGTTTTTTTTCTTTTTGGCTGTGCTGTGCAGCATGTGGGATCTTAGAGTCTGTCATACAAAGTGAAGTCAAAAAGAGAAAAACAAATATTGTTTGCTAACACATGTATATGGAATCTAAAAAAAAATGTTTCATGAACATAGGGGCCGGACAGGAATAAAGACACAGATGAAGAGAATGGACTTGAGGACATGGGGAGGGGCAAGTGTAAGATGGGATGAAGTGAGAGAGTTGCATTGACATATATACACTACTAAATGTAAAATAGATAGCTAGTGGGAAGCAGCCTCATAGCACAGGGAGATCAGCTCAGTGCTTTGTGACCACCTAGAGGGGTGGGAGAGAGATGCAAGAGGGAAGGGATATGGGGATATATGTATATGTATAGCTGATTCACTTTGTTATACATCAGAAATGAACACACCATTGTAAAGCAATTATACTGCAATAAAGGTGTTAAAAAAAAAAGACAACCCATAGAACAGGAGAAAATGTTTGCAATCATGTATCTGATTGGGGACTTGTATCTAGAATATAATAAAGAATTATTACAACTCAATAATAAAAAGATAAATAACCCAATTAAAAACTGACAGAGGAGAGACTTCCCTGGAGGTCCAGTGGTCAAGACTCCGCGCTCCCAATGTAGGAGGCATAGATTCGATCCCTGGTTGGAGAACTAAGATCCACCATACCATTTTCACAGTGGCTATGCCATTTTAAATTCCCACCAACAGTGCACAAGTATTCCAATTTCTTTATATCCTAACACTTGCTATTTTCTGTTTCTGTTTGTTTGTTTATTTTTTTGATAACAGCCATTCCAATGAGTATGCAGTATTATCTCATTGTAGTGTTGATTTACATTTCTCTAATGATTAGTTATGTTAATCATTTTTTTGTGAACTTATTGACCATTTGATTATCTTTAGAGAAATGGCTATGCTAATCATTTGACCATTTTTGAGTTGAGTTGTTTGGTTTTATTGTTGAGTTTTAGGAATTCCCTATACATTCTGGATATTAATCCCTTAACAGATTAATGATTTGCAAATTTCTCCCATTCTGTTGGGCTGCCTTTTTGCTCTATTGATAGTGTCTTTTGCTAGTGTCTGTTGGTAATGTTTTTAAAAAATTTTCAAGAAGTTCAATTTGCCTATTTTTTCTTTTCTTGCCTGTGCCTTGGTGTCACACCCAAGAAGACATTGCCAAATTCAATTTCAGGAGTTTTGCCCTACATTTTCTTCTGAGTTATAGTTTTCGGTCTTACATTTAGGCCATGGCTCCATTTTGAGTTAATTTTTGTATATGGTGTTAACTAAGGGTCCTACTTCATTCTTCGGGAGTAGTCTTTTATAAATATCAATTAAGTATAGATGATAGAGATTTATTAGATATTGATTGATTTTTTTATTATTGTTGTTCTATGATAGTATCTCCTATTTTATTTGTGGAATTGTGTTTCTGACTTCAATTCTGTTCATTTTTGCATTTAAATATTTGTGTACTTATAGGCTCCCTTATTTAGGCACAAGCACATTTATGAATATTATGTCTTCCTGATGAATTTGCACCTTTATGTTACAAAAATTTCTCTTATCCTGAACAATCATCTTTGTATTTAAATTATTTAACTATATTGTGGAATTTGTTTTAATTTGTCTATTGTCTTTTATAGCTGTATCTCTTTACGTTACTTTTAGGGGATGCTCTGAGATTAAAATATTTATCCTTATCTTTTCACAGTATTTTGAGTTAATGTTGTGCCACTTTATGAAAATTGTAGAAACTTTGTAACCATAAAGTTCTGTTTATTTTCTTCCCTATCCTTTATGATATAGTTGCCATATGTATTATACCTACAAGACAATTTTCACCTTAGATGTGAACAATTCTTTTTATTTTAAAATCTTTAGGACAAAAAATGTTTTTTAAGAATATTTCCCCAGATATTTGTCATTCTTAATGCTCTTCATTCATTCCTGAAGATAAATGGCTCCCTTTGGTATCACTATCTCTCATCCTGTAAAATACCCTTTAGCATTTCTATAGTGCACTTCTGTTAGCAACAAATCTCTTAGTTTTCCTTCTTCATAAATTGTTTCTATTTTATCTTCATTCTTGAAGAATATTTTCAGTTGGTACAGAATTCTGGGTTGGAAGTTTATTTTTTCAGCACTTGAAGATATTATTTCCCTCTCTTTGCCTCTATGGTCTCATAAGAATTTTATAGTCATGTGAATTTTTTTTTCTTTATGTGATAGGTAATCTGTCTCTGAATTCTATTAAGTTTTCTTTGTATCTGTGGTTTCAATAGTTTGACTCTAAGATGACTTGGCATAATTTTCTCTATATTTATGCTATTTGAAGTTAGCTGAGATTTAGAATCTATGAATTTATATGTCTCAGCAGATTTCGGAAGTGTTTGTCGCTATAGCTTCAAAGACGTTTTCTATTCCATTCTCTCCTTTTTTCTTGAGACTTCAATGATCTATTTTTCAGAACTTGGATATTTTCTCAAAGGTACTGAGGGTATGTATTCTTTTTCTCATATTTAGATTGGATAATTTCTATTGATTTATTTTTCATACTAATTATTATTTCCTCTTTCATGTACACTCTTCTATTTCAGCCCCTATGGTGAATTATTTTATTTTGTATATTTTTTCAATTCTAATTTTTTGGGGGTTATATTTGTATAATATCCATTTCTCTGCTCATGTATCTTACCTTTTTATTTATTGTGAGCTAATTTTCTTTAAACTAATTGAACAGCTTATATCCTCCATTTTAAAACATTTTATCTGAAAATTCCAACAACAGGTTCACCTCTGCATTGTTATCTGTTGATTTTCTTCTTCTTTGATAATAGGTCACATTTCCTCTGTTCATATATCAAATAATTTTGGATTGTATTCTGGACTTTGTTAGTGTTGTTCATACTCTGGATTCTGTTATAGACCTCAGAAAGGAGTTTACTCTTTTGTTTTAGCATGCACTGAACTTGATTAAAATCAGACTCCACATTCTACCCAGTCTGTGGTGTATGGTCACTCAGATTTCAATTCAAATGGTTTTAGGCTAACTCTGCATATGTGTGGCTGAGGAATCCATCAGTAGCTTGGGCAGAGATTGCACACAAAGTTTTGGTTCCCTATTTCTGGTTCTTTCCTTTCTGGGACTCCCCCTCATTCTCTTGATGCCTTCTTTGCCCCAGGATTCTTTCCTTGGTTTTTCAAGCCATAAAAAAATTGACTTTCTTTTTTTATTTTAACTACCCAGTGTGGTTGATGATTGCTGATGCTCTAAAATCAAAGCAACAAACATAGAGAACTTAGTCCCCACAGATTGTTTCCTCTAAGTTTTAAATTTCCACTTAAATGTACATGATTTGGTTCTGTCTTCTTTAGTTTTTCTTTAGGGGGGTACTCTTCAGAGCTCATAGTTTTATCTTTTTTTGCCTTTCTGAAGTTTTTTTTTTTGGTGGGGTGGAGCAGTTTAAGTTTCACAGCACAGTTGAGGGAAAAGTATAGAAATTTTCCATATACCTCCTGCCCCCACACATATATAGCTTCCCCCATTATTAACATCTTCCACCAAGGTGGTGCATTTATTACAATTGCTGAACCTACATTGACACATCATAATCATCCAAAGTCCATAGTTTACATTACAGCTCAGTCTTGATTTGTACATTCTATAGGTTTGGCCAAATATGTAAAGCCACATATGTATTATTATGCGATCATACAGATTATTTTCCTGCTCTAAAAGTCCTCTGTGCTCTGCTTATTCATCCCTACCCCCTCCCACCAACACCAGCCCCTGGCAACCACTGATCTCTTCACTGTCTGCGTAGTTTTACATTTTTCATAATGTCATATACATGGAATCATATAGAATGTAGCCTTTTCAGGTTAGCTTCTTTCACTTAGTAGTATAAAATTAAAGTTCTCTCATGTCTTCTCATGGATTGATAGCTCATTTCTTTCATTCTTCAGTGCTGAATAATATTTCATTATCTACATGTACCTCAGTTTATTTATGCATTCTCTCAGTGAAAGATATTTTGGTGGCTTCCAGTTTTGCAATTATGAATAAAGCTGCTATAAACATGTATTGCAGCTTTATGTGGACATATCTTTTCAACTTCTTTGAGTAAATACCAAGGAGTGTTATTACTAGATCATATGATAAGAGTTTGTCTAGTTTTGTAAGAAACCACCAAACAATCTCTTTGAAAGTGGCTCTATCATTTTTCACTCTCACCAGCAGTGAATGAGACTTGTTGTTTCAACCTTGTCAGTATGTGTTGTCAGTGTCCCAGATTTTGGCCATTCTAATGAGTGTGTAGTGATATCTCATTATTTTAATTTGCAGTTCTCTGAAGCCACATGATATGGAGCATCTTTTCATATGCTTATTTACCATCTATATATATCTTCTTTGGTGAGGTATCTGTTAAGGTCTTTGGCCCATTTTTTAAATTGGGTTGTTTGTTTACTTATTGTTGAGATTTAAGAGTTCTTTGTACATTTTGAATGATAGTCCTTTATCATATGTGTCTTTTGAAAATGTTTTCTCCCAGTCTGTGGCTTGTCTTGTTATTTTCTTGACATTTTCTTTTGCAGAGCAGAAGTTTTTAATTTTAATAAAGTCCAGCTCATCAATTGTTTCTTTCTTGGATTATACCTTTGGTGTCTTATCTAAAATGTTATCGTTATACTCAAGGTCATCTAGGTTTTCTCTTATGTTATATTCTAGGAGTTTTATAGTTTTGCAATTTACATTAAAGTATGTGATCCACTTTGAGTTAATTTTTGTGAAGAGTGTAAGGTCTTGGTCTATATTCTTTTCTTTCTTTTTTTTTTTTCTTTTTGGCATGTGGATGTCCTACCACTATTTGTTGAAAAGACTGTCTTTGCCCCATTGTATTACTTTTGCTCCTCTGTCAAAGATCACTTGGCTATATTTATGTGGGTCTATTTCTGAACTCTCTATTCTGTTCCATTGATCTGTCTATTCTTTCACCAATTCCACACTATCTTGCTCACTGCAGCTTTATAGTAATTATTGAAGTTGGGTAGCATCTGTCCTCTAGATTTGTTCTTGTCCTTCAACATTGTGTTGGCTATACTGCGTGTTTTGTCTCTCCAGATAAACTTTAGAATCACTTTGAGTCTAGTATACATTTCAAAGAATCTGTTTTTTAAGTGTTTACTACTCCATACTGGAAGCAGAACACCTACAGCATACTTATGAATGTTACAAGTTGGAAGAAGTAAAAGAAAGAAAATTATACCAAACAAGTCAATAATCATAATCATAATAATTCTGATAATAATAATAATATGACCACTTATATCACACAGAACATTTTTATAAAGCCTATAAAAGCATCTACACTATTCATTTGCTCATCTTTTTCTTTGTCACTATTGAGTAGAATGAATTTATGTTGTGACTGTTTTTTTTTACATACTAGGGAAGAATTTTCTTTTTTTTTTTTCAATGAACATATCATCTGTATTTTATCCTGACCTGATATGTCTAGAAATTGTAATTCTTCCACACTGCACTACTTCATCTTTTCTGTCCAGTGTTCTGACAATTTCTTAATCATACATTTACAGATAAAAATAAATGTAATACCTCATTAATATTTGGTGACACATTTGTAAAGAGGGTATAGAAATGCTGTGCTAATGTTTTAATGACATGACCTTCCTTTAATCCCTACATTATCTTTCCAATTCCTCAAATTGCTTTGTTAAAGGCATTGGCTTTGAGGTAGAATCATCTGATTTCATATTTCAACTCCCATCTTCACCATTTATGCAATATTTTGCAAGTTATTTAACTTCTAACATGCTTAACTTCTTTATATATAAATTGTAATAGCAAAAAAGTATTTCATTAGGTTGATAAAAATTTAAATAAGAAAATGTGGTAATCTATCTGACATAGTACAAGGTATACAGTAAGTATTCAGTAATCAGTTATTTTCCCCAAAGAACAAATATCTTTAATGTGAAACATTCTGTTACAGCAGAGTTTATTTAAACTGAAAATCAAAATTTGTCTTAAAATAAATAATAAAAGTGAAAATGACATAGAAAAAAATATTCAATGAAGTTCAATTGTTTTGCAGAATCATTTTAAACTACAGATAAGTTATAGATTGCACATACAAGTTTCTCTTTCCCTGAAAAAATATAATGCATATTTTAATGAAGTTTCATTATCTTAGTGAGAACTGTGTTAATTTAACTGCATACTTAATTTCTGGAGAAAAATGATCTGAATACTAATGTTCAGATTTATCTGTTATTTAGATTTGAAGGTGAATAATTTTAGCAGTTGAGTACAGGATTTACATTGGCAGTGTTTAAATCTCATAAAGGATAAAAAAGTTTTGTCATTATGCTTAATAAAGTTCAGTTCTACCTAGTGAGATTTGGGAAATTTCCTCATATTTGCAAATAATGTTAACATTAAAAATTGTTTTGAGAACAAATTTATAGCCAAAATTTTATTATGGCTTTTATTCTTTGTACTTATATGTACATTAAAATAATAATCCACCCCCCAGATTTGCATATGACCTAATGGTCATGAACTAGGTAAATGTGCCACTCTAGCTTAGAATACCAGTTTAGACAAGTCACCTGTATCATCAAGATTGAAGATGGTGAAAACAAGATGCAAGTTTCACTTTGTCCTCATTGGTTCCAGTTTGTCCTTGTTCTCCCTCACTTCACAGGCACCTAGTTATTCTTTCAGCTGCTAGTTCAGTTGACTTTTAGCAGCTTTAAGATTGTCACCAGATGCAGAGGCAACAGCATTCAATAGACTTCTCTAGCAACTGTGTAAAATCAAATCTCTATAAGTCCCTTATTCTCTATTATTCATTATAACTCTACTGCTCTGATCAAACCTAACTTAGGTGTTCGGTTCCGGTTTAATCATTTTGCATGGATAATACTAGACTAGACTGGAATTACTCAGAGTGTGTTAACTGGACAAGATAATGCTTAAAGAAAGAGTTCTGTAACCAAATCGCTTTAGGAAACATTGTATTCCTTTGACATCCTGTGATGCTATCCATTGGTAGAACACAACTAGAGGGCATGGTAGCTTGCTGATGCACTCTTTACAGTTAAGTCTCCTGTGGCACAGACACGTATACAGAGTGGATTTCCAGGGGCAAATGCAAGATATCCAGCACAAACAAGGAATCATTTTATAATTAGTGTACTTTATTTAATATTGGAATTGATGATCTCTCTAACCCTAAAATTGTGTGACCATTTTATCTATCACATTATAATTGTGCTGTTGGGAATGTGTCAGAAAAATTTTAAAAGATCTTTTAAATATTTCAAAAGTAGTGCACTGAAGAGATTTTAAACAACATGAACAGGAAAATAAGAAATGAAAATCACCATCATCCTATGATCTGTAACTAGTCATAAAATGGTAGTGTACATTTTTCCTTTCTTTGTATTGTGTATGTACGAACTGCTTTTACAAAATACCATTTTACAGTTTTAACTTAATAGAATATTATGTATAATTTTATGTTATTATTTTTGTTCTATAACATTTCCTTTAATGACTGCATTCTAATATATTTTGATATATATTAGAATTTATTTTTACCAATATTTATTATTACATATTCAGTTTGTTTACCTTTTCTTCTTTTATAAAGAGCACCACAATAAGTATCCTCATGAAAAGGGGTAAAACTTAAAGCTTTTTAACATCTAATCTATATGTACTAAGCAGAACAAATGTGTAATTAAGGAGAATAAGTGATATTTTTATATAACTGGTATCCCCAGGTTAACACATGCCAGCTGAATGTACCATCATCATTTTATATTTGTTCCCATATATTTTAAAGAAAACTACTGGACCAAAATGTGTTGCATTTTAATGGCTTGGAAATGAATTTTTTTTTTCAGGCCCTGCCCCAGTTTTCCTGAATTAGAATCTGTATGTGAACAAGATGCTCAGGGGATATTGTATGCACGGGAAAGTTTAAGAAGCAAGTTTTATAGTGTTTAGATTTCCTAACTACTTAGTACAATTTGTTTTACTCTTTTTTGTTGTTGGTGGTTTTTTTTATTGGAGTATAGTTGCTGTACAATGTTGTGTTAGTTTCTGCTGTACAGCAAAGTGAATCAGCCACACATATACATATATCCCCTCTTCCTTGGATTTCCTTCTCATTTAGGTCACCACAGAGCATTGAGTAGAGTTCCTTGTGCTATACAGTTTGTTCTCATTAGTTATCTATTTTATACATAGTAGTGTATATATGTCAATCCCAATCTCCCAATCCATCCCACCCCCCAGCTTTGATATGTATTTAAAAAGCTCAAATTCAGAAATATTTTTAGGGTACTTTCCCATTACAATTTCATATTTCATTATTTTATGTTTTGCTAATCTGCTTAGAAAAAGGATTTCTTGCTCTTAATTTGCAATTATTTTGTTTTAGTGATAGTGAACATATTTACATGTTTATTAGACATTTGTATAGTTTTTTGAGAATTGCCCAAGTTCTTTGTTCACTTTTCTTTTAGAACATTTTTAATTTTTCCTAATTTTAAAAATAATTATTTATATATTAAGGATAACAATGTTTTATAATGCAGATCAAATATTTTCCTTAATATTTGCCTTTGTTTCTGATGGTTTGAAGTTAAAGAACAATTTTTTATTGTCATTCAATTAATCAGTCTGTTCTGTTTCTCACTCCTGAGACTATATATATATTACTAGGTTCTGATCATAGTATCAATATGTGGTGACAGATGTTCCTACACCCAACAATCAGTTCTCTGACACCAGCTGGGTTGTCCTATAATTCAACTCAGTTCTCATACTACCTACACAGAATTAGCATCAGATTCCACAAGATATGGGTTCAGTACTACAAGATTGCTCCCATTGCCACTTCAAATGTCAATTGAAATTCGAAGTTGTCCCCTGGGCTTCTGACTGATCCAGGATATAGATTAGAGATTCCAATAACCTTCTCCTTGTGTTTGGCTAATTTGTGAGAGTGGCTCTCAGGACTCAGGGGGCCAGTTTACGCACTAGATCATTGATTTATTACGAAAGGAGATAACCCAGGAGCAGATAGATGGAACATAGGTATAGGGCAAGGTATGGAAAAAGGGCTTGGATCTTCCATGTTCTCTTGGAGCAAACCACTTTCCCCATATCTTCACATGTTCACCAACCCAGAAGCTCTCCAAACTCCATCCTTGTATTTTTTTATGGAGGCTTCGTTATATAAACATGATTGATCAAGTCATGGACCATTGGTGATTGATTCAACCTCCAGGCCCTCTCCCATTCCTGGATTGGGACTGACATTTCTAACCCTCCAGGTTGGTTCTCCTGACAACCAGCCTTCATCCACAGGTATGTTCCAAAAGTCACCTCCTCAGCATAACAAAAGCCAGATTTTTTGCTCTCATTACTTAGAAAAACCTAAGGATTTTGGAGTTTGTGCCATAAACAGGGACAAAGATCAAATATATGTTTCTTATTATAAATCACAATACCACAAATATTTAATCTATTTTCCTCTAGTACTTTTCTGCTTTCTTTCTTCCCCTATTTTTAAATCTATCGTTTATGTGAAATCAATTTTGATGTAAATTAAAAGCTTAAATTAATTCCTCTTAGATTAGCTAGCTGTGAACACATGATTAATTTAACAATCTATTTTTAGTTTGCACCTGAAAAATATCTTTATCATATGAATTAATATTGTATATACATAAATCTGTTTCTATACTTTCTGTTCAGTTCCTGCATGTCAATACTATACTCTTACTTAATTTATAGTTTTATAATATATTTTGTATCAGATAAATAAAGTCCCTTTTGTTACTCATTATTTTCAAAGTATATTTTTCAAGATAAAATATTGAATACGTTAAAAATGTTCAGAAAAAAATCAAGTCACCTTTTGGTTTTACCTGTCTCCCATTCCAATTGTGGATGTAATGACCAGCAGAGTGTGCTTCAACCAAAACCTAACATCTGAGGTTGGACAGCACCTTGCCTACAAGCCCATCTCCTTCCACTAAGCTTTCCCTATTGGTGTTGCTGTCAGCATGCAATGAACTAAATATCGATGGGGCAAACCTCTAACCATGAAGATTTGGGAACTACTGCCTACAGTTGGAAACTACTGGATACATTCTATTCTCTTTCTTACCCTTAATAAAGATGCCTGCAATTCAGTTTATATGATATTTTAGGATGACGATCCCACAGGAGAGAACAGTCAGTCACAGGGGCCTCTAACTAAATAATGCTTCCCTCCCTCATCCACTATCTCACTACCCTTGGCCTTTGCTCCTGTTTCCTGGGATGGGACTCCCCATTAAAGTAATGACACAAAAGCCACATGCCACAGGCTCTACTTTATGAAGAACTCGGGCTAAGTTAGCATTTAAAAAGATTTTTTTTGTTTGTTTTAGAAATACTGTTAAATATTTTTCTAAAATTTAACCTATATTATATAAATATGACTTATTATTATAATTCTGTTAATAATGAAAAATAATTGAGACAATATTGTATTTTTTTCAATCACAGTTTTAGTAAGAAGAGGAAAAAGAATTCCATCTTATGAATTATAGAGCTTGGGTACTACCACCTGGGTTTTAAAATTTTAATAACTACCAGGGTGAAACAAATGTAAAGTGCAAAATTGTATGAATCTACACGTGACAGATAGGCACAGAAAATTGAGCTATTTAACAATGAATTGGCAGCAGGCTTACTCAAGAAACAGGCCATGAAAAATAAAACAAACCCTCTGGGTTGCTTTCTCAGTTTTTGCTTTGCTCAGTTGTATTAATGAATTTGTAAGATTAATTTTCAACCAAAGTTTACATATCATTTTTAAACAAAAGATACCTCTAGAGGATGGAAGACAAAGAGGAAAAACACCACAAACAAAGAACATAAAAATTTTTGTGATCAATGTGCATTGTTTAAATGAAATATTAAAAACCACTTAACTTGTATATCGAAGATAGCTAAAAATATCTATTGATACCTGGAAGTTTAGCAGAATAAATGCTAAATTTAAACACTTAGAACTTAAACACTTAGAACTTCTGTATATCATAAGTGACATAAATGACATTATTAATATTATCTATTTGTAATGAAGGTAATGTCAAAAACTCAATTTCAAAGCCTATTTTCTTTTTATAAGACAGAGTTGGTGGTTAAGAAGAATTTCTTGAATCTTGTTTTCTATTTTTCTTTATAATGTAATGACTAATATTTATAACAAGGATTATGGTTATAAACATAAGAAAACACAATCCCTGCTCATTTCCCATAAAATGAAACTTCCTTACATGTTATGGTCAGAATAATTTAAATTCATTTTTATCAGAATGTGTAGTTTCTGGAAGAAAAGGGGAAGGAGAGATCATTCATTCGAAACATTTGCTGCCAGACCACTTTTATGTCAGGCACTTGTAGAGTGACTATTGTCTTTCTTGGTTTGGGATGGCCCTGTTTCATGCCTGTTCTCTTAGCGTAACTAGTAATAGTTCCTTCTTATACTCCCAAGGTGTCCTAGTTTAGATGATAAACTATATAATCAAACTAGATACTGTCCTGTGCTGAGAAAAAAAAAACGAAATGTGTAAACAAGAAGCATATCTGGTAGTTATAGTTGCTATGCAGTATAAGGGTTAACTACATTAGGTTGGTGAGTTTTGGCCAGCACAGATCCCAATGCAGAGAAAATGTTTAAGCTGATACCTGGAGCTAGTAGTATGAAAATCTGGAGAAAGAATTCAAGGGAGAAGGAAAAGCTAGCAGAAATATTCTAAGGTGGGAGCAAGTTGTCAAAAGAACAGAAAGAAAACCAGTATTGTGGCAGAGAGCAATGAAATGATGGTAGATGAGCCAAAACAAGTCACAGTGTGTAAGCAGGGCCCAGATCGCCTGGGGCTTTGTAAGCCAAAGTAAAGAATGTTGATTATATTCTAAATGTGATAAGGATCTATTGGAGAGAATAAGTCAGGGAATGATGTAACCTAATTTATGTTTTAAAAAGGCCCTCTAACTGCAAAATGGAGATTGGATTACAGGGGCAAGAGAGCAGTTGGAAGTAAGAGACAATAAGGATTTGAGCTAGGATGCAGGTAGTGGCTTGGGCAGGTTTAAATGGGTTCAGGAAGTCTTTTGTAGGAATACTTGACACAAACTTGCTGACTGATCAATGAGAAGAGTTGTGAGAGAAAGAAAAGAAATAGCTCATAGAGTTTTGGCTTGAGAAATTCAGCACATAGAAAAACCACTTACTGAAAGCTTAAGAAATCAAAAGAATATCTTGTGAAATGTGAAAATTATATTAAATTTAAATATCAGCGTCCGAAAATAAAGTTTAATTAAAACACGACCACACTCATTTGGCTATCTATTGTCTATAACTCTTCACCCTAAAATGGCCGAGAAGAGTAGTCGAAACAGAGACCATATATTCACAATATTTACACACTGGCTCTTTACAGAAAATTTTGCTGATCCCTGGTAAATAGCACTCCTGCAATTTTGTGAAAGGGGGAGACAGCTGGTTTTGGAAAGGATTTGAGAGAATGACATTTTTTTTAATGAAAGACACTTGAATATTTTAAAATGTTAGAAAAGAATCAGTAGAGAGGAATAGAAAGGAAAGAGTTGAAAAAATTAGATAGTGAGGAGGAGAAGGACCCAGAATAGATGAGAGAACATTTGAAGACAAAATGGTGTATCTGTCTTTTGGATCGTGGAAAGAAGGTAGTGATTGCAGTTACAGGTAAGCATGGAGATTTGGTAGCAGAAAGAAGCTCTGGTTTGATAAATATTTGATGTTGATGTGGAGGAAGGTATGTTCACTTTAAGTTTCCCTTTTTGCCCCTTTTGCAATAAAATGAGAATCTGAAAATATACTAGGAGGGTCATAATCTCATTCAAAGAATAAAATTCCATGATCTTAAAAAAATATCTACAATGGAAAGGTAGGATATTTTTCAAAGTTTCAAATTTGTTCTAGCATAAATACTTTGAAAATAGAATATTCATAAGCCTGATCTTCTAGTTGAACTTTTGCATTAGTAACACAATATTTTAGGGAACATTAAAAAGTTTGTAGTGATAAAACGCCTTCCATGTGTTCTCAGTTCACTGATTTAGTGCCTGCTATGTTTCCTTCGTAGCACTCAACACTGAAAACTTCACATAAAATTTTTTTACAGTAAATAATTTTATGTAAAGATTCTCATTTCCCATTCATTTTTAACATACTTTGATGAAAAAAAATCCACTAAATGCATTTTTAAAAATGGCATCTCCCTGAATGCCTTCTGATAACAGAGAATAAATATTTAGAAGGAATAAAGATGAGAATTTAATTGGAGTTTTAAAAAAGAACAGTTGAACCATGATGAGTTAATGTCTCTGTTACAGGAACTAGAAATAATATTTTATTCTATTTAGAAGATTGTGTTAGTTTGGCTTCAATGAGGAACAGAACCAAAATTGAATTACACATGCAAATATACAGAGGGGAAAAATCTGTGAAGAATAAAGTGGGAGGGAGCAGAACTGTTGGGGTGAGATTTCAGACCATGATTCAGGTCTGACACCTGTGGAAGAGGAGTCAGAAGGAGAAGGCTCACAAGATTACTGAACTGCAGTATAGTTTTATATTAGATTTTTAGGCTGCCATAACAAAGTGCTATGGTTGACTGGCTTAAACAACAGAAATTTCTTTCTTCACAGTTGTGAAGTCTAGAAATACAAAATCAAGGTGTCAACAGAGTTAGTTTCTTCTGAGGCCTCTTTCCTTGACTTGTTTATGGTAGCCTTCTTCCAGTGTCTTCACATGGTCTTTCCTCTGTGTCTGTGTCCTAATCTCTTCTTATAGAGACTCCAGTCATTTTGTATTAGGGACGACCCATATGACCTAATTTTACTTTAATTATCTCTTTAAAGACTCCATGTTCAAATACAGTGACATTTTGAGGTAGTGTGGGTTAGGATTTCAACATATTGTGGGGAATACAATTTAGCCCATAACAAGTGCTCAGAGAAGTTTAGCCAGACCAATGAGAAGCCAAATTTGTTGAACAGTTTCCTGTTTGACAGAAAAGGGCCAGCATTAATATCCCTATCCTGCTCAGTCATTGTCTGGGAGCAGTCCCTGGGAAGAGTGGCATCAGCACAAATATAGTTTTCAATCCATAGGAGCAGCAGCTAAGGTCATCAGTAAATTGTGTTCCTTACAGCAAGAGATTTGACCAATGTGCTTTCATGGCTATCACAAAAACAAATCTAATATTTGTAAAGTGGACAATGTCTTAAGACCCTGTGTATTTGTTTTACAAAAATAGAGACATTGAATTGTCAATAATATTTTACTTTATTAAAATGGGCATTAATAATAGCAAAATTCATATTAAAGTTAAAAACATCCCAGACTCTTTCTAAATATTATAAAGTCTGAACTGTAATTTATAGAGTAGTACTGGAAAGGCTTACAGTCTATACATGCCTTTGGAATAGAGCAATGATCTGCACATTGACATAAGAATCTTGTTCAACAGAAGAATGAACCAAGGAATCTTGGCAGCTATCAGAAGCTGGAGGAAGCAAGGAAAGGACTTTCCCCTACTGCTCCCAGCGGGAACAAGGTCCCTACTGACACCTTGACTGTGTCCCAGTGGTACTGATTCTAGACTTCTGGCCTCTAGAATTGTGAGAGAATAAATTTCTGTTATTAAGTCACCAAGTTGTGGTAATTTGTAACAGCAGTCACAGGAAACTAATACAAAAGGTATAAAGCAAAATTTATTTTGAGCAAACATTAGTTTTAGTGCTCATCCTAAATGCAAGTTTTAACAGAGGTATGGTAAACTGCTTTTCAAAATAAAAATTTTTGTCAAAATGGTATGTCACTGACAAATGACATACTATTTAGAGAGAGTAAATTCGTTCAATAAATATTTATGGCAAAAAATACTTAGGGCATATAAGATTTCTAGCATAGAGCTTTGCATATCAAAGAGTTTATGAAATACTATTAGTTATTAGCCAAGATCATGAGACAGATGAATAAAACTAGAGTCAAATTTATCATATTTCAAAGGAACCATAAATGTCATATATACATCATAAAACTCACACTGACATGGCCAGTACCTTCTTTCTTGGTATTAAACTTGGAAACCCAAATAATAATC
This sequence comes from Physeter macrocephalus, assembly GCF_002837175.3. Lineage (NCBI taxonomy): Eukaryota > Metazoa > Chordata > Mammalia > Artiodactyla > Physeteridae > Physeter > Physeter macrocephalus. The sequence goes on along the minus strand of NC_041217.1, from coordinate 92,330,628 downwards.
AGCAATTTGATTGATAAGTAAATTAGAACAAAAAGAGTTAATTAGATGAATCAAATATTTCTCATCACATCAAATTAGCCTAGACATCATCTACACATTAGAATGGTCTTGAGGATAGAACTTTAATTTCCTTGTGTAAGGCTTGCTCTCTCCTAAATAGCATTTAGATGTGCCCTGCAACAGTTATTTCACTTAAAAAAAAAAATTCCTCCATAGCTCCCAGTGTCTCTTTATGATTAGCACAGTTGTTGTTGTTTAAGTAGATATATTACTGCATTCTAGTCACAGTTAAGTCTAGTACCTTCAGGAGTGGATAACCTGGGTTCTAGTCCCACCCAGACCACTTCTTAAGCTTTTTAATATGGGAATCTTCTCTGCTTTTGTTTCCTTTTCTATAAATTGGGTATAGTAACTGGACCTATTTATTTTTGTAAAAATGTTTTGTTAAAGAATGAAATGCATGTAAAGTGGTTATCATAGTACCTGGCATATAGTGGCTGATAAAAATGGCTACTATTGGTAAGACATAAAGTTTATTAGATTCCTGTTAGTTCTGAGTTATCCTGCTCCTTTATGTATTTCTGCTTATTGCCATGAATATTATTTATACATTGAATTTATAGTTCAGAAGTCAGGGGCAATTATATTTACAACTTGAGGAGATATCATATTTTAGCCTCTAAGAACTAAGGCACTTCTCACAGATCTGTCACTTAATCCCGGACAGTGGTTTTTAAGATTAGTAACAATTTATTTTATTATGTATTTTATGTATCTTTTGTCTCTCCATATTAGAACATTGGCTCCCAAGGACAGGGGTCTTTGTTTTGTTTGCTGATATTTCCAAGCATACTGTAGGCACTCAATAGATATTTATTGAATAAATGACTGAGGAATATGGCATGAAATAAGTTCCAAAGGGAGTGCACATTAAATTTTCATAAGCCCTGTACCTAAAGAGTGACTTTTATTATCTAAAGAATACCAAATGATAGATTCCTGAGTAGTACTGGTTTGATGCAGTCATGATGAAGACTTGTCTCATTTTCTACTATATCTAGTATTTCACATGTGGAAGAACTGGGAATTTAGAACATTTCATTTGCCTTGCTGAATTTTTGTTTGTAGAAAAAAGAATATTCACTTCTTGATCTTTTTATAATATAATCATCTTATTTGTAAAACAAAAAAACAAAAAGAACTTTATTCAAATTTAGATAAATATTCTAGTCTGTGGAAATGCTAGGTGTTATGATTAATAGGTGAAAGTAGATGTATGAAAGTTAATTCCCTATCTGACTTTTACAATAGTTATGTTAAAGGTACATTTGAGACAAGATCAAAATCATAGAAAGAAGAGGTCATTTCTGATTTAATAATTCAAAAGGACAAGGTAAAAATAGATATAGATATTTTATCTAAGAAAAATAAATTACAAATGATTGCTAAATAAGATTTATTTTAAGAGAAAGGATCATTTTCAATTTTGTTTTGTTTTATATTTATTGAAACATAATGACAACAGATGAAAAATAGCAGTGCTCTGAAATGGATAATACAGGTATAATAATGTTATTACAATTTTATTCCCAGTATAGGATTGGAAATAACAGAGCAGGAGATTTTTAAAAGTTAGTTCTGGGAAAAATAATGAAAATTATTAAGTATGGTAGTGGATTTAGTATGAAGTATGATATACTATGCACTTCAAAATTTTGTGTTATTTTTAGGAAAATTCCTTCAGAATTTGTCTAGTATTATCTCTCACCACATCTTTCAAAAGCCTGCTGATATAATTACTGAATTACTTGATACTTCTTAAGCATGCTTTGTCTTTTATTCCTGTGAACATGCTGTCTCTTCTGTCTGAAATACAACTGAAATGTTTCAATATCAAAGTCGAATACAAGTTCATTCATGAAGATACTACGATAACTTTGGCAGAATGTATCACTCGTTTCAGTTCCATACACTTACATGCTATGTAACTATGTGTCAGGCTCTGTGTTAGGAGCTGTAGCTATAAGATGGAGATGAGAATCTTTGCCTTTAGGAGAGTGTATCAGTCAGGCTTCACTCCGGGAAACAATAGCCCTTTTATTCAGTAGGTGTTTCATTCCAGATAACTTAAGTTACCGACTTACCGTTTTTATTCAGACCACCACCATCCATTCTTTAGTCATACTCTCATCTTCACTGCCTTTAAATTTAATGTCGCTAGATAACCAATCCAAGATTCCCTTTCTTGAGGATATGTTGTCTGCAACAAGTTCTGCTATAAAAGCTCTGTCAGGGCATAGTACAGGAAACAGAAACAACTCTAGGCATTCTATGCAAAAAGAGAAATTGAATATAGGAAACCAGGCACTTATAAAGTCATTGGAAAGATGGAGGATTGGACTCAAGACTGCACCTCCTGAAATGATTCCTGATAAAGTACAGAACTGATCTGCCAGGTTGCTGTTCATTCTGCTAAGATCAGAAAGGTGGGGGAATGGGGAGCCTGGCCCTGGAACACTTGGGTTCAAACACACTCAGTTGTAGCTATGATCCAGAGATCAGGAATTTGGGATCAGGAAGCCACTGCAATCCTGCTGCAACTGCATCTCAATCCCATGGAATCGGTAGCTGAGATTTAAAGTCTGGCTTCTGCCTCTGCCCAAACTATATTTCAACACTTGCAAAGATAAAGACTGGAAACTAGAACACTGCTGCATAGTAACTCCTTGCTTCCCAGGAGAAAATAGTAAAAGAAACATAAAGATGATTTCTACTTTATCTTCCTTTAAATTTCATAAAAATGCAACTTAAAACGTGGATCCAGAAACATACCTAAGTCTGCAAAGCAGGAAGATACACTAGAAGGGGTGGAAAAGGACCATATTCACCACAAGGATTTTACACTTTTGTATGTAACATAACCAAAAATATTATGGAAGGTGGTAAAATAGAAATTGGCACAGTGTGTTATAAAAAAGCAAAGAAAGAATCCTCAGTTTAGCAAGGTTTCTTAGAAGAAATAAACCTTAAATGAATCATGAAGGAAGAGCAGAAATAAAGTGAGTTAAGCAAAGTATGTAAAGGGCATACCAGAAAGAGGAAGCCAGAAAGGTGTAATGCAGATGATGCTTGTGATCTATCACCAAAAAATTGGTAATAGGTGATAGAGGTGAGGGTCGAGAAAAACACATCCACGTTAGGGAAGTCTCCTGCATCCTGCTAAGGAGCTTGGGCTGCATTCTGCGTATAATAGAGAGCAATCAAAGGTCTTTACATCTAGTGTAACAATCAGATTTGTCTTATATAGACTATTCTAGCAGTAATATGGAAAAGAGATTAAACAGCTGGTTGGTGGGAGGAGACCAGAGGCAGGAGGAACAATTATTACATGCTAGCAGTTTTCCAGATGAGAGATAATGAAGTTTAAACTAGGGCATTTTGTGTAGCTCTAACACTTAACACATTTGATTTCAATTATGTGTGTATTTTTCTCTCCAGAAGACTGTAAAATTCTCATTGAATGAAGCAGGTCTTATTGAACGTTTGTCCTCAGTATTTAGCAGAGTGATTGGGACATGATAATCTAACCCGTTAATCAGATTGACTTGAATTTAAGATTACTCAAAGAAAGTATTCACCAAAACCATATTAGATACGGAATTAAGACGGCAAGATTTTTGAGTCTAACAATATGATTTTTCCTTTCTTCAACAAAATCCTAGGTGGGGAATGGAAAAGGAAATTAGTAAATTGCATAGAATTGTTACAATTCTGCTTTCAAATAGGATGTTTCTTAAAGTAATTATTGTAAATTAACATAATTTAAAAGAGTGATATATTATGTCAAATTTTTCATATTTTTTCTTCTAAGAGTTCTATTTGTAGGCTTACTATATCTGAGATTATATGAGTGGCTTTCTCCTGATTCATGCTTTGACTGGGGGCAACTAATTTAGTCTCTTTTCCTTATTACCAAACCTGAAAATTACCAAATCAATGAACTACTCATTATATATGCTTGAATTTTCTCAACTGAAATGGAAACCTATACACCTACAAAAATATTCTTGTTACACTGTAATATCAATAAGTGTATTTAGTTAGTATATTGAAAGTGACAGTGGTAATTTGTTTTTGAAGAAAATGATCTGGACGTTTTTACAAGGATTTTATCACCTCTCTTCATAGCTAAGAGAGTGAAATGAATAGGACATGTGTTGCTAGGATTTTAAGAAGCAACTGTGAAAAATGACAGAACGTGAATAAAGATAGATGGTTGGAAGGTAAATGGTAATGAACCATGGGAAAAAGGAAAGTGGAAGAGTCACATTCCTTAAACTATTCTCCCTTATCTTTTCCTCTTTTCCTATAACAATTTGGAAACTTGGTTTAAAATTTTTTTCCATAAAATCTTTTATTATATGTCAACTCAAAAATAATTTCATTTAACTTATAGAAGCATCTTCAGTTATGCTTATTTTGCAGTTACAAATGTATGCTACTAATACATTATTTGAGCTTTGTTATTTCTTAGACATAAGTTATTAGAAAAAAATTAATTTAATTTTTTTTTCTTTCCACATCCACACTTAGCATGATGCCCTACAAGTGGTGTTTTTTAGTAGCATCAATTTTTAGATAACATCAGAAAGGGCATATCTAGGAAACAGATTAATTTTGTTTTAGAGTTATTCTTTCCTGTCTCCTCTTCTCAGATACTTGGCCTTGGGAACCTACTAATGTTCATTCATCCCTTGCCTGAGACTTTCACAAGCTAGAAGCAGCGTGAGGTTTTGTAAAGTGTGATGTAAAGAGAATCAGAAAGCTTAAATTTGAATCATATGTCCTTCAATTAATAACAGCTTTATGTTATAGGCAAGTTATTAACATTCACTGATATCCTTATCTGTAAGGAATCATACTTGCTTTTTGAATTTTGTATGGGGAGATAATTATATTATTACTTATACCTACCATGATGCAATCTTATTATGTTACTGCCTCTGTGGTAAATACTTTACACATCTTATTTAACTCTCACAACAATTATGTAAGAATGGTATCTTTTTACACACACATTGTGGATGAGAAAACTGACGCTCATAGGTTAGTTACATTGTCTCAAGTCACAGATCTAGTAAATATTAGACATGGAACTTTAGACCAGTTTACTCCAAAGCCCATGCTTGTAACACTATGCTGTACATAATGAAAACTCACTAATGCAATATAAAAAATCAGCTTTTTATAAACATTGACCTGCAGCCCTGAAGGTTTCTTTACCTTTCTGTACACAAAATATAGGCACTGAATTTTCTCTTATATTTTTTCTCTACTCCAATTAAATAATTATTTTGTTCTATAACTTGTTCTAAATTTAGAGAAAATTTCTCTACATCTCTTCAGGTCACAACTGGCTAATCTTATAAACTAATTTGTGATTGGAAAAAGGAAGAAGTAAAATAGACCCTTCAGCAACGTGTAGCACGTTTTAAAGCATATATCACATTTTTAAGCAAGCAACACATTTTAAGCATGTAGCCCAGTTTTAAGAAAATACCCCCATTTTGGTCAATAGGGTCATTGTTAGAAATTCCAGGTAACATGAAAAAGAAAATAGATAGCATCATCTCACGATGATGAAACAGATATTTTGAGACAATTAGAGAGTAGTGATGCTTTTTGAAACGTAACCTTTAGATAAATACTGGGGAAATTAGGTATTGATAGCTACTTCTTTTGGTAACTGAAGTTCGATGTAATATAGCCGTATCCTTGAGGAGTTCATAGTCAAGGGAAGAGACAGGGAAAGGAGAAGAGAGATATGTATTTACAGAAATTCAAGGGATAAAGGGGGTCAAGCTGCTGTGAGAGAACAATGAAGAAAAAAACTATCAGGGAAAGCTTTTGCTGAACGGTAACATTTGAGTTAAACTATGCTGGCTAAATAAGGTTTTGCAAAGGACATTCTGGCAGTTCTGTACACTTGGCATGTGCAAAGCTTTTACAAGGTATCTAGTGCTTAGGAAAATGGACAGTTCCTAGGATGACTGCTCAAGAGAGTGGCCAATATTATTTAGTTCCATATAGTTTAGAATTTTTTGAAATTAAATGAGTACAAGCAGAAATGGTAGAATATGAGGTTCACATAAGACCATATAGACCTCTGTAGTGTCCTGAAAAAAAATGGAACTTATTAATTTTAATTAATAAAGGTGATATTCTGGAATTTACAGTTTAGAAAGATCACCCTATCACAAATTTGGATGAAAAAACTAGAAATATGGTAAATTGTTTTTGCACTAATTATTAAGTATTTACCATGTGTCAGATATTGTAACAGTAATTTATAATGGACAGTTCCTTAAATCATCAAAACAAATTATGAAGCAACGATATTCTCCTTTTTGTAGATAAGAAAACTGAGAACCATCAAAGCTGATTTACAGAGCTATGGTAAGGTAATGGTGGGTTCAGGAATCACACCAAACTCTCTTACACCAAAGACATTCTCTTTTATTTTTTGACTTTGTGTAAAAGCAACAATCAAGGACTTAATAAATGAATAAACTAGATCTACCACTTTAAGGAAAGCAAAAAAGGCAATGGATTTGAAAGATATGAATAAAATTTGAATACAATTTGGCAATTTTCTTCACAAACAGAATTGTATAACCTCTAAAGGACCATTGCTTCGTGTAAAAATAATAACTCTATCTTCAAAAGTCTGGTAGATAACAAAATGGAATTACTTGAAAGTACTTTGATCTCAAAGAGAACTTTTGAAAATCTCTGGGTATAAAAAGCAAATAGAAGGCTTAAAACAATAAATTGTAACTGAAAATAGATGCAAATCCTGAACATAAATTGAATAGTCAGGTCAGGAATGTGATTAATCAATCTGAAGTGCACTCTAAAAAAGACATTAATAATGACTAATAAAAATGGTTACCAAGCACTTTCAAATACAGGGTGCCATATACAAGGTTAATAATGATGATCACCATTACAACAATACGTTTCAATTGCATAGCACTTCTCATCTAAGGAGTTCAGAGAATTACGGAGATATTAACACCTTAATTCTGGCAACATCCTGAACAGGCAACAAATATTCAATATTTACAGAGCATAATGGAATGATCCAAACCCATATAAGACAGGATAAAACCACAGCAATAACCTTACTTTTTTTTTTTTTTTTTTTTGCGGTACGCGGGCCTCTCACTGCTGTGGCCTCTCCCGTTGCGGAGCACAGGCTCCGGACGCGCAGGCTCAGCGGCCATGGCTCACAGGCCCAGCTGCTCCGCGGCATGTGGGATCTTCCCGAACCGGGGCACGAACCCCTGTCCCCTGCATCGGCAGGCAGACTCTCAGCCACTGCGCCACCAGGGAAGCCCCTAACCTTACATTTTTAATTTCTTCCCATATATGTCTTAAAACACAGAGAACAACTTTTATAAAATATTGGCACGAAAAGCACCCAGTTTAGTCATTTTTCCTTAATGTTTTCCTTTTGTCTTTCAACTTTATTATGCAAAATTTCAAACATACAGGAAAAAAAATGAATAGAATAATACACACCTCTCTGCATATCACCTACTAATTAACATTCTCTCTCACACACATATATCTTTGCTGATCCATTAAAAAGTAGTTGCAGAAATCTAAACCTTGCATCCCCCCAAAATTTCAGCACACATATCTCTAGAATAAGAGTATTTAACATAACCACACTTTCATTATCATACATACAGAAATTATGCCTTATTTTGCCTACTTAGTGCTTCATGATCTTGCTATATTGACCAAAACTGATTCAATTAGCAATGATAATGCAATAAAGAGAACCATCTACAGGCTAGGTGCAAGAAGTCCAGTAACATATAAGGCGACCTGGTATTAAGTATTCTATTAGAAAAAATTCAGTAAAATACAATTTTGAAAAATGTAGAATGTAAGTACTCAAAAAGAGGACAGATGATGAAGAAGTAGATTAGAGAAAAACCCAGAGTTGAAGCAAAGGAAGTATATAGAGTAGCAGATTTAGAAAAATCAGAGGTAAGAGGAGCTGGGTCACGAAGTTACTAGAGTAGTAAGCACGAGGTGTCCACTAGACAAATGGGTTGGGTCACCAGAGTCATGGCTGAGTTAGTGAAATTATTGCTGATGCACTACAATTGCTGTTGAATCCAAAATAGCAGTGGCTATTGCTTTGAATCTTCATGAGAACTGCTTGGCTCTTGATACACTTTCTTTGTTTCCTTCCATACATTTTGTCTTTATCTACTAATAAACCACATCACTGGAAAAAACCTGAGTATACCTATTTTTCCTTGTGACCCGAAAGTCACAAATTAAAACAAACTCCTCAATATTCTCTGGTTTCACACTCTTTCAGCTGCTGTGTCTTATGCTGCCTGACCCAGAAGTGAAAACCTTATAGCAGTTTCCCTAATTCTGGCCTTCAAATAGAGGAGATATGACACTGTCATTTATTTATTAAATATTTATTATGAAATTAATTATATTCCAGGAGCTTTGCTCTGGGGAGGATATCATCCATGTTTAATAGGGGAAACAATCAAATTGTTATAACTAATAATATAATCTCTAATGTGCTATAATTTTTAAAATGAAAATTTCTGTTCATCAAAAAACACTATAAAGCAAATCAAACAATAAGTAAGAAACAAATCACTGAATGGGAAAATATTCAGAACGCATATCACTGATAAAAATCCCACAGTATATAATGAATTCTTACACATTAATGAGAATAAGATAATCCACTGGAAAACTCAGAAGATTTCTACAGGCACTTGAATAAATAGAAACTCCAAATGGCCTATAAGCATATCAAAAGACACTCATCTTCATTGATCAGCAGGAAAACACAGAGATGATCAAGGAAATCCACATTGAAACAACATAAGATATAATTACACATTTATTAGATCTACAAGAGTTAAAAAGAAAATCTAACGATACTTTTGTCAGTGATATGGCAAAATGGGAATTCTCATACCATGATCGTAACATTATTATGGGAGCACATAGTGTTACAATTTTTTTGGAAAACTAGTATGATATTATTTAGTAAAATTGAATGTAAATATACCACATGGTTCATCAAGTCCTTACCTGGGTAGGGAACTTTTCACATGAACCAGAAGGCAGGTGCAAGAAGTCCATAGCCATTTTGTTTATAACTGTCCCAAACTAGAAACAATCACAGTTTATGGATAGAATTAAATAAAATGGGCTATATTCTTAATATGACATACAATACACGAAAACATGAATGAATCTCATAAAACTAAAAATAATGTAAAAGTATAAATATAATATATATGTCGTGATGTTGTTTATATAAAGTTCAAAACTGGGCAAAGCTATTTTGTTAGAACACATTCATAGGCACTGCCATATTTAAAAAAAGAAATAAGGAAAATATTACTGCAGGAGCCAATGTAGTGTTTACCTTTGTGAGGAGGGAGAATTTTGTAATCTTGAAGGCATAAACAGAAGGCATATCTGACATTGCTTTTTTTTTTAGAAAATGGTGGTGGTGACATGAGTATTCCCTTTATCTTTAAACCTTGCATATGTATGTTATATGTATGTTTCTGCATGTATATTTCAGTTAAATTTTTAAAAAAATCCATAACATACCTGGTGTTGAGAAGCAAAACCCATTTTCTCTCATTTCTGGTTAATAGCTATGCTTCATTTTTCAGACTTGCTTGCAGTTAAGGATGGGTGTAAAACAGCATTCTAGCCAGGAGTATATGAGTGGACGTGACATGTAGGACTCCATGGCATGGCACAAAATATTTCCTAAATGTGGTCCTCCATCCTTTTTTAAATTTCAGATGACTGTAATAAAAACACCCAACAGGGCCTTCGAAGATCCCATTTGATGTTGGCAGAGAATCTTGAATGGTCCTGTCTGTTTGTATGTGAGTAGGAAATAAGTGTCTATTGTGTTTGGACCTTTTAATATTTTCAGCCTACTCTGAGTAAAATACATAATATCTAAAATTTTCATAACATTAGAAGGAAAAATACAGAGAGTTCGTGTTTGCATAATAATCTCTCAACATAATTTTTATTGGTATTATACTAATTATTTATTTTTTAATTTCTAGTGAGTAGGGGCAAGTCTCTGATTGGGTATCTTAAAATTTTTTATCTATAATTCAGGATGAATGAAACAAGATTAGACCTGTAATTGGTAAAGAAGCAGTAGTCACACATATTAGCTGCAATAGGGAGAAGTTTGATCATTTTTGTGATTTGAATGATGTTCATGTTTCTCACCATGTTCAGATATGACTGAGGATTTAAATTGCTTTTGTCCTGATTCATCATGGTCACAGAGGGACTAATCTGATGAACTGTGAAAATTTTAATGTCTTAATTACATTGATTGATTTTTAAATGATAGAATAATATCGTATCCTGGAAAAATCCTGCTTTCTCATAACACATAATTTTTAAAAATATACTGTTGTATTTAATTTGCCAAAATTTTAAGAATATTCTATCTATGGTAGTGAGGAGTATTGGCCTGCAGGTTTCTTTTCCTGTAATGTGGTGGGAAGTATTCCCTCCTCTTCAATTTTATGGAAGAGTTTGTCTGGAATTGGTATTATTTCTAAATGTTTGGTACAATTCTACAACAAAGCCATCTGAGCTTGGAGTTTCTTTGTGGGAAATATATTAACAAATTCAATTTCTTTAATAGTCATAGGGCTAGTCGGGTAATTTACTTCTTCTTGAGTAAGCTTTGGTAGCTTGTATTTTTCAAGTAATTTGTTCATTTAATCTGAGTTGTGGGGCTTATTATCATAAAGTTGTTCATAACATTCTTTTATTGTCCATTTAATACCTGTAGCATCTGAAGTGACAACCTCTCATTCCTGATATTGGTTATTTATGTCATTGCACATCATTTTTGGATTAGTACGGCAAGAGTTTTATCAGTTTATTGATCTTCTGAAAGAACTAGATTTTAATTTCACTGATTTTTCTCTATGGTATCTATGTTCTGTTTCACTGATTTCTGCTATTTCTTTCATTCTGATTATTTTGGGCTTCATTTGCTCTTCTTTTTTTAGTTTCTGAAGTTACCGCAAAGTTACTGATTTGAGGTTAATGATCTTTTTTTCTTTTCTAATACGTGTCTTTAATGCTATAAATTTCTCTTTATGTAATAATTTAGCTGCATACTCCATATTTTGATGTGTTGTGCATTCATTTTCATTCAGCTCATAATATTTTTAAATTTCCTTTTTCAGGTATTTTTATTTTTATTTATTTTGTGTGTGTGTGTGGTATGCGGGCCTCTCCCATTGCGGAGCACAGGCTCCAGACGCACAGGCTCAGCGGCTGGCTCACGGACCCAGCCGCTCTGCAGCATATGGGATCTTCCCGGACCGGGGCACGAACCCGTGTCCCCTACCTCGGCAGGCGGACTCTCAACCACTGCGCCACCAGGGAAGCCCTTTTCAGGTATTTTTAGACATGGATTATATAGAATTTTTTTTTAAGTTTCCAAGTATTTAGCAATTTTCCAGATCTATTTTTGTTATTAATTTTTAATTTAATTACATTGTTGTCAGAGAACATTTCATAGGACTTGAATCATTTTCAGTTTATGGAGGCTTGTTTTATAGTCCAGAACAGAAGATGGTCTATCTTAGCAAATGGTTCATTGTACTTGTAAAGAATGTGTATTCTGCCATTGTTAGGTGATGTGTTCTACAAATTTCTATTAAGTCATGCTGGATGATAGTGCAGAAGGGTATAACCCTTACTGAATTTCTCTCTGTCTTATTAATGATTGAAAGAAGGATGTTGAAATCTGACTATAACTGGATCTGTACATTTACCGTGCACTTTTATCAGTTTTTGCTTCATGTGTTTTGAAGCTATGTTATGAGACACATAAACATTTAGGCTTATTATGTTCATTTTTCATGATTATAAAATGCTTTTCTTATCCATGATAATACAGCTTCTTCTGAAAACTCATTTTTTTCCGATATTAATATAGCCATTACAGGATTTTTAAAAATTAGTGTTAGTATGGTATATCATTTTCCATCCTTTTACTTTTTACTTATTTAGGTCTTTGTATTTATAGTGAGGTTTCTGTAGACTTAGAGAATGTGGATGTATTATCAATCTCTCCCTTTAATTTTAGTTGATCCAGTCCATTAAGGTTAAATTATTCCCTAAACATGTCTAAAACACAGAAGTCAATTATTTTACACTTTCATGGAATTATCTCCAGACTTATTCAGTGTATTTTAGATCAACTGAAAATGACAAAATTTGTAAAATAAAAATAAAGAATTGGATATTTGGATCAAACATGTAGATACTCTACTAGTCCAGCTCAAAAGTCACATACATTCATCTTTAAAGTAGAAATTCACAAAAAAAGATTAAATTTTTTCCTGAGGGTATTTTGGTGTATTTATTCGTGACAGTTTTGTATCTCAATTACATACTTTTAATTTTCTACTTGGAAGATGCCTATTCTGAATAAAAATTTATTTTCGAGACACTCTCCTCTGAATACTATATTGAAAAAATCCAATTAACTAACACAACTGCAGTGCTCCAGGGCATTCTTCTTTTTCAGTGGAGAAGACTATAAAAATAAAAATTAATACTCACAAGTAAAAACATAGTTGCACAGAGTTAATTTTTTTCTGTTGATTTACCTCCCCCTACCACCCAACTTTCTAAAGTATATTATTATTTCCCTATTTCTAAAATTAGTCACTAAGATTAAAGTATTTCTTAGGGTTTTTTTTTTGCCCCTGCCAGACCCAAACCTTGACAGCTATCAGAGACTTTATCTAGAAGAAAACAAACATCAAACCTGTAGCATTTCAAGGATTTTCCCTTCTCAAGCTTTACTATTCTATGTGTCAATATTGATCATTTTGTTTGTTTTTCTATCAGTTAAACTTCTAAACCGGGGGGTTTTCTGTTTTAGTTCCTTCTCAAAACCCTGTAATGCTGTTAATGGTTAAGTTTTAAAATTAGGATAAAATTTAATTTTGACCATGACAATTATACAATAATAAAACTTTTGTGTATTTATGTCATTCACTGTTTTTAAAGCCAGTTTGTTGAGGAGAAAATACTAAAAAAGAAATATTTTAACTTTCTGGACTCTTAATTTTCAAGGACTAAATATATTCTCAGAGTATTTCAGTAAGAGGAAATTTATTATAAAAACACATGGGAAAATGTAGCCTTGTAGGAACTGGAACATTTTTCATTAAATAAGACAGTTAAGAATACAACAACACAGCCAAAGGTAAATACCTGGACAAAATATAGTAACCTGCACTATTCTAACTTTGTTGTATAATTTCACTTTTAATTCTTGTATAGAATTTAAATGACAAAAAACATAAACATAACTATATATCTATCTTAACAGGTATATGATATGTAAAGATGTAATTTGTGACATCAATAACATAAAAAAGGGAGTGAATCTATAAAGAGGTCCAGCTCTTACATGTGATTGAAATTATCATCAGTTTAGAATAGAATGTAATACCTTTAGGATGTTTTATATAATTGAACTGGTAACCACAAAGAAAGCACTTATAGAGTGTACACAAAATGAAATGAGAAGGGACTAAAAGCTTGTCACTAAAAAATAGTCAAGGAAACACAAAGGAAGGCAGTGAGAAAGGAAATGAAGGACAGAAAAGCTATAAGACACACAAAAAACAGTTAGAAAAAAATGGCAATAGCAATTACTTCCCTGTCAGTAAGTTCCACAAATGCAAATTATTAAATTCCCCAATCGAAAGCCATCTATTTCTGAATGGATTGAAAACAAACAAACAAACAAACCCAGGATATAACTATATTCTATCTACAAGAGACTTAACTTAGATCTAAGGATACACAAAGACTGAACAGAAAAGAATGGAAAAAGAAAAATAGAGCAGAATAATTTCAGACAAAATAGATTTTAAGTCAAAAGCTATTACAAGAGACAAGAACATTGTATTATGATAAGGAGTCAGTTCAACAAGAAGATAAAACTATTATAAATATGTATGCTCCCAAAATCAGAGCTTCTAAATATATGAAGCAAATTTTGACAGACTTGAAAGACATGGACATAGATATAGATATCCATACAATAAAAGTAGGAGACTTCAATATTTTTAGTAACAGACAGAACAGCCACAAAAATACTAGCGAGAAAATAGAGGACTTGAACAACACTATAGACCAATTGGACCTATATATATATATATATATATATATATATATATATACACACACACACAGATATATACATATACATATATATTCCACCAAACAAGAGAAGAATATACATCCTTCCCAAATGCACATGAAACATTCTCCAGGGTAGACTACATACATGTTAGACCACAGACAAGTCTTAACAAATTTAAAAAGATTGAAATTGTACAACATATCCTTTCTAATCACAATGGAATGAAACTAGAAAGCAATAGCAAAAGGAGAACTGGGAAACTTTACAAATATGTGAAAATTATACAACACCCTATTAAACAACAAATGAGTCAAAAAAGAAATAATAAGAGTAATTAGAAAACATCTTGAGACAAATGAAAATGAAAACACAACATACCTAAACTTATAGGATGCAGCAAAAACAGTTTTAAGAGGAAAGTTTATATCTGTAAATGTATACAGTAAGTAAGAATAAAGATCTCAAATCAACAATCTATCTTTATACCCCAAGGAACTAGAAAAAGAGCACACTAAGCCCAAAGCTGAAAGAAGAAAGGAAATAATAAAGATTAAAGCAGTGATAAATGGAATAGAAAATAGAAAAATTCAACAAAACTAAGTGTTGATTTTTTTGAGATAACAGAATTGACAAACGCATAGCTAAATTGAATCTAAGAACAAAAGAGAGTAGACTCAATAGCTAAAATCAGAAATAAAAGAGGAGACATTTCAACCAGTGTCACAGAAATAAAAATTATTATAAGATAATACTATGAACAATTGTATGCCAACAAATTAGATAACTTAGAAGAAATGAATAAATTCCTAGAAACACACAACCTACCAAGATTGAGTCATGAAGAAAAAGAAATAGGCACAGACCAATAGCTAGTAAAGAGATTGAATCAGTAATCAAAAACCTCCTGACAAAAGAAAGCCCAGGACTTCAGTGGAGAATTCTGCCTAACATTTAAGAAGAATGAATGTCAATCCTTCTCAGACTCTTCCAAAACATTGAAGAGAAGGGAACACTCACTAACTCTCTTTGATGAGGCCAGCATTACCCTGATAACAAAGTCAAAGAAAGACACTACAAGAAAAGAAATCTACAGACCAATAATTCTGATGAATATTGATGCAAAATTTCTCAACAAAATACTAGCAAACTGTATTCAACAGCATACTAAAAGGATTATACACCATGACCAAGTGGGACTAGTTCCTGAAATGCAAGAGTGTTTCAACATATGAAAATCAATCAGTGTAATACACCATATTAACAGAATGAAAAAAAAATCATTTGATCATTTCAGTTGATGCAGAAAAAGCATTTGACAAGATTCAACACCCTTTCATGATAAAAACACTAAAAAAAACTAGGAATAGGAGTTTACCTCGACATAATAAAGTCCATACAGTCATACCTTGGAGATATTGTGGGTTTGATTTCAAACCACTGCAATAAAGTTAATATTACAATAAAGTGAGTCACAGATTTTTTGATTTCCAAAAAGTTATATTTATAAACATTATATTTACACTGTACTATAGTCTATTAAGTGTGTAATAACATATGTCTAATAAACAATGTACATACCTTAAGTAAAAAATTATTGCTAAAAAATGCTTACTATCATCTGAAACTTCAGCCAGTGATAATCTTTTTGCTGATGGAGGGTCTTGTCTCGATGTTGATGGTTGCCGATTGATCAGGTGGTGGCTGCTGAAGATTGGGGTGGCTGTGGAAACTTCTTAAAATAAGACAACAGTGAAGTTTCCTGCATTAATTGACTCTTCTGTGAATGATTTCTGCTCTCTAGCATGTAAAATTGTTTGATAGCATTTTAACCACAGTAGAACTTCATTCAAAATTGGAGTCAATACTCTCAAACTCTGCCACTGCTTTATCAACTAATTTTATTTAATATTTTAAATAATTTGTTGCCATTTCATCAATCTTCTCAGTATTGTCACCAGTAGAGTAGATTCCATCTCAAGAAACCACTTTCTTTGCTCATCCATTAGAAGCAACTCCTCATCCATTAAAGTTTTATCATGAGATTACAGCAATTCAGCCACATCTTCAGGTTCCACTTCTAATTCTAGTTCTCTTGCTATTTTTATCACATCTGTAGTTACTTCCTCCACTAAAGTCTTGAACCCTTCAAAGTCATCCATGTGAGATGGAATCAACTTCTTTCAAACTCCTGTTTATGTTGATGTTTTGACCTCTTCCCATAGATCACAAATGTTCTTAATGACATCTAGAATGGTGATTCTTTTCTAGAAGGTTTTCTATTTACATTCTCCAGATTTATCAGAGGAATCGCTATCCATGGCAGCTATAGCCTTACAAAATGTATTCCTTAAAGAATGACTTGAAGGAAATTACTTCTTGATCCAAAGGCTGCAGAATAGATGTTGTGTTAGCAGGCATGTAAACAACATTAATCTCATTGTACATCTCCATCAGAGCTCTTGAGTGACCAGGTGCATTGTCAATGAGCAGTAATATTTTTAAAAGAATCTTTCTTCCTGAGTGGTAGGTCTCAACAATGGGCTTAAAATATTCAATAAACCATATTGCAAACAAATATGCTAATATCCAGACTTTGTTGTTTTATTTATAAAGCATAGGCAGAGCCAATTTAGTGTAATTCTTCAGGGCCCTAGGATTTTGGGAATGGCAAGTGAGCATTGGCTTCAACTTAAAGTCACCAACTGCATTAGCCCCTAACAAGAGTATGCATGTCCTTTGAAGCTTTGAAGCCAGACATTGACTTCTCCTTGCTAGTTATGAAAGTCCTAGATGGCATCTTCTTCCAGTAGAAGGCTATTTCATCTACATTGGAAAGTCTGTTGTTTAGTGTAGCCACCTTCATTAATGATCTTACCTAGATCTTCTGGATAACTTGCTGAAGCTTCCACATCAGCACTTGCAGCTTCATCTTGCACTTTTATGTTATGGAGATGGTGTCTTCCCTTAAAGCTCATGAAGCAACCTCTGCTGGCTTTACTTCTGCAGCTTCTTTACCTCTTTCAGCCTTCATAGAATTAAGAGAGTTAGGACTTTGCTCTGGACTAGGTTTTGGCTTAAGGGAATATTGTGGCTGGTTTGATCTCCTATATAGACCACTAAAACTTTCTCTATATCAGCAAGAAGGCTGTTCGGCTTTCTTATCATTTGTGTGTTCACTGCAGTAGCATCTTTAATTTTCTTCAATAACTTTTCCTTTTCATTCACAACTTTTACAACAACTGCTATAAAAGACCTTGTTTTTAGCTTTCAACATGCCTTCCTCACTAAGCTTAATCATATCTAGCTTTTGATTTAAAGTGAAAGATATGACTCTTCCTTTTACTTGAACACTTAGAGGCTATTGTAGGATTATTATTTGGCCTACTTTCAATATTGTTGTGTCTCAGGGAATAGGGAGGTCTGAGGAGAGAGAGAGAGATGGGGGAATGACTGGTTGGTGGAACAGTCAGAACAGACACAACAGAAACCAATTAAGCTAGCCATCTTAAATAGGTGCAGTTTATGGTGCCCCAGAACAATTACAATAGTAACATCAAAGATCACTGATCATAGATCACCATAGCAATTATAATAATCATAATAAAGTTTGAAATACCATGAGAACTACCAAAATGTGATACAGAAGTACAAAGTAAAAAATACTGTTGGAAAAGTGGTGCAGATAGATTTGTTCAATGCAGGATTGCCACACACCTTCAATTTGTAAAAAAACGAAATGCCCGAGGAGCACCATAAAGCAAATGCTATAAAACGAGGTACACCTGTATGTCAAAAGCCTATAGCTAACATACTCATTGGTAAAAGACTGAGATCTTTTCCTCTAAGATCAAAAACAAGAGAAGGAGGCCTTCTCTTGCCACTCCTTTTCAACATAGTATTGAAGGTCCTAGCTAGAACATGTAGGCAGAAAAAGAATAAAAAGGCATCCAAATTGGATAGCCAGAAGGTGGAGGAAGGAGGGAGAGAGGAGTTGTTTTAATGGATATAGCATTTGAGTTTTTCAAGATAAAAAAGTTCTAGAGATGTTTCACCATGATATTAATATTCTTAATTCTACTGAACTGTACATTTAAAAATAGTTAAGATGGTAAATTTTATGTTATGTGTTTTTTAACACAATGAAAATAAAAACCTTTGATTTCTTCATTAATTCTAATTTAGAGGAAGTTTTTCCATGTCATTAAATTGTACATTTAGCTATGCCATTTCTTTCAAATAGCAATATCATTCTTTTAATATTAATTTGTGTTTAGTTTATTGTTCTTCTCTGGCCACTTGTATTGAAAGCTTAGTTCATGAACTTTGGATATGTTTTGTTTTTTAATAGTTCAGCTTAAGCTGTGCATTTTCCTCTTAGTATAAGTTTATACTTAACTTACATGGCGTGGTATATATCACTTCAACTGTGATTCATTTGTAAGAAACTTGTAAGTTTTACTCTTTTTCTGCTTTGATATATAGCAAAATTTTTATTAATATAATTCATTTCTAATTTATTTTGGTTAGTGGAGATGATTTATACATGCTTGTATTTAGTAATATTATGAGCTATATTTTTCCATGCAATTTGTAATTATTGTGCTTTTTTCTTTTGCTTGGCAGAAAAATCTGTATATTTTGATTATAGTGAACTTGTTAATTGTGTCATTTAAATCTCATATATAAGTACCCATTATTTATCTACTCAACCTGCTGATTTATTAGAGAGTTATGTTAAAATTTTCCACTATGTTTGTAGTTTTATCAATCTGTTCTTTCATTTCTAAAAGTTTTTGGTTTATTTTAAAGTTATGTTATTAGTTATTTAAAGATTGATGACTATTAATTCTACCTTGGAGTTGCTTCTTTGACTCATATGAAGTTTGTTCCTCCCCTCCTGTTTATGCTTTTCACCTTCAATTTTATTTTGTTGGTGTTAATATTGTTTTAACTACATTCATTCATGTTATTTCTATGAATTAGTCCTAGGCAAGGAGAAAATTGTATATGCTCTGTCATCTTTATCCAAAAACCTTAATAAATTTTGTTTAGAGTTTTTTCAGGCTTTAAATGTGGTTAGTTCCAAAGAAAGATCTTTCATTTGATGATTTTATTCTGAGAAGAAAGATGCAAATGGAGGAGCTAAAAGAAAACTAAACTGGAAGAGAGGAGGATGAAATCACTACATAGTGGGAAATCATGGGTGAGGAAATTTTTCAATAATATTTTCATTGGTGGAATAAGCAGGAGGAGTTATAGACAGAATAATTTGATATTTTTAAAAATATTTTAGAAAATATGGATATTTGGTTTTTGATATAATTTTCTCTTTCATCTCTCACAAACCCTTCAGTAATACCTGTACTTTTTATCAGCATTTTAAAATGCCATCTGTACATGTGCACATGTGTATATTTTTATTGTGATGTTGAGCTGAAATTGGCCTTCAGTCTATGAAAACAGAGACTGACCATGGAAACCTAGTCTTATTTGAGTTACAAAAATATTTGGGGCACATCACAATGTTTGATTTTTTTATGTCCCTCTTTATTTTTAAAAATCCTTGTCTACTGGAAAAAATGTATTTGAAATCTTAGATCAAAATTAAAGTAAATGTGATTTTCATTCCTGTCACCTAATTCTTACTAAATCTCTCACCAGAATGTTCACATTAGTGTCTACTTTAAGTAGACTCTTCATGGATCTAAGATAACACCCATCACACAACAGATAAATGGTATATTGATTCTTTTATAAATATATAAAACAGTATGTCAGAATTTTAAAGTGTGGACCAAATGATATAATGTGCATAGAGTGCATTTACAGACTGTATTTTAGATCCGTATTTTCTTTTTGAAATTTAAAATCACCCACGCTGAGACAGAGGAAAAACTATTTGACTCATTTTATGACGAGGTTACTGAGTGCAGTTGTTAAGCGTTTTTCTTAAAGTTGCCTACTTGCTGTAGAGTGAAGCCAGAATTCAAACTAAATTTTTCTAACACTCAAAATTCTTTCTTCAATAACATAATGATTTCCATGATAAATTTAGCATAAAAGTAAAAGTTCTAACATTCAGAAAAACAAAAAGCACATGTAGTGAGAACTCTGTAGGAAACCAGAAAATTACACATTAATGCAGATAATGTGTTTTTGAAGATTAAAGCTGCTTTTTATTCTTTTGACTCTAACATATGTGACTTTACTCAGACTCATAGCTCTACTTAAAAAAATGAAGTGAATTTTTTGGTGGCGAGGGGGACTTCCCTGGCAGTCCAGTGGTTAAGACTTCACCTTCCAATGCAGCGGGTGTGGGTTCAATTCCTGGACAGGGAGCTAAGATCCCACATGCCTCGTGGCCAAAATAAATAAATAAATAAATAAATAAAATGGAAGCAATATTTTAACAAATTCAATAAAGACTTTTAGATAATGGTCCACATTTAAAAAAAAGTGATTTTCATGGTCATGAAATGACATTTGCTTTCATCTTCCTATGGCTCTGTTTGTGTGTTACTTGCAAGAGTGTTCATAAAGCAATGTATTATTAAATCACTCAGACATAATACTCTACAAAGAGCCTATGAAAATGATAATGACTATTCCTAATCAGCTGATCATCCAGTTATAATTACTGTAGGATAAATGAGGCTATGAGTATTAAAGTAAGAAAGTAATGAAGAGCTTCTGTCACAGCTATTTTTGTTTTTCTCTTTTTAATGCAGTACATTTAGCTTAGAAGGACAGAATAGGTTTAATTTGCCCCCATCCTCTGTTTGCATAAATAAAGCAAATCAGAATTTCCAAAACCTAACCTGAGAAGTTTAGCTAAAGGTTTTATTGCAGAACAGCTCTCTTGATGGGGAAGTACTATTTATCACCGTCGGTTTTGACCCTACTTGTTTTGATCATGTTATATTTCACATAGAAGACTTTCATGATTACCTCTTTCAAAGGTAATCTGATCTGTTGTTTAAGAAAGGCAAATGGAGCTCTGAAATCTAAGACTGTGGTTTTGGATGAGATTAACCAAAATGTATTATCACATTATGTTTGAATGATTGACAGCTTGTTACTTGGAATTTATGTCACAAATCGTTTTTGTATGTAATTATATTAGTCTAATAAAAATCAGAAAGTGGCATCAAGTACTCATATTAAAAATAGTCGCTGAATTCTCTGCATTTGCATGCATAATTAGATAGAAGATTCAGATGACACTCAATTGTGACATGTGACAGCTAATATAAAAGCTAATGTAAAATGAATGTTTAAACATGTGAAAATGGGTATGCCTTTCAATGCCTTAAAATTAATTCAGAAGAAGCCACTTTAAACTATAATAGGCAACATGAATCATATAATTTTGTGATTTTGGACTACTTAAAGACAAATCCTTATTTATATAGATTCTCCTTGATTGTATTCTCTGTCTACATATGATCCTTGGCAATTTTAATTCAGATTTCTGTCTTGCTTAAGAATTAGCTTTCAAGTAATTATGCTTTATAACACATTTGGGTCCATAAGTTTGAATGGGTTCATCATGGTAGATTAGTGCATGCTAGATTCTTCTCACCATGTATTGGAATCCTTACATTCTGGCATCAAGTGAAAAAAATTTAAATGATGATGAACTTAGAATTTTAATAGACTGTAATTAATCTCCTCTAGCTTTTTCCTAAATGTGAATCTAACATACCTGCTTTCTATACTAATTATAATATTTGTTGCAACTGTCTAATTTGTCATGCAAAAACAGCTTTTATGTTACATTAAAGTCAAAGTGGTACAGTTGGTAGAAGTTTGCTAGTTTTGAATACTGACACATAATAAATACTCTAAGAAGTTCTGCTGAAGCCTGTATTCTTAGAAATCTAAAGATGCCCCTTTGAATTCAGCAAAGACTTATATATTCTTATCATTTTACAATCTCAAATATTCCTATTTCCAAGGATAAAAAGAGGGCAGAATACAAGGCTAAATGAGAATGACATCATTCTCTTGGGCCCCGTTTTTCAATGCATTTGAAGGACATATTCTGTTTTGTCTGCTAAGTCAAATAAAAAGTCAGCCTTTCAGAAGGATACACTGGTCACAGTCTCACACCCTGAATCAACCTTTGTCTGTCACAAGGAGACAGACCTCTCAACTAATATTAGAATTCATCTACAATATTCTCCAACTTAACTCATTGAAGTCAGTATCTATATCTTGACTTAGCGGGAGTTAGTTCAAGAGCCCAGGCTCTTGAGATGCTAGTTAAGGCTTCTCAGATGCTCTGTATAGCCCTAAAAGTCTGCATTTATTTGTTCAAAAATATTTATTGTCTGATTAGTATGTACATGGCTCTTGCAAGAGTTGAATGAACTGCAGTGAACAGGTATATATTAAGCTGACTTGATGGAGCTTACAATTTATTGAAGATAGATTTTAAAAATGCCTACCAGAACAAATGTAGCAATACAGATTATAATAAAATTTATTAACAAAAAAGAAAAATAGGAGAGGCATTAGAAAGACTTTCTGTAGCAGGCATATTTCTTCTTACAAACTGAATGGTGAGAATAAGTTAGCCAGGAACACAGAATAAAGAATATTCCAAGGAACAGGCACAACATGAACTTCTTTCCACACCTGATATCGCTACATATTTTGGGATGACTGCTCCACTTATATTTTGTTTTAAATGTGCTGCAATGTCATGCCTCCAACATTTGTTCAAGTTGAACAAATACTGCTTCAATGTTTGTATCTATGTAAGATTCTGTGTGTTGAGCAGATTGTATGTAGGCAGTTTGCAATATTGGATATCTCACACAAATCAAAAAGGGTAGGGACTTCCCTGGTGGTGCAGTGGTTAAGAATCCGCCTACCAACGCAGAGGACATGGGTTCAATCCCTGTTCTGGGAAGATCTCACATGTCGTGGAGCAACTAAGCCCATGTGCCACAACTACTGAGCCTGCACTCTAGAGCCTGCGAGCCACGACTACTGAGCCTGTGTGCTGCAACTACTGAAGCCCGCACGCTCTAGGGCCCATGCTCTGCAACAAGAGAAGCCATCGCAATGAGAAGCCTGTACACCACAACAAAGAGCAGCCCCAGCTCCCTGCAACTAGAGAAAGCCCGCACACAGCAAGAAGACCCAACACAACCAAAAAAATAAAAAATATCAAAAAGGGTGGAAATATTCAGTTCCTTATATTTTAAGGTCAATACTACATTTTTGCACTTGTGTGCTGATATGTTCTAGCATACTGACTTGTATTGGAACTGCATTCTGAGGTTTGAGATAGACAAAATAACACTGAGAGCACACATTTATTTTTATTCTTTGGTTGAAAAGAAAGCAATGATATTAAAGCACATGTACTTTATCACTGGAATTAAATTGGTCATTGACAACTCAGCTGTGAGCAAGTTTGAGTAAACATTGATACTACTTAAGTCTCTGGCTGTGCATGGATAATGTAAGCTAGAAAGAAGTCTAAGAATGAAGCTCCAGGCTTGTGAAACTGGAGAATCAATGTAGAATGAATTTATTGTTTTTTTTTTCTTGCTGAATTGAATTTTAGTGCTTTACAATAATTCATACATGCTGACATAGTAGTAAATAAAATATAAATGTATTTTAAATGTTGATACTAACAGAATAGGAAAATAACTAATTTTATTAACTGCCAAAATGTTAAAATATACCAATCTATATTTAAGACTTTAAAGTGTTTATACCTAGTGAAAAGTAATTTTATTTATTAGAAGCTTCTCTCCATTTGAGAAGGGATATTTAAGGTAAACTAAAGATTTGCTTATTTCTGTTAATTGGTTAAAGTACATTTACTAAAATGACAAGTAAGCTACATCTTATTCTCACTCCTCCCCCAACAATTTTGTCTAGATTTTTTTAGAAAAATAACACAAGTTTTAAGAATTTTCCTTAAATGAAGCAAAATGAAGTGAAAATTATTTATACTGACTACATCACCCTCATGAACCTGGTATACTTATGCAATTAGGAAGATCAAAATTTCAACTCCATCTTGTATCTAAAGCGTAATGAATTGCTTTAAAAAATCAATAGTCTGGTGGAAATTGTTGTCACACTGGAATAGACTCCATCATTCCACATTTATCATTTGATTTATTGAGACATTATCTATGCTAAATATGTAGCTTCATCTCACTTGTCATGTCAATTTTTTTAATGCATCTCAGACCTTTTTGCACAAGAAAACAATAGAGCTAGTTCATCAAAAGCATTAACTGAAGCTCATAACAATTGGTAGCTCTTTTGTTTTTTTTTTAGAATTTACTGAGTGACTTTGCATTTATTTCCTCCATCGAGCACTAAAAAGTAAGTCAGGCAAGCACATTATCCCCATTTTTGTAGATGGTTAAATTTAACCACAGAGAGGTTAGTGGTTTGCTGTAGACTCACATCCAGCAGTTGATTTGGAATTTGAAGCCAAATTTTCTGAATAAATTGAATACTTTTCACTCCATTCACTTTACAAAACCTGAACTTCTATCAATACTTAATATATGTTTTAGCTCTATCCCCAAATGTATACCCTATTTTATAAGAGAGCTTCACATTTATATTTTTATTGGAAATCCATCACTTACTTCACAGTACTAAGTTGTCCCAGCTCATGAAAGCCTTGGAAAAATTTAGTTTTAGGGAATATCATATTATAATACTATGTTGGAATACACCATTTTCCCTATCAATGTAGAAACCCCAAATCACTTCAATTGTTATTTTAAAAAATCAATTAAAATAAAGGGGGTGGGGAGAGAGGGAACAACTTGTATTTTATTTGGTTATACTAGTTTGTGAACAATATTATAACGTTAACGAGATTATAATCAATTTAAATCAATCACTGTGTAATTTTGATTCAATGGGAAATATAATTGAATATTGATAATTGTCTAAAAGTTCTATCAGAGCCTATTGACAACCAGAGAGATGAATGCAGGATGTCATGAAGGGAAAGCCAACACCATGTTGGAAAGCCAAGCCATAGGATGTTGCTTTACACTCTTATTACTGTAGTTCATACAAGATATTTCATATATATTGTCTCTATTTTGTTAACTCATAGCTTTGAAAATGTCTAGGGGTAATGCTAGACTTCAATAATGTAGAGTGCATTAAGTGTTATTTTGATCAGAAACTCAGCAAAGGTCCCCTCACACACACTCTAAGTTAGAGGAAGAAGTATATGTGGTATTTGGTCAAGTTTTAGAAAATAAAGAAGCTCATCATCCTCTATTTAGTGTTCTCTGACCACTATAGTGACTTCTTCATCTGCAGTCACATCCCCCAACCTTTGGATAAGTATATATATTAGAGGTTCTTTTATCTAATAGACATGAACAAAATGACCCCAAGGACTTACAGAACCCATGCAGCAAGGCAAAGTGGAACATATTTCACTATTCTCATCTTCGTTTTTGTTTTTAGTTAAAACTTTACCAGCTTAGCATGATGGATGCTTATTATTTTGATTATGATTTTCTTCTTATTTCCTTCATTTCCTGTGTAACTAAAACACTCCCATCATCCACATTCTGTTCACTTAATGGAATCAGTATATGGAAACATTTGAAACCAGTTAATCATGCATTTCCACCATTGCTTCAGTGAGTAATCGTATCTACCATTGCTTCAGTGAGTAATTGTATCTATGTGTTAATAGTTTTAAAAGAAACAAGCTTATTTTCTCTATGTGTAGTCCAATACAGAAACCTTGATCATGAATAAATATTAGCTATAACTCATCATGTTCCATAATAGATATATTGAGGAATTTATTTTGGTTTAATTTTGAAAACTCTGTATTTATAGATTAGACAATTCCAAGTGGGAATTTAATTTATTTCATATTTGCAGCTATATATTCTTTTCCATCTAGAAAATTTAACTTCATTAAATTACATTTTTCATTTTTCTTAGGCTATTGAAATGTAAAAGCTAATTCCTCAATATACAGAGCTACTAAAAAGTAGTTATTTAGAGCACCCAGATATGCTTTATTTAAAAATCATGCATGGGTGTGCTTAACAGTTATTATTTGATTAAACAGATGTGGCAGTTTATAAACATTTTGTATTATATAAAACTAGAAATAGAAGGTCAAACAAAAAGTTGAGTATTGGTACAATTAAATTTCAGAATCTAAAATTTCTCTCCATAGGCAAGCATGTAGAATTTAGTTAAAGTATTTTAAGTAAATTTAGCTGATCATAATTCCTATTTTTTGTTCTGCTATGAGAGGCAGCTCTTAAATTACACTCAATAATGATTCTTTTTCTTCCTGTGGGAGAAGACCTTTTAAGTAATTAGAAGATTTACAGCAGAGCTACAATTTAAGACTAGATAATTTGCTAGTATAGATACTATTCTTCTTTATTCACAATTAAACCATTGCCAGCTTTGTGTCCAAGAAGGTTTAATTTCTTTAGTCAAGGAAAGAAAAAGAACATGCATTTCTTTCTATTCTTTGTCATACTAAAAGTTTTGATAGTTCTTGCAGTAAAAATCAAACAAAAGTTACTTTGTTAAACCAATCATAGTCCCAAAAATTTGCTCTTGCAAACCATGTTAAAACAATAAAACCACTAGCATTTTGTGGGAAAACCAGTCCATGGAATAAGACTTGAAAAATATGAAATGAGTCTCTATAAATTATTAAAGTGGGTTAATATGGACACAGATCTGGGACCAGAGCTGATTGGGTTAAGGTTTGGAACTTGTTCTAACTCAGGAATGTTCTAGGGGTAGGGAAGGATGGCCATACATTAGGAAAAAATGTCTAAAGTGACCTTTTTTTTTTTTAAATTGGAGTATAATTGGTTTACAATGTTGTTAGTTTCTGCTGTACAATGAAACAAATCAGATATATGTATACATATATCCCCTCCTTCTTGGACCTCCCTCCCACCCCAACCCCCCATCCCACCCATCTAGGTCATCTATTTTGTTTACAAGCTTTTGTGAGCTTCTATTTTGTTTACATTGATATCTAAGAGAATTATGTTTAGTAGATGGAACCCATTATCATTATTACTAAGGACTTTGGATTCTTGAGAATAAGAATGGTTGAGACATTCTTGTTCTAGATGTATCATCTTGTTAGTATCAGGGCACCATTCAGAAGCTGTGGAAACTAAAGCAAGATACTGATTCTAGGACAGCTCCAATGTTCTTCAATTTTCATGTAAGAGTAGGACAGATACTTGGTTTAAAGAAGAGACCACATTCAGGATTTTGGATTGAACTTGTCTTTGGAGCGCTACAAGTCAGATTCCATAACGCCTCTCCACTTGGTGTTGTCTTAAGGAAGTTAAAAAAGAAGTCACACTGTTTTCTTGCCACCTTCTGTAGTCAGTCTTTTATAACACCTGTTCTGAGGGGAAAAACATATAAAGGTTAAGAAGCGTTATGCTGAGAATTGAACACACTCACCCATACAAGGTTATGTGGATTTGACAAAATCGTGAAGCTAAATGGTGAAGTTGGGGAAAACCCCCTTGGTTTTATTGAAGAAGTATACTAAAACTCATTCAAGATATTAACAACAACAACAAAAAATCCCTAATTTTTAAGTTACTTTTAGTGTAGTACTCCTAAAAATATTCCTACCTTGGTTTTTCTTCCAGGATTTGTTGGTTTGTTTGTTTATTCAAATGTTTCACTGAGTGCAGACACCTGGAGTACTGCAAAACATGCATTATCTATAGATTCAAAAGGAAGATCTTTGTCCTCATTTGTTCCCACTATCAAATGTATCTGGGTTAGCATACACGATGAAGATTAATGAAGTATCATGAGCACAGTATGGTTCCTGAAAGGCTTCTACAATTTGGAATAAGGTCTTAATCACATGAAAAACAAAGCTGTTCATGTTTGGTGAAATAGTATTTCATGGAGATACACAGTATTTTAATTTTAAAACAAATAAAAATAATTTTGTTTGTAGATGATTCTCACCTGCCTCCTTGGCAGAACTTAAGACACTAGTCTCCTGCAGTTAGTGGGCAGACATAGCTAAAGACCAGGCCCAGGACCTAATTATAAGAGTGTCAGAAATTCAAAAAATGCTGAAATTATCAGCCCAGCGAAGTCACCTGTGCCAAAAGCAGTCTCTTCTAAGGAAGGATTCTGGCCCTCAAACTGAAGATGGAGATATGTGAGTGAATGAACTTGAGAATATTGAGCTCCCAGATTTTCCTGAACTCTAGGTGTACAGAGATGTTCATTTTACCAGTTGGAAAAGTGATTATGCTCCCCCTATTGCTTATTTGAATATTATGTAAAGGCCTTCAATACAGATGCCTTAGAAGACAATGCTTGTCCTCAGGATATGGCTCTACTTCCCCTCCTGACTAGCAAGACAATGATTAGGGTTAAATTTCAACATGTTTATCACAGTTTGGAAGTGCTGAGCATGGTAATAGAAGAGAGGTATTATGCACCAAAGGAACTGCAGGAACTGGCTAACATATACGGCAGTAATTAGCAAAGAATGCCTGGGAGTATGTATTGAAGGTGGAGTATCAAGGGAGAATTAAATATAAAGATTCCTAAGACAGAACGTGTTGACATGGGGCACTCTCTTGCGATATAGAGTTTACCACCCTCGTGAAGGTTGCAGGAATTGGGTCAAATACGCTGCTCTAATGCCTCTAATGAGCTTAGAAAATATGATGGCCATATAAATAGAGATTCCAGAATAGCTTTGGAAGGAAGACTATTGAGGAAAGGATAAACATATTTGGAAAAATACCAATGCTAGACAGGGTTTACTCTATGAGGCAGGGATACCCGGCAGCTGTTTATGTTCCTCACTTTTCTGAAGCAACCAAAAGTATATTGATGATGGGAGCAACAAAACTCATTTGAGTTTCATGCAGGCTATACTTTGTAAGACAGGGTTGATGGTAGGAGTTGCTGTGACAAAACTGGACCCCATGACAGCAATGAGAAAACCAGGATCCCAGGTTAAACAAAGTCTGGTGGTAGCGTTTGTCTTTTAGAAGCAAGGTGGGCAACAAGATCAGAATGGCATCTGGGGCCCTAATCTTGCTGAGAGAAGGCATCATTTTCTCCATGCTCAGCTAGGGCATTGGGGGTCTGTTTATAAATGGAGTCCTGGATCCAGAGTCTGTGTATTTATCTTTCTAGTTCCTAATTGTAATAATATCAGTGGAAATAATTAGCAGTTGTAAAAATCTTACAAATTGTTTGTCCAGTAGAGTAAGATCCATTGCAGTAGGAAAACCAAAGTGAAAGCCCCTGAAACTTTCCCCTCTTACTAAGATGGTAAATAAAAATAGCATCCAATCTTAGAAAGAATGGCAATGATTAATGCCATCCACAAGCTCTAATGGATGCTACACAAATACTTAAAGATTCAGTGCTAATGTTCCTCTTACATTTACATTTAATTCTCCTGTCAGGTGAAGACCAGAGTGAACATGGCAGATGACAATGGACTAACATAACTTAACCAAGTAGAAGCCCCAATTGCGCTTGCTGTATTCTATGTGGTATTTTTATAATGAAACTATTGATCTGAAAAATGCTATCATTTCATTACCCATCTGGATGGAGTATTAGAAATAACTTGTATTTATATGAGATTGACAGTAGTCTTGTCTAAAGACTAGGTTAATTCTCTTGCTCCCTGTCATAATGTAATTCAGAAGGACCTGGATGGTCTGGACATTCCAGAGGCTATGACATATATCTTCAACAAATAGCCATTATATACTTTTGGATGTCATGTCCCCAACAGGTAGCATACAAGGAGTGGATGTAGGAATGGCTCCTTTTACCATCACTCCCAGGGACTCACTTGTGAAGTTCATGTCTCCTGATCCCATGAATTTCAGCATTGTTGGCCTAGAGGTCCTGGGTTTTGACAGGGGACACAAGTAAGAGTTCCACTAACATGCAGTTAAAGCTTCTACTCTTTGGGAAATTAGTTTCAATAGACCACAGAGCACAGAAGGAAGTTACCAGTGGTCCCTGGATATCATGAAGAGGAGGACTGCTGCTATATAATGGGGGTTTGGAGAAACATGTTTAGTACCCAGGTAATCTACTGTAGCATCTCTTATTATTCTCATGTCCAGTTTTAACTGTAAATGAGCAAATAAAGCAACCATATGCTCACTAGAGCATGGTAGCCAGACAGGCCACTTGCCCCCACAGAAGTGCTCTACAAGGGAAAGGGAATCTTGAATGTGTGCTAGAGAAGGAAGATAATGAGTATCAGTTAGGCTTCCTGACCAAAACCTGAGGTAGCATGTGTAGCTTATCCCACAACTCTTTCTTTAATAAGTTTTCTCAGAATATGATCAACTAGACTCTTGTAAAAGGAAAGAAGTGGATTTGCGTGGTGCTAGGAGTGAATTGTAGGTTGTTTTTTCATGCACCACCCTATTCCTTATCAAGGGCCATTTTACTCAGCCACCATATCAGTAAGGTGCAGATAAAATGGCTCTCTGTAAAAAAAAAAAAATCTCTGACTTGTAGTACTTGCCAATTTCTATTGTGTAAAATCTCCCATCATAGCTAATTTCAAGCTGCTACCAGTTTAACACCTAGCCGGCAAAATTCATGAACTTTCCTGCTGTGAACGTTGGCTGCCAAGAATTCACAGGTGAGCCCTCTCCAGAGAAATGTCTTGGCTGGATGGATAATTATGCTATCCACTCCCTACTACTGGGTCAGCAGGAGGCTAATGAATGAATGGCATGGGGATACAAAAGGTCATCACGCGTGCCTCAAGTTAGGAGCAACTCTGATGTTTAATTTGTGTTTCTGAGGTCCCCATGACACCAGGATGAATCCAGTCTCCAGTGAGGATCACACCCTTGCTTAACTTTCTCTCCATATCCTCTTCTGCTTCTTTCTCTCCCATTCTTCTGAGAGCATGCTCTGAAAATATCAGAATCTCCATCTCAGACTCTGCTTCTACAGAAACTGACCTGAGACATTCACCAATAAACCCTCCCTGTTCCTTAACCTTTATGTTTGACTGTGTGCTATTTTCCTTCATTCGTCTTGCCAAAGCTCTACAAACATAAGTAAATGACTTCTATATTTGCTTTATGCTTTCTTTCCAAGAAATTGATTTTCAAATGTGAAGAATAGAATCAACATGGTTGATAACATTAATGAATAATTTCTACTTATATTCCAAGAAGAAAATATATAAATGGGTATTTTGACTTTGAACTAATTCAACTCTTAATACTCAGAATAAGAATATCTCATGACACTAAAAAAGTTGCAATCACAGGACCACCATCAGAAAATCTCAAAAAGATAAACCAAAATCACAAATTTTTTAAAACATAACACTGTGAATTAGTGACACCAAATTTAGTAAGTAGAACTAGTATCTTAAGAAACATGAGAATAAACACACAGAAACTTAAAATATAGTTAATATATTTAGAGGAGTAAGAAGTGTGTTAAATCTCTGAAACAGTATAAGTCACTTACAAATTTAACTAAATAGAAATCTTTGAAATAAAAAATAAAATCTACAAGAAAAACCCAACTAAATTAATGACTGAATAATAATAAAATGGGCTCATCTAAAAGGCTAATTGGCAAACTGGAAAACTGAAGCCAGGAAATTTCCCATCGCTAAAAAGTCAAAGAGATGAGAAATATTTCAAAAGCCTAATATACAGGGGGTATATACAAAAAGATGCAAAAAGGATAAATCCAATCTAAGAGCAATTCTGAAAGGAGAAGTAGGGGTAATATTCAAAGAAATAATATTAAAATTTTCTATTAGCTAAAGATAATGTTTGTTCTAAAATTGAATGGTTCCACTAAATACCAAAGAGGATAAAAGATGATAGATTGGTAGATCGGTAGATCGATAGATGATAGATAGAATGATAGATAAATAGATGGATAGATAAAACTTGGTGAAATTTCACTACATCTTGGATAAAGACTGCATTACAACTATGTGGATAAATATCAATATTAAACTTGAAAGGAAAAGTGAGAAAAAGGTTTTACTTAGAGTGTGAAAGGAAGGATTGTATCTTGAAATAGGATTCACAGCATAGAAAGCAGAAACATTCTCTGTGAGAGGGAAGAGCTTCCTCTCCTCCAAACTTTTTACCAACAAATACATAATTTCAAATGATAAAGTCTTGGTATGTAAAAGTTACCTAGAACTATTCGGAGCATAACTGTTTCCCGCCAGATCCAGTATTAGATAGACAGTTACATAAGGCTGGAGTAGTCCATCATGTATCTTTATTCAGATATGTGCTGGTGACCACCTGACCTGGGCTCTGTGTACTTCATTATTCTAGCTAGGGGTTAATGCTGTACAACATTATAGTCCATGAACAACATCCTTAGTCATCATTCCTAATCTTCACTGTGGTACTGCCTGGTGCAAGAATATTCCTGAACTCATTATTGAGGAACCAGAGCAGCTTCATTATTACCCAAGTACCTGTCAGAGTTGTGCTTTGAAACACTGAGATTGGATATTGGTTTATCCTGCAAAGGAAAACTCGCAAACACTTCTGGAAAAATATAATAGGTCCTCTACCAAAACAAAACAAACAACAAACAAAACAACAACAGAAAGAGTTATATTAGGTTTAGATTTCTTTTTGGCAACACTAAATGTTAACAGTAGTTTTTTTTTTTCTTTTTGACACATCAGAATTTCTCAGAGCAAGTTCTTTTCTGGATGTAAGATATCAGAGGAGGTCATTGACTTTTCCAGGTCAATTGGTCTAAAATTTTAAACCAGACATACTTGAGGTTATTTATGAGAGCTATTCTGTGCAGAAGCAATTTGCTGTAATTCTAGTCATCCTCTTGGTTTTGCAGTGAATATTGTTTTTTCACCTGTTTCTTGGACTTCTTGTCACACCAGGATTAAGGCAAAAACTTTTAGGCACATTTGAAAATCAAGTGAAGTTTTTGTAAGTTGATTTTACCTCTCTCAGTGCAATCTTCTTTACTTTCCACTAGGCTACCCTTCCCCTCCTTCTTCCTACTCCATCTCCAATATACATGAGGCCTCCAGCTACTCCTTCATTCAGAATGCTTGGACTTCCTATCACTGGTGCTACAGTACATTCCTGGCTCTGATCTGTCCCCTCTGAAAACTCAGACTTTCTCCTTTCTGACATAAAATTACAGTGTAATTAATACTTTCTGGGAATATACAACACAGTGCATACTCTGTAGCCAGATATCTTCATTCTATCCCCATGTTAGTTTACCATAACAAATACCACAAAGTTCCACAGACTGGGAGTATTAAACATAGAAATTTACTGTCTTATAGTTTCTGGAAATAACAGTCTGAGATTAAAGTTTTGGTAGGGTTAGTTCCTTCCAAGGGCTGTGAAGGCAAATCTGTTCCATGCCTCTCTCCTACCTTCTGGTGGTTTCCTGGCAATCTTTGGCATCCCTTGGCTTCTGCTACATCACCCAGATCTTTGTCTTCATCTTCACATGGCATTCCTCTTGTGTGTATGTGTCTTTCTTCAAATTTCCCCTTTTATAAAGGTACCAGTCATATTGGATTAGGGGCTCCCCCTACTCCAGTACAGCCTCTAAATTAACTAATTGCTCTGCAATAACCCTATTTCTAAATAAGTTCACATTCTGAGGTATTGGGGGTTAGGACTTCAACATATGAACTGGGGTGAGGGCACAATTCAATTCATAACAACCGTAACTCCCTGAACCAAAATTTTTGCTTCTATTAAAAGTAGAATGACAGGGACTTCCCTGGTGGTGCAGTGGTTCAGAATCTGCCTGCCAATGCAGGGGACATGGGTTCGATCCCTGGTCTGGGAAGATCCTACATGCTGCGGAGCAACTAAGCCTGTGCACCACAACCACTGAGCCTGCACTCTAGAGCCTGCGAGCCACAACTACTGAGACCCGCATGCCACAACTACTGAAGCCCACATGCCTAGAGCCCGTGCACTGCAAAAAGAGAGCCACGGTAATGAGAAGCCCGTGCACTGCAATGAAGAGTAGCCCCCGCTCGCCCCAACTAGAGAAAGCCCACACACAGCAACAAAGACCCAAAGCAGCCAAAAATAAATAAATTAATTTTAAAAAATTAGAAAGACAGAATTATTTACCTCATAGTGTTTTTATGAGGATTGAGAGAATTAATATCTAGATAGCATTTAGAACAATGTTTGACACGTAATAAGCACTCCTGATAGTGAGTACCCTATATATGTTATTAATACATTTTAATAAAGATGTTCAGGAAAAGTGTTTTTAACTCAAATCCACCAGAGCTTATGGGAGCTATATGCATTTTCAGCAGGCAGAATTTTTGGTTCTTTATTTTTTACAAGCCAAGCAAAATAGCATTAGGGAAATAATCATGACATTGATACTAAGAGCTGCTTATAGCTCCTGAAATATCAGTCAGCTGGCATTAAAAAAAAAAATCACACAGGTTTACTACCAGGAAGGTTTTTGGTAGTATGTTCTGATAGCTCTCATATCTCTGGTCACGCACTTCAGGAGAGTCATGTGACATATTCTTCAGCGTTTCATTCAGGAAATTACTACTGTAGTTTGCTTTATGTGCAAAATTTTGATTTTAACATAAAATTCTAAATGTATATTTCCATACATTAATGTGGGAAAAAAAAGAACAATGCTAGAAAATCCTCCTAGGCTGTTTAAATTAGGGCATACACATATTCAATACTGTTAAGATGTAAATTAACTACATACTGCATTCTGATACAGCTGTATAAATGTTTATACTTCTATAATCTTGATAATAATAAAGCATTGAGGTTATTTTTATACATGTATTTTTCTAAAAACCCATTAACACCTTTTCCACCTGCTTGCATTTTGTGTTTTATGTTGTGATATTGACAAAATGATCAAGTTCTTGCTGTAATTTGGCTTGCACATTATATTTAATTGTGCTGCAAGCTCATATGAATAGAGATTATAAGAAACATTTTTAGGCAATTAAAAAATGAGCATGAACCCAAGATTCCAAAGTGATGGAAAGAATTTAAATGGGGCAATAACAATTTCAGACCTTCAGAAGAATTTGCCATTCTGACAATTTAGACCTTAACTCTCCTATTTGTTTTTTTAAAATCAACTTTATTGAGGTGATGCCATACAATAAACAGCACATAAAGTATATAATTTGATAAATTTTGACTTATGTATATATTCATCCATCATCATATTTGAGATAACATATCCATTAACCCTAACTGTTTCCTTGTAACCTGATCTAATCATTACCTCTAGGCCCTATCCATGCCTTACCCTCTGTCTCCAGGAAATCATTGTTCTACTTTCTGCCACTTAGCTTGCATTTTCTAAGATAAAATATAAATGGCATCATACAGGATGTACATATTCTTCTTTGGCCTCTGTCACTCAGCATTATTTTGTGAGATTTATCCATGATGTTGTGTGTAGCAATAGTTTATTCTGCTTTATTGCTGATTAATATTACATTGTTTGGCTACATATAGTTTGTCCACTTACCTGTTAATGGCCATTTGGGTTCTTTCCATTTTTTTAGCTATTACAAATGAAGTTGCTGTGAACATGAATGCACAAGGTGTGTAGTGATATCTGAATGTGGTTATCCACTCTTTCGAGGATACTTAACCCCTGTAATTTAAAATGGTCAGATTGATCTGGGTCAAAGTGGTCACATTTGACGGGACAGAAAATGAGTTTTAAAGTGATATGTCTGTAAAGAAATTATCATCTATTCAAAAATCTTAAAAACTTGTCATAGAATTTTGAAGCAGCCTATGAAAAAATATAACACATCCCTTCAATATAAAATTGGATGAGCCTACTGACATTGTGGAAAAACTAGGTCATGTTGGTCATCTGTTATTTGTGTGCTGGCTCTGTCAAAAAAGAATTCTCATTTTGTAAGCTCTGTTTTATATCAATTATGACCAATATTTTCAAATTTTATGTTTTTCTGTAAAAAAACAAACAAACAAACAAAACCCCCAAAACAGTGATTAGAAAGTTTTGGTACTCTTTGCACAAGTTGAAAAATGCCAATATTTGACAAAATGTCTTATTTCTATACTTTGATGAAGATGATGTACAACTTATTGTGATTCTTTGCTTTTAAGTTTGGTTTTGGTAAGTGGTAGCATCAGAGATTGCTGCTGATCCTGAAAGTCTTATTTACCTATACAAAAGTCATCTTTTTCATTAAAATCAGGTCCTGTTCTAAAGGTTTCGTTATAATTGAGAGCAGAATATCAAGATGTTTCTTATATGAAAAAAATAAACTGTGTTTCCAGAATATAAATATAAATATAATTTGACTGAAAAATGAGATAAACCTTTTGATGTAAGGTTCTTGATCACTACTTTAGATGCTTCCAAAAAATGATGAAATCTACTGGCCAATGTGCTCTTTTAGATGGTGATATCATAAGAAATAAAATATTTGAATATTTTTTGTGAAAAAATTTGATTAAAAATGATAAAGTCATTAGATAAAAATGACAAAGACTTTCATTGTACAAATAAATCTGTAGACATTGAGGAAACTACACAAATTTTTTGAATGATACTCTTAGGAGTGACCATTAATTTGCAATGTGTATTAATTTTTTTTCTAATAGATAATATCAAGAATGGAAATCTTGCCAAATACAGCTTCTATTGACTTGAAGACAAAGAAAGTGAGGGAAGAGATATGGGAACATATGTATAAGTATAACTGATTCACTTTTTTGTAAAGCAGAAACTAACACACCATTGTAAAGCAATTACACTCCAATAAAGATGTTAAAAAAAAAAAAAGAGAGAAGCCACCGCAATGTGAAGTCTGCACACCACAGTGAAGAGTAGCCCCCACTCTCTGCAACTAAAAGCCCGCGCACAGCAATGAAGACCCAACGCAGCCAAAAATATATAAATAAATAAATAAATTTTAAAAATTACACTTGGTAGCATGATTAATTGTTAAAGAATTCAGAAGTTGGGGAAGAGGAACAATTATTTACTGGTGAACAAGAAATTATAACTAACTAACCTCCAGGTAACCTAATAGCTTCATTAACTAAAACTCTCCATTCTCTCTACAAGTTATACTGATTAATGTCCCCCAAATTCTCAAAACTAGTAACTAAGCTACTCTTCAATACGGCCATACCTATCTGCATCCAGCAGTTGAACTGAATGCCGACCAAGAGTCAAGTGTGTATCCTCAAATTTGTTTTTGCCAATAGTGTTTATTATTATAATCACATATTTATATGATAATTTATAATGAAATAATTTATAATGAAATATTATTGAAATATTGTATCTATAAAAATCATGTTGAAATCTCTGGGAAATTTTAATGAAATGACTCTGAGAATTGCTTTCAATATAGAAATACAATAGATATTTTAAAATATTTGAAAAAATACATCAAATTACTTCACATACATCTTTGTTCTTGCCCCAGTTCAAAGAAAATAATATTGAAAGTTGCATTCTGAGTATGGCGAATAAATCAAAGATTAGAAAGTTAACCTTCATTTCATACATTTTATGAAAAAATAAAATATTAAAGGTGTCTGTAGGCTGCACTCTTCTAATCCATATCACTTTCACACTTCATTTGATTCCAACAATTTTGTGCAAGCTATAGTGCAGGTATAATCATCCTCTTTTTGCAAATGAAAAATTAAGCTTTATTTAAATTATGACTTCCCAAACCGCACAGCTAGATGACCAAGATGGAACTTTAACCAAGGTTATTTAAAGTTGGGTCCAATGTTTGTTCCTACCTCTTTTTAAGTAGAATATTTTGGGGAGAAGAATTAATTTGCTATCATGGAGTAAACTGATCATGTATATGTGAAATGTATATACATGAAAAAGAATAAGATATAAAATATAAGCACACTAGTTGGTTGAATAGTGTCTCCCCCGAAATCTTTGTCCACCTGGAACCTCAGAAAATGACAATATTTGCAGGTATAACTAAGGAAAGGAGCCCAGGATGAGAAAATTCTGGATTATGGTGGGCCCTATTTCAACAGCAGGTGTCTTTATAAGAGACAGAAAATGACAAGGATTGCCAGAGCTACCAGAAGCTAGGAGATGTGTGAAATGGATTCTGCCTCAGAGACTCCAGAAGGAGCCAACTATTCCAACATCTTGATTTCAGACTTCTGGATTCCAAAACCATGAGTGAATAAATTTCACTTATTTATTTCACTTATTTCACTTATAAATTTCACTTATTACATGACTTATTTTAAGTCACCAAGTTTGTGATAAGTTGCTATGGAAGCCATAGGAAACTAATACAACTATTAAGGCACATCAGTGAGAAGTCATAGGTGTATTTTCTGTCAGTATTAACTCATTTCAGGAGTCAAATTACTACTTATTTGTCAGACATTGAAAAATTTGGTATTATAAAGGCATTGCTCTTTCTTAAGAAACAGACAATATTTCTGTACCTATTCTTTTCTACTATCTCAGTTCCAGAAACAATGAGTTTTTGCTATTTAAAATGGCATTAAAAGTCAGGAAAAAGGGGCTCCCCTGGGGGCGCAGTGGTTAAGAATCCTCCTGGCCGATGCAGGGGACATGCGTTCGAGCCCTGGTCTGGGAAGATCCCACATGCCGCGGAACCACTAAGCCCATGAGTCACAACTACTGAGCCTGCACTCTAGAGCCCATGCTCCACAGCAAGAGAAGCCACCGCAATGAGAAGCCCGCGCACCACAACAAAGAGTAGCCTCTGCTTGACGCAACTAGAAGAAAGCCCATGCACAACAACAAAGACCCAACACAGCCAAAAATAAATAAATTAAAAAAAATTTTTAAAAATCAGGAAAAATATCTAATAAAAAATACTTGCAAGTATATTTCTCTAGTAAAAAAACCTCTTTTAAAAAGTAGTTTAAATTGTTGTTTTTTAATTTAAAACTCCATGTGATTATGTTGGTTCCAAATGGTTCCACTTA
This sequence comes from Physeter macrocephalus, assembly GCF_002837175.3. Taxonomy (NCBI): domain Eukaryota; kingdom Metazoa; phylum Chordata; class Mammalia; order Artiodactyla; family Physeteridae; genus Physeter; species Physeter macrocephalus. Next base: position 92,291,304 of record NC_041217.1, on the reverse strand, counting down.
CAACTATTTTTTCTTGCATTTAGTTGTGAAATGGTGGGGTACATAAGGCCAAAAGTGAACTGCACATTTGTTTTTTCCAGTTTGAACCATAAAATTGAAAAATTTAAGAGGATTATAGTGGCTCAGGGTTAAATGAAGAGACTTGTTGTATGCATCGGAAATTGTGATTAACTTGATTCAATGATAAATATTGAAAGGAAGTTTATCATCTATAGTTTGATAAAGCTGCTTTTTCTAAAATGTGTTTTTCACTCTGAAAGCTAATTCATGTTAGGTGGCTACTACAATCAGAAATTTGATACAGAAATAGAGTCTAGGCCACTAGCATTTGCTTCAGAAGGCCACATGTAAGAGTTATAGGTGTATTAGTCAGCGTTCTTCAGAGAAAGAGAGCAATAAGGTATTAATTAATTAATTATAAGAGTTGACTTATGTGATCATGGAAGCCCTGGTGCCTCGTGATTTACCATCTGCAAACTGAGGAAACAGGAAAGCCAGTGGTGTAATTTAGTCCAGATCTGAAGAACTGAGAATCAGGAGTACTATGTCTGAGAAAAGGAGAAGATGGACATCCCAGCTCAGGCAGAGGAAGCGAATTTGCCCTTCCTCTGCATTTTAGTTCTATTCTGGCCCTCAGCTGATTGGATGATACCTTCTTTACTGAGTCTATTAATTCAAATGCTAATCTCTTCCAGAAACACCTCACAGACACACCAACAAATAATGTTTTACCAGCACTCTGGGCATCACTTAGTGCCTCCAAGTTGACACATAAAATTAACCATCACAATAGGGTACCAGAAATGTGCTCTTCTTTTACCTCTCAGCTGTACTGCAACCCAGTTTGGCTAATCATTGACCCATGCATTCAATGAGTGATTCTCAACCTTGGCTACACATCAAAATTACCTGGAAGATTTTTTTAAATGACTGGGCCTCACCTCCAGATATTCTTATTTAAATAGTCTGGGGTGTGACTTGAGTATAAGGATGTTTTAAAATTACTCAGGTGATTTTTACATACAGTCAAGGCAGATAATCATTGAATTAGATGTTTGCATCACATAGCTAACCACTACCAACCCCCTAACCCAACCCCAGGAAACATTATCAGAGTGTACTTTATTGAGATAGTCTGGGCTACTGTATGTAATTTTAGCTCATAGGGAACTTTTTCACACAATATTATGTAATTTTTCTCCTGGAAAAATATAGACTACTCCACAGTGAAGAGAATTATTATATTTATAGGTTTGGAAACAGCTAACTCTATTCTACATATCAGTTAGAGAATAGAGCATGGTAAATTGTTCCTTAGATATAGCACTGTTTCTCAAAGTGTAATCCTTATACTATCTGTATTAACCAAATTGCTTAATAATAAATAAAGAAATGAACAAGTAAGTAAATCACATTCTTGAACTCTCCTCCAGACTTAACTGAATCAGAAATTCTGATTCTGGACATCCATGGTCCAGTCAGCTAATGCTAGAATGACTGGTACAAAGCATTGTAATCTTTGGGATACATGTGACCTCTAAGAACTCTTCTGATTATTTTGTTCATCTGGGATTTGTGATTACACATGTAAGAGCATGTCCTGTACCAGTGAATGTTTAGAAGGGAACTGTCTTGGACAGATTTGTCGTTTACTAGCATTGGCCAAGCTGCTTCTAAATTTAAGATTTATGTCCATTAATATCTAGCTTAAATGGAATTCTTTCATGCTATAAAAAAATTTCACTATATGATAAAAAAAGAAATTCCGAATATGAGGCACGAAAATGTATGTTCTTAAGAAGCAATCTGGGGGATTCTAGTGTACACTAAGGTTTGAAATACATTGGTACAAGAACTCTATCCTATGTAAGCATTTATATTACTCTCTTCTAAACTGAATTTTTACATCTCATTATATGTGTAAAAGTAAAGCATGAATCTGAGAAGGAAAAAAATGAATACTTGATTTTAAAAAGGTTAAATGTATTAAGTATTATAACTTGGTTGGCTCTGAGAAATTCCAGTGCCAAATACTTGGAAACACAAAGTAATGACTTAGCTAATCTCCATTCATATGGAATCTATTAAAAATTTTAAATACCCCCAAAGATTATTGAAAGAGCACTTCAAATTTTTAAGCAGTAAATTTATTAATAAAATTTCTGTGTGTAGATAACTTTTGTATATGAAATCTCTTTTTTTCTACTGACATAAACTAACTTCAAGGAAAATTAGAAAATTAAGAAAAAATCTTTAAAGGTGGAAATATCTTCAGAGGTAGCAAAGCTTACCTTACCAGAGAGGAAAATGAGATATATAAGACTGAACTCCAAACTAGATTTTTCTCTAGTTTTTTCTACATTGGCCATTTCTCCTTTATGTGTTCCTTTCCTTTTCTACCCCCTTAGAACCAATCCTTCATATTCTAATTTCTAAATAGCTTATTTCAAGCCATTCTGGTCAAAGTTACCATTGTCTCTCACTTGGACTATTTAAGTTCTTCAATTTGCCATGGAAATGCCCTCCAATTCATTCCGGACATAGTAGACTAATTATATTTTCTAAAATATAAATGCTATCATGTTACTCTCTGGCTTAAAAATTTTCAAGAGTTTCTTATTATACTAAAGATAAACCTCAAGTCCTTTACATATATTACAAGCTCTCCATGATTTGGCTCTTGCCTTCATTTCCAGTCTCACAGATGTGGTTCTCAGTGAGGGTTTATAGAGAAATATTGAAGTTTGTATGGAGTGTTATTCTTTGTCACAAAAACTGTGTGGGAGGGGCACTATTGCCATTTACTGGATAAGGACTGGGATATTTGATATCTCTCATTGCACAGGAAGTGTCATATAATGGAAAATCCCCTGTGGCTCTTACATTTCTGACTAGATATCATGTAGATTTAAAAAATCCATTTAAATTATTTGAGCCAAGGATGTAAATCACTTCTACATATGAAAAAAATTAATTTTGGAATGCTATTCAGATTTGATAATTTTCCAGGTAGGTAACTGCTGTATAAATCAAAAGAAGAGTGCACTTTATTTGGAAGGTTACCAAGAATTGCTTACCATTTTGGAAAATCATGCCACATGTGCAAAGCAATGGAAATTCAGCAAAGTTAATTATTGTTCAGGTTTCAGCTCTAATCCTGCCTGTAATCTGTCATGCTGGGAAGGAAAACTGACTTTTAATGATTAACTCCAACCCAGGGACAGAGTTTGGGGAAAAGTTCAGGCTGAAATTCAGTCAGCACACACGTGCAAATAACTTAGTCCAAGCATAATAGATACTAGATGTACAATAATGTCTAGATACCAGCAATATTGAATGGTAATCTACTTATTACTTGGGACAAAAAAGTCCCATAGTTAAAACTCAACTCTGAGATTCACAAGGATCAGATAAGATTAAAACTGTATAGAATTATCAGGGAGTTTTAAGGAGGAATTGAGATGAGTTGGCATTAGAAATGTATACCGCTTGGTTAGGCAGAGTAGAAGGCAAAATGGAGATGGCAAGGAGGAAAAAGGAGATTAAAAATACTGAAAGGTTGGGCTTCCCTGGTGGCGCAGTGGTTGAGAGTCCGCCTGCCGATGCAGGGACACGGGTTCGTGCCCCGATCCGGGAAGATCCCACATGCCGCGGAGCGGCTGGGCCCGTGAGCCATGGCCGCTGAGCCGGCGCGTCCGGAACCTGTGCTCCGCAACGGGAGAGGCCGCGACAGTGAGAGGCCCGCGTACCGCAAAAAAACAAAACAAAACAAAAA
>NC_041217.1:92277124-92287519 GCF_002837175.3 Physeter macrocephalus | reverse complement strand
AAAAAAAAAAAAAAAAAAAAAAAAAAATACTGAAAGGTAAGTAGCAAAAAAAAAAGGCACATTTTGTAATTTGGAATCATGAAAATATATCACCACCCAGAAAAATGGCAAAACCTAAATGTGAACTTTGTCTTTTAATGGAAGAATCTTTTCAGCAGGGTCATGAACTGCCATGTTGCACAATTCCAGTGGTTAATGTTTATAATGTATTTTGTGTTGCTCCCTGAAGTTGTATAAAATAGAGGCCCTTCTTAGATTATTACCTCTTTACTGGGGATATGCTCTTTAACAGGATAATTCTGTTTCAACTTTCACTGTAACACTATGTGTCTGTTATCTATTCATTCCACATACATCTTGTCACAGGCATATTTAATCATTTATTTCAAGCCTCAGTCATTTAAAGCTTTGAAATTGATTGAAAATAGAGGTCAGGTTAGAGAGAAGATATTTCTTTACCTTCAGAATGCTAATATATTTGATTGAATGCGTGAAGAATTGCACAGACTTTGAGTTGCATTTGAAGAATAGGATAATGTAGTGTTCCCTTGTTTAAGTATGTTGCTAATCCAGTGCATTCATATTAGAATGTTTTATATTAATTCACCAGAAAGAACATGTGCATCTTGTATGGGTGTCGGGGGGAGGTCTGGGGGAGGCATTTAAGAATTGCCGAGAAGTTCAGCAAAGGCAGAAGGGGACTTGGTTACAGGTTTCTGAGCCACTTTGCCTGTTTTTCAGAGTAAGGAAACTCCATACAAGAATATATGCCTATCTCTTCCACAGTCACAGGCTTGCTCTTCCTCAGAGCCATTTAGGGCTTAATATTGCAGATGCAAACCTACTTTTTATAACTTCCTAAAGCAGCTTCTGCAGTATGGATTTGCTCAGGGATACCCTAAAATATGGATATTGTTTAAAATGCAGTTTACTGATCATTTTTACTTCCCCTTCACTTCCATGCATGGAATGAGAGTGAGTACTGAATCAAGTTTACAGCTTAAAATTGTACTAAAATTCTGATTACAAGAAACTTAATAGTCATGTTTTACTTCTATTGTTTAATTGGCTGTAAACTGTTGATGGTAATTTTCTAAACAATTCCTATCAAGCTTACAAACTTAGGTCACATTATGAATTCATCACATAGTAGTGTACTCTGACCATTTTTATTGTCAATCCTGGTGAAACAAATTAGGCTAATTATATCCTGAAGTTTAAAGTTTTGCTTGAGACTTTATTTGCTCCTGAATTACAAATTTAACAAATCAATTTTTTTCCCCAAGGTGTAATATTCCTTTAGTTTGCCCATGTGTTGGCTTACCAGCCTTATATCCTGTATGCCTTCTCTTCTCTCCCAGTCTTCCACTATTTCCTATTTATATTGTTTAATCATCAAAGTGAATAAGAACAGAGGTTCTGGACATAGACTCCACAAGTTTAAATACCAAATGTATTGGTTACTAGCTATATGGCCTTTGAAAAATCTTTTATGTCTAGATTCCACATGTAAAAATGAGAGTGAGAACACTATTGATTTTATCCATTTGTTATGATGATTTAAGGAGATAATACATGTATGTAGGTTAGCACAGTACCTGACATGTAAACAGATTCTATAGATAGTAGTTATTATTGTTATTTATGGTGTTACATATTTAACATAATTTCAGTAAATTTATTGTCAAATTTTTCTATTTGCTGTTTTTTACATATTATAATAATATGGATTTACATAGATTTTAATATTCAAATAAAGAAAACATTTAACTTGTCTTCTTTCTTTAGTATTTTTTAGCAACATGACCAAATATCTTTTATTAAATAGACATATTTTGCTATGTTTGTTTTTATGTAAAGTGCACAAGTAAGTGGCAAGCTATACTTCACAAAAATTTAAAGAATTATACTAATATGGATATCTGCACTTAAATATAGTCTAATGATTTATCTATAAAATTGTTGCATTTTAAAATATTGGGCTGTGGCAGGAGGACATTTACAGAATTGATCCTTTATTCCAGTAATTTTCACCTTTTAGATTTTAAGAAGTAATTTCAAAGGAAAAATAAAAATCATGAATCCATACCTAAGAGTAATTTCACTTTTTGTGAAATTTTTGTCTTTTGATCAAGAAAATATATGATTGCTCAAAGCTACTATAAATTATTTCTTTTAACAGGATTTATAAATTGCTTCAAGACAGCAATTTTAAAATACTTATAATAAGGCTATGTGTGGGGTTTACATTACTCAGGTTGAAACAATGTTTGGTGAACCAAACCTTGTAACTGCCCAATAGTTTCAGACTACTGATTTCACCTCCAGGAATACCAGGTCCAAAGAAAGAGTGGACTCCCTTCACTTACATTATCTTCTTAGTTCATTTTTCCAAACGTAACTGTTCTCTAGCCATTGGTAACTCAAGCAGAAACAAAACAAGTAAAATCAAGTAATGAGTGGCATATAAAGTTTTGCCCCACATTCAAATAGCTACTTTAGGAAGCAGAAAGCATTTATTTTTTCATTTTGTATTTTAAAGCAAATTTTTGCCTTTTCCAATAGGATGCTCAAACTTTCACTTCTTAACCAAATTGTCAGCCACTTTAGAATCAATGATTTGCTTTAGTGTGATAACCAATAAATTTGGTTACATACTATATTTTTTGCAAAAAAGAGAGTCCTTTAGTAGTCAGGAAAATAATTCAATAGATATTATCAGACCTAGTGTAAGACTCTCTCGGGTTAATAAAAATATGTTTCAATATTAATCATAACTGTGTCACATACCACTGTTATGTACAGAAAGACTTCTCTTGACTGATGCCCAGAAGTTACAGAGGTAAGAATTAAATAGCTATATTCTTAACAAGTATTTGTTATGGCGATATTAATATCAGACAAAGGAGACTTTAAGACAAGGAGATTGTTGAGAGAAGTTTTCATAATGATAAAAAATATCAACTTGAGGAATTTATAACAATATTTATTTTGTACTCCCCTGTATTCAATATATATAATGACAAAAATTAACTAAAAGGAAAAAATAAGCAAATATCATAATTGCCAATTTTAACCCAGCTTGGTATAAGAAACATACAATTAACTACATAATTAATTAGCGTATATAAAACATTGCACTGAACAATTTCAGAATACATGGTCTTTTCAGGTATACAGAGACTACATTTAATCAGTTTTTAACTGTAAATTTACCATATGCTGGGCAATAAAGAAAATCTTAAAAAAAAAAGAAAACATTAATAAATTTCAAAATGTCAAAATCCTACAGACTATGTCTTGAGCCCAGAAGAAATAAACCAAAATTGAATAATGACGTAATAAATTTAACAGAATATAATTTTAAAGTCCCCAAATGTTTGGAACTTAAGCCCTTCAAAGTAACTTCTGGGTCTAAAAAGATCCACAATGGACACAAAGATAGCCTCTATGTAAGAATTCCATCTTCCCTGTGACAGAAACCATGTGGATTGGCCCTGAGTCTACATGGAGAAGGAAAGAAGTTCAGCTATCTTTGCCAGAGTATTTGGCATTTGGGTGAAGCCTTTCTGAACCTCACATGAGCCCAGCCACAAAGTAAAGGTAATGAGCAACTCCAGTCTGTCATTGACAAGATGAATAGAAAAATTGCCAACCAAATTCTATTTGAATTCCTGACTCACAAAATCGTGGTATATAATGAAGTGTTGTTTTAAGCCACTGAGATGGCCTTCTAGGTCAGCTGAAGCTGCTAGAACTGTCATTGAGAAAGATAAAAATTTATTCTGAGACTAAAATCCAAGTTCAGCCATTATTTGAAAGGTACTTCAGCACAGGAAAAGTTTGGAGAAAGAACTACTCCGTCTCTTGCTGGTACCAAGGGATTTTTATGGGGATTTTGGAAGCTATGGAGGGTCACAGAGTACACGCAGTTTCCTATGTCTGGAGAGCAGAGAACGTAGAGAAGGAGGAGCAGGATGTAGTCTCTGGGGCTAATGACCAGTTAGTTAGGCCTGGTGTTTTGAATTCGTCTCAGCTTATTGGTAGTGATGCTACTGGCTAGGAATGCCTATGCACTCACTTGAGCCTGTACTCCTTGTGGCGAATGCCCACAGAAATTTCCCTGAATAGAACCAATGCTGTGGCAGGATTGGACCCTTATGGTTTTTTTATGATTGCAAGACTTACCTCAGCAACAATCATCAGGGAACTTTGAAAAACCTAAGGTTTACTACTCATGAGTACTGAAGAATACACAGCAGGTCTGGGGCCACACAGTGAGGTTGTAGGTAGACAGAGAGAGACAGAGACAGAGAGAATGAGAGAGAGAGGAGCCTGTCCCTTGGGTTCTGCCATTACTGGGGTCGTGGGTGGGGACCTAGGGTTTCATGGGTTCACTCTTCATTGGCAAATTTAAAACATAAGAGCAGGAATGAGGGTGAGAGGTTACTCAAGTGGTCAGTTATCTAGGTTACTCAGGGCTTTCTAAAAGGGGAACTTCATAGGTGGAGGTGACCTTGTTTCTTAACTAGTTGTTTAGTTAGTAGCTGTGTCATTTAGCTGGCAATTTGTTTATTCAAGATGGATGTCTTTGAAATCAAAAGCTTAATGTTGGGCATTTACATTACAACCAAAAATACTTATTGTCAGGCTCTTACACTACACCTGTGTTTTAGTTGGGTGAGTAGGAAGTTACTGGACATGAGGAATTTTCCAGGAGCCTTGACATTCTCATGGGACAGCTGAAAAACTCCTACTCATTCTTCAGTTGCTGAATCTAAATGCTCTGGAAAGGATGGGAAGGGTCTGTGAGTTTCTCTTGTCTAACTTGCAGGGACTAAGACATGCCTGAAGAAAATTTGACCCACTTAAATAGTGTCACTGCCTTGGTGAAGAAGTCACACATGCAAAGATGTGACCAACCAGAGAAAAGATGCTGGACTTAAGTGTCTTAATGGACTCCAAGGAGGGAGATGCTGTCACCTGGGACCACCAAGAATGGTATGTATTTAAAAAATAATAGATAGTGATGATTAAGGACTAGAAGCCTTACCACCACCACTAACATCACCACCAGATCTCCACAAATGCTTTTTAACCCTCTAGCACTTAGATCAAATCCAAAAAACATCCTGAAACTTGATGAAAAATATTCTGTGTATAAATGAAAAAAATTAGATTGGCTGACTTTGCTCTGACAAGACTTATATTACATTTCAACCTCTAGGATAAGCAAGAGCTATAGTTAGAATTTAAATTCAGTTGCAGAAAAATAAAGAATACTGATTTTTTTAAAGGTTTTATTTAGTATTGTACTTTTCATAAATTTACTATTCATTAGTGTGCTCTAACATAAGATTTAGTAAATATTCTATTTTTACAAGTTTTATTTGACCACAATTTATCTGTTAACTATTTTTGGAACCCAATATTAAAGGCCAAATTCAAAATTTACCAAGTTACCTAAGGATTTAGTGAATTTAGTTAACTTTGATCATTTTAAATGTCATAATCAGAACATGTTTTTGTCAGCTGTTTCCTGAGATACAAATATAAATTGCTCTTTTATATTCATTTATAGTTATTTTCATACATAAAAGCTGTTCTTAATCATCTTTCCCCAGTCCTGCTGTCACAGAGATAGAAAACAGTATAAAACATTTCAATCTCCACAGGTCACTTAAAATTATCAAATGACCTAGAGGTAAAACAGACTATGTCTTTTACTAAACCCCAGGAGTCACTAATGTTTCTTTTAGCCTAAAGAAATAAGACAATTTACTTTTCTTGCTTAAAGTATGATAAAATTCACTTATCCAACTTAAGAACTTTGTTTCATTTATATTTTTATTTTCTTTGTTTCATGAGCATGAAAATGAATTCCACAGGACAATAACTGGCTTGGAAATTAGTGTTTTCAAACTATATATAATGTTCCTTTAATAAGAAGCCAATGTAGAAGACAAGGATTGACCCCAAACCAAAAAGTGCAGCAGGGCAATGTCTTTCTATTCCCTTTACCATCTCTGTACTCTTCTCTCCTCCTCTCCCTAAGTCTTATAGATCATAAAACTGCCTTCAGACTTACCACTTATACATTAGAACCAGGAATGCTCCACTGTTCTGATCTTTCCCTTCTCTCAATTTATTTTACCAATCATGTCCTCAGGATCTGCTCAAAAACAGATCATTATGCCTACAGTATGAATGGATAATAAAAAAAAATACTACCTTTCTTTGCTGAGATACTGTTTTACAATTCAAGCATCATCTTACAAAGGGTGAACCCCCCCCGGAAAGAGTTTTACATGGGCTTGTTGTAAAATACTTCAAGACAAACTTTATAAGTATAGACCTGCTCTTTGATTTTGGTTCAATTTTCAATTAAAGCACCAAAAGGTAGTAAGTGGAATACCAGTTAATAATAGTAAAAATTATAGCTGATACTTTTACTGTGAAGCCATTTTTACAGCTCTTTTTCTTTCCCAATGAACTTAAATACCAATAATCCTCAAACTTAGATTTATTGCTTTTTTTAAACATTCAAGGAACAATCTTCAATCCTTATCATGTCAAACTATATACTTTTAAGAAGAGATCCCACAAGTTGTACATATAATCTGTGTTACCATCAAATACATTTCTAAAGTTTGAAACGTTCAACATTAACATTAAACGTTTGTGTTTTAAAATAATATTTGTCAATGTTCAGCAGTTGCCTGAGAAAGACAGACCTCTGAAATTTAATTTACTCATGTCTTGCTTTTTTTTAATGGGCTTTATATTTTTTTGAGCTGCCCAGGCTAAGACAGATAATGCAGTAGTTAAAGAAAAAAATCACCAACTCTGATAAATACCAATCAAGACACATATTTTCTATGGCACAGCTAGAAGATCAGAAATAAATAAATTAGGGATAAGTATTCAATAGGAAAGCTGATTTAATTAACACCCTACTATTGTGAGAAAAAAGATATAAAAAAACAGTAACTGAAATGTAACTGAAGAGGAAAAGTATATCTGATGAGCTCCTTAGGTAAAATGGTACTAGTTTAATATATAAAGGTCATCTCAAGCTTGACATGTCTGAAAAGACATTTGATCTCCCTCTTACACCCCACCCACATCTGTTCCTTCTCCAGGAGTCCCCATTTTAGAAAATGACACTAATTTTCACACTGTCATTCAAGCCCAAATCCTTTAAGTTGTTCTTGAATACCTTCAAGCACACTGTGTATGTTGTTCTTCAGCAAGTTCTATTGGTTCTATCTTCAAAATACTTCCTGAATCTGCTTATTTCTAATCAGCCCCAGTTCTTCTGTCCCTATCCAAACCACCACCATTTTCCCCAGACTATGCAATTGCAATGTCTTCCTAATAATTTTCATTGTCTCAATTCTTTTCCTTCTACACTTTTCCACAAAGCAGCCAGACTGATCATTGATAAATGTAAATCAGATCTCACACTCTTCTGCTCAGATCCTACTGTGTCTTCTTTTCCACTCAGCAGAAAAGTGAAATTTTAACCTACCTAAGTGGCTCTGTATTACCTCTGCACCAGCCTCCTCTCCTATAAGTTTCTGGTTTACTTCCTTCATTTGGTCACACTACTTTTCCTGATGATTTTTCAGTAAGCTAGGTTGATTCTGACTTCAGATTTTGCACTTTATTTTTCCTTTGCTTAGAACTCTTTTCTCCCAATTCTCCATGAAGTTCATTCCCTTATTTTATTCAGAGTTCTGTTTATAGCATCATCTATGGAGAGAGGATTTCCTTGATCATCCTATGTAAAGTTCTCTAATACTTGACTGCTTTATTTCCCACAAATAACTTATCAATTTAGCATTACATTGTTCTATATTTGTTTATTAGCTTATTATTTGTATTATTTGCTCCCTCAACTAGGGCATAAATTCCATGAAGGATTTTGACTAGTGGATCCTTCTTTGTTTCCTCAGAAACAATGCATTACACAGAGTATCATTAAATATGTATTGACTAACTACACTGATGAATAAACTGCAATAGGCATTCCCCCTCGAATGCATCACCCAGTCTCCAGGCCTACAGTCTTTAATTTCAGTACCATATACCAAATTCACTTGAATGACAGTAAATGATTTTTTTTTTGGTTGTGCCACAAGGCATGTGGGATCTTAGTTCCCCAACCAGGGATTGAAGCCACGCTCTCTGCAGTGGAAGCATGGAGTCATAACAACTGGACCTCCAGGGAAGTCCCTTATTATATATTAAGCTGCATGTCTCATCTTTAATTTCAAGTGTAGAGCTAACATATTAATATTCATTTTAAGAAAATATATTTTGTATCATCATTTCAGTAAAAATAATAATCAATAAGAGAATGATTCATTTTAAGTTAGCTGAGAGGATGGATAATGTGGCTCTAGAGATGGCAATCCTGGGTATAATGTTAATCAATTAGTTTCATTATCTGATAAGTATAAAATCTTAGCATATAAATGTGACAACTTCTGTACCTCACATCCAGCAACATTAGTATCAGCAGGCAAAGAAAACTCAACTTCTCACCAGAGGTACTTGAGAGAGAGAGAAATTTAAGTGTTCCTTAATGACTAGTGTATGAAATTTAGTTCCAAACAATTTGAGTTTTAGAAAGGCAAACCAACATGTTAGAGCAGTGGTTCTAAACTGAGAATGATTTTCTCACCAGGAGACATCAGCAATGATTTCAGACAGTTTTGGTTGTCACAACTTGGAGAAGGGTGCCACTGGCATCTAATACATAGATACCAGGAATGCTGCTAAATAAAGTTCCCACAATGTACAGGGTAGCCCTCTGCAATAAATTATCCAGACCAAAATGTTACTAGTGCCAATGTTGAGAAACCATGTTAGACAGGCCAGATGGTAATTTTGAGTTTTTCTTTAGTTTAGGACACAAAATGATTTTGGAACTTTTCCAAAACTTCATTTATTACTCTGCATTTATGATCTCTAAGCTTCAAGCAGCCAGAAGCCTTTCTTCTCTAACTCATGCAAACTCAAAGTAACTGCTGTTTCACCTTACTTTCTGCTACTCTTCCTGAAAATATCTAACTTATAGATCAATTATTTAGTTCTGGAGACTTTGGGAGCCCAGCTGACCATTTTTTCATTCTCTGATATTATTTGATTATTTCATTAATAATGGACACATCTTTTCACAGAAGTGTTCATTGTCTTTTTGTGAAAACAGAATATGCTCTAAGATGACTATTGTGAACTGATTAAGTAAAAACTGACTCCAATTTTTCAACTAAATTGAATAAACTGGACATGTATATTGTAAAACTATTTTAACTTTTCATGAAATGAAGAAATACTTTCTGTTCCAAAAGTTTAATATTTCTTCTCTATTATTGGAAAAAAAGGAGCTCTGCTGTTGAGAAACTTTTCATTTCTCAGATATCAGTAAATGTTGACTTAATCTGGCGTTAATAGGAAACGGCATCTTTAGAGCTAGAACTTTAGCTAATTCCATGACTTTTATGCTATCTTAGATGTAAATTTGAATTAATAAAACATCTTGTGATTTCATATCACTTAATGTGTAACATGGTATACTTAAGTACATTATATATTTTAGGTTTTACATAGTGAACAAAACTCCCGAGATTTGCTTCAGATAGGCCTAGATAAAATCCATGCTCAATCATTTACTTGTGTGAGTATAGGCAAGTTATTTAGCTACTAGGAGCCCCAATTTCTTTTTTATTGAAGATTTGAATTTTATTTTATTTTATTTATTTTTTTTATACAGCAGGTTCTTATTAGTTATCCATTTTATACACATCAGTGCATACATGTCAATCCCAATCTCCCAATTCATCCCACCACCACCACCTCCCCCACCACTTTCCCCCCTTGGTGTCCATATGTTTGTTCTCCACATCTGGGTCTCAATTTATGCCCTGCAAACTGGTTCATCTGTACCATTTTTCTAGGTTGCACATATATACGTTAATATACAATATTTGTTTTTCTCTTTCTGACTTACTTTCCTCTGTATGACAGTCTAGATCCATTAAAGTCTCTGCAAATGACTCAGTTTCATTCCTTTTTATGGCTGAGTAATATTCCATTGTATAAATGTACCACATCTTCCTTATCCATTCATCTGTCGATGGTCATTTAGATTGCTTCCATGTCCTGGCTGTTGTAAATAGTGCTGCAATGAATATTGGGGTGCATGTGTCTTTTTGAATTATGGTTTTCCCTAGTATATGCCCAGTAGTGGGATTGCTGGGTCATATGGTAATTCTATTTTAGTTTTTGAAGGAACCTCCATACTGTTCTCCATAGTGGCTGTATCAATTTACATTCCCACCAACAGTGCAAGAGGGTTTCCTTTTCTCCACACCCTCTCCAGCATTT
>NC_041217.1:92276248-92276827 GCF_002837175.3 Physeter macrocephalus | reverse complement strand
TGTTAGGGAGTGTTCTAATTTCATTCTTTTACATGTAGCTGTCCAGTTTTCCCAGCACCACTTATTGAAGAGACTGTATTTTCTCCATTGTATATCCTTGCCTCCTTTGTCATAGATTACTTGACCATAGGGTTGTGGGTTTATCTCTGGACTTTCTGTCCTATTCCACTGATCTATATTTCTGTTTTTGTGCCAGTACCATACTGTCTTGATTACTGTGGATTTGTAGTATAGTTGGATGTCAGGGACTCTGATTCCTCTAGGTCTGTTTTTTTCCCTCAAGACCACTTTGGCTATTCGGGGTCTTTTCTGTCTCCATACAAATTTTAAGATTTATTGTTCTAGTCCTGTAAAAAATGTCATTGGTAATTTGATAGTGATTGCATTGAATTTGTAGATTGCTTTGGGTAGTATAGTCATTTTCACAATATTGATTCTTCCAACCCAAGAACATGGTATATCTCTCCATCTGTTTGTATCATCTTTGAATTCTTTCATCAGTATCTTTATTTTTCTGCATACAGGTCATTTGTCTCCCTAGGTAGGTTTATTCCTAGGTATTTTATTCTTTTTGTTGCA
>NC_041217.1:92274292-92275989 GCF_002837175.3 Physeter macrocephalus | reverse complement strand
GATGATCATATGTTTTTTATTCTTCAGTTTGTTAATATGATGTATCACATTGATTGATTTGCATATATTGAAGAATACTTGCATCCCTGGGATAAATCCCACTTGATCATGGTGTATGATCCTTTTAATGTGTTGTTGGATTCTGTTTGCTAGTATTTTGTTGAGGATATTTGCATCTATATTTATCAGTGATATTGGCCTGTAATTTTCTTTTTTTGTAGTATCTTTGTCTGGTTTTGGTATATGGGTGATGGTGGCCTCATAGAATGTGTTTGGGAGTGTTCCTTCCTCTACAATTTTTTGGAAGAGTTTGAGAAGGATGGGTGTGAGCTCTTCTCTTAATGTTAATGGAATTCACCTGTGAAGCCATCTGGTCCTGGACTTTTGTTTGTTGGAAGATTTTTAATCACAGTTTCAATTTCATTACTTGTGATTGGTCTTGAAATATTTTTCTATTTCTATTTTCTATTTCTTCTTGGTTCCATATTGGAAAGTTATACCTTTCTAAAATTTGTCCATTTTTTTCAGGTTGTCCATTTTATTGGCATAGAGTTGCTTGTAGTAGTCTCTTAGGATGCTTTGTATTACTGCTTTGTCTGTTGTAACTTCCCCTTTTTCATTTCTAATTTTATTGATTTGAGTCCTCTCCCACTTTTTATTGATGTGTCTGGCTTTTCCTTCTACTAACTTTGGGTTTTGTTTGTTCTTCTTTCTCTAGTTTCTTAGATGTACGGTTAGATTGCTTATTTGAGATATTTGTTGTTTCTTGAGGAGGATTGTATTGCTATAAACTTCCCTCTTAGAACTGCTTTTGCTGCATCCCATAGGTTTTGGATCATAGTGTTTTCATTGTCATTTGTCTCTAGGTATTTTTTGATTTCCTTTTTGATTTCTCCAGTGATCTCTTGGTTATTTAGTAACGTATTGTTTAGCCTCCATGCATTTGTGTTTTTTATGCTTTTTTCCCTGTGATTGATTTCTAATCTCATAGCATTGTGGTCAGAAAAGATGCTTGATATGATTTCAATTTTCTTAAATTTACTGAGGCTTGATTTGTGACCCAAGAGGTGATCTATGCTAGAGAATGTTCCGTGCACACTTGAGAGGAAAATGTAATCTGATGTTTTTGCATGGAATGTCCTATAAATATCAATTAAATCTATCTGGTCTATTGTGTCATTTAAAGCTTGTGTTTCCTTATTAATGTTCTGTTTGGATGATCTGTCCATTGGTGTAAGTGAGGTGTTCATGTCCCCCACTATTATTGTGTTACTGTCAATTTCCTCTTTTATAGCTGTTGGCAGTCGACTTATGTATTGAGGTGCTCCTATGTTGGGTGCATAATATTTATAATTGTTATATCTTCTTCTTGGATTGATCCCTTTATCATTATTTAGTATCCTTCCTTGTCTCTTGCAACATTCTTTATATTAAAGTCTATTTTATCTGTTATGAGTATTGCTACTCTGACTTTCTTTTGATTTCCATTTGCATGGAATATCTTTTTCCATCCCCTCACTTTCAGTCTGTATGTGTCCCTAGGTCTGAAGTGGGTCTCTTGTAGACAGCATATATACGGGTCTTGTTTTTGTATCCATTCAACCAATCTATGTCTTTTGGTTGGAGCATTTAATCCATTTACATTTAAGGTAATTATCAATATGTATGTTCCTATTCCCATTTTCTTAATTGTTTTG
>NC_041217.1:92232226-92274035 GCF_002837175.3 Physeter macrocephalus | reverse complement strand
TAGAGTAATCTTGGTTGTAGGTTCTTCCCTTTCATTACTTTAAATATGTCATGCCACTCCCTTCTTGCTTGTAGAGTTTCTGCTGAGAAGTCAGCTGTTAACCTTATGGGAGTTCCCTTGTATGTTATTTGTCATTTTTCCCTTGCTGCTTTCAATAGTTTTTCTTTGTCTTTAATTTTCGCCAATTTGATTACTATGTGTCTTGGCATCTTTCTTCTTGGGTTTTTCCTGTATGGGACTCTCTGCGCTTCCTGGACTTGGGTGGATATTTCCTTTCCCATGTTAGGGACGTTTTTGACTATAATCTCTTCAAATATTTTCTGGGGTCCTTTCTCTCTCTCTTCTCCTTCTGGGACCCCTATAATGCGAATGTTGTTGCGTTTAATGTTACCGCAGCAGTGAATTCCACCATTCTGTCTTCCAGGTCACTTATCGGTTCTTCTGCCTCAGTTATTCTGCTATTGATTCCTTCTAGTGTAGTTTTCATTTCAGTTATTGTATTGTTCATCTCTGTTTGTTCTTTAATTCTTCTTGGTCTTTGTTAAACACTTTTTGCATCTTCTCCTTCTTTGCCTCCGTTCTTTTTCCAAAGTCCTGGATCATCTTCACTATCATAATTCTGAATTCATTTTCTAGAAAGTTGCTTATGTCCACTTCATTTAGTTGTTTTTCTAGGGTTTTATCCTGTTCCTTCATCTGGTACATAGCCTTCTGCCTTTTCATCTTGTCTGTCTTTCTGTAAATGTGGTTTTTGTTCCACAGGCTGAAGGATTTTAGTTCTTCTTGCTTGTGCTGTCTGCCCTCTCTAGGAGCCCCAATTTCTTAATCTGTCACTATCTTATGGAGTATTACAAAGAAAAATAATATGATCAATGCAAAGTGTCTCACATGGTCCCTGATACTCAGGAGGTACATAATAAATAGGAGTGGGTATTGTTATTAATATGTAACAATTTGCTTTTCTAATGAAGCTGAAAAGTTCAAAATTCTTTAGAGAATTCAATCAGGACCTTTGTACCATACTGTGGTCCATGTTACCTCTTGATACAGAAGCAACATACCCTAAGGCATTTGTTCATTTATAATGTTTATTGTAAATGTTTGTCCATTGTAAATATTTGTTCATTTACATTCGTTCATTCGTAAATATTTACAAAATTTCTTTCCATCTCTTTTAAGGTGTCCTACATAAAGAAAAAGAATCTGTCTCCTACTGATTTATCTTCCCAACTCACTTTCCCAGCTATTACACACATACAAAAGCAACAGTTTTCTATAAATAAAGGTTCACTTTTTTTTTTTCATATAGATATTTAGTTATTCAGGTTTTTGTTTTGTTTTCCCCAAGTACTTCAATTTCCCGATTGGGCTGATTTCAATTTTGTAAATAAATAAATAAATAACAAATTATCTATAGATGTGGGTGTATTTCTGACCACTCTATTGTGTTTTATTGATTATATTTGTCTTTATTTTTGCCAACATCACACAGAAAAGATATTTATATGTGAAAAGATATTAAATTCCAAGTATGTGTGAGATGTGTTACATTTGCCAATATGATTCACCCAATTTTATTTAGGTTTAAAAAATCTGATATCTAAAATATCAAAATTGCAAGCATTAATTTTATAGCTGACGATATTACTAAGTATATGAATAAATAATTTTTATCAGGCCTTTTTAAGATAAACAAATTTCACACAAATATTATTCTTGAATAAATATTAAGCAGGCTGATTGATGATACTTGATTTAGGCAATGTTTTATTTGTCATTCTTTGTCATGGGCCATTTGTAGCCATCAACTA
The DNA here is from genome assembly GCF_002837175.3 of Physeter macrocephalus. Taxonomy (NCBI): domain Eukaryota; kingdom Metazoa; phylum Chordata; class Mammalia; order Artiodactyla; family Physeteridae; genus Physeter; species Physeter macrocephalus. Next base: position 92,272,224 of record NC_041217.1, on the reverse strand, counting down.
AAAATGTTTAAAACAGAAAAAAAGAGAAAAATGTTTCTAGAATATTAGCCCCAATAGAAGATTTTAAAAGCGAGAAGAAATCCCTATTGCAGCAACTTGCACAAAATAGGCAACAATAAATATATGCTGTATGAATCGATGCATGCATGAAAAAATGAATGTTCTTGAAATACAGATTGCTCTGACCATAATCTATGATATTATGATTGACATAATAGCTACTTTCATATAATGGCAAAGGCTGATCATTCTGAGATAATATAACAATTTTAAGAAATATCAGGTTTTGAAATGAGATATGAATATGAACTGTGTTTATCTCACCTCTCACAACTATATAAGGCAGTATACATTCAAACTTTTATATTTGTAAAATTTCTTTCCATCTCTTTTAAGGTGTCCTACATTAAAAAAAAAGATCTGTCTCATACTGACTTATTTTCCCAACTCACTTTCCCCACTATTACACACACACAAAAGCAACAGTTTTCCATAAATCTTTCAATGGTTGGCTAATTCCAAGTCAGTTAGGTGCTCACGGTGTGATAAAATTATAATGTATTTCTCTTTCTGAAGTTTGGATTTAGTTCAGACCTTGGAATGTGGAATTACAACAAAACAAATCTCACCATCTGGAGGTTAGCAAGTCATATTTTTTACCTTTTATGTCACTGCATCTCTTTACAAATTCATAAGTGCATGAGAATAAACATACCCTATTCCCTGCAGTTTGTGAGTACAACAGACATTTATGACAAGTAAATTGCCAAGAAAACATTCAGAATAAATATGATTTTGATGATCAGTTGTACCTTTAAAATAGAAATAAAAATTTCCAGGCATCTAATTTTTATATTACAGACTTAGGAATAGACTCTTCTCATTTGAAGAATTAAGTGTGTTGACAATTACAGAGTAACCAAAACTTACCAGCTACAACTGACTGCACTGCTGTAGAGCTCAACCCTATGGAAAGCTTAACTTTTCTTCCTTAGTTGCTAATAAGCTTCCCAAGTTGCTAAAAAGCTAACTTACAATACAGATGATGCCTCATAAAGACAGGTCTATATAACATCCTTGGGCAATCATGTTCAGATACTGCAGATTTTCAGGTTAATGAGAAAGTTGGATGCAAGATCTGTGAAGCTTGAAATCAGTGAAATTTTGAAAAATAAATGTAGACAAGTATTTCAAGGGCCTGTAAATATGATAGAAAAGCTTACCATTTGAAATTTTCTAATTGACTCAAAGTCATTCTCCTAACAACATTTTTGGTTAAAAGCTGAGGGAAGGTGAAGTTGGCATGGGTGGAGCCTACTTCAGAAAGTATAATCCTTCTTAATTTTAGCTAAGAGACTATTGAAACAGTTTAAATTCTATGGAAGGCAATATATTTAGTCATTTCCTTTATTTCCCCCAGAAGTAATCAGGAGTCATGGTGGTTATTCATTGGGTCTGTAATTAAATTTTGTTCAAGTAAGCAATCTGAGAAGACGCTTAAGGAAACTTAGGACTTTTCAGATGTAGATAACAAAAAAAGGCATAAAATAGCACATGTGTGCTCCCACAGTATCAAGACTTTGCTTTTCTGAATCTGCCCGTACCTGAACTCTGGAAATCAAGCAATAGAAAACATTTTAGATATTCTTCTGTCAGTTTCTAACAGAAGTTATTCATATATTCATTCATTCAAAAATAATTGTTGAGCACTGACTCAAAAGTTCTTGGTACTGTGCAAGTTGCTGGTAAAACAGAATAAGAAAGGATACCTATCCTCAAGGAGATCACCAAATCATATAGATTCCAAATTAGTTATTGATATTTACGACATGTTTTTATAGGTATTATAATAAAGATAATGAAAGCACAATGAAGAAAATCTGGTCAATCCTCCTTGAGAGTGAGTTGGTGAAAGCACACAAAGTTTCACAAAGATGAAGCTTGAGCAGAATTTTAAAGAAACAAAAAAGATTTCCAAAGATGTAATATAAAGAGAAAGAAATTTGAGAATGAGGAAATGCACATGGGTACCTTCTTGACTGATGATAAAAATGTACATTACAAAGCTACTATGTCCTTTTGATATAATGTTTCTACAGAGAGCATTGATATGCAGCCTAATTTGAAATATAGTATGCCCTAAATTTAGGTGTGGGGACTATTGAAACATTTTCACTACCTTTACCTGGAGCCTATTAAGTATTAAGCGAACAAAATATAATCACATAATGTGAAACACTTTACTGATGATTTTTGTGTGGTTCCTTAGAAAAGAATTTTCTCCATGCATAGGTGTTAATAGTCCGATCACGTACTTCAAGAACAGAGAATCATATTTCTAACATGTTATTTGAATGCAATTGCGGGGTAGTTTTAGACTATAATCTTCTGAAATATTGTAGGATTTCTTTGCTTTAACCTGTGCACATTTGAGCTAATACATTTTGTTACTAGAATTTCATAGATCAAATTCACACAGTTGTTTGTATTCTCTCTTCCTCAGATTTACTAATTTAACAAATGATTGGTTAGTTTTCAATCATAACACATATATATGTAACTAAGTTGTTTCTTATTTGGGAGGAAAAATAATGTAGTTTCTCAAAATATAATATTATGGCCCTCAACTGCTAGCATTAACGGGTAAATTTGTCTTCTTTCTCCAGTCCCCAGCCTCCTTTCCTGGTATGTCCTTCTCCAGAGGTAAGGGTGGGTGTCACTATTCAAATGTATTGCCTTGATGGTGGAAGACTATGAAACTGATGTATTATCCTCCATAAGTAGTTCTGTGTTGCTGTTGCATGTTCAAAAGATGGAGATCTGCTATCACTGTTGAAGCGTAAATTCCCTTTTATATTGCTCACCTTAAACTACTGATGTCTTCTGAAGATCTGCAACTCTTCTGCAATCTGTCTGGGCAGATCCTTCTTCGTGCACTGCTTTCACTATTGTTGTGAAAGACCTTTGTTCTTTCCAATGCCATTCCTGTTGTGCTCTTGGTTTTCCCGAAAATATAAATGAAAAATTTACATTTGTGAATGAAGGATTAAGTTAATAAATATTGATAAATCTAGCTACTTAAAAAAAATTTATGTACTCTGAAAGCTTATTCAAAACAGAAAACATTGACCAAGAACTCTTTATACATGAGCAGAGAATAACACATTTTTAGTGGTGTAGGCTGAGAACAGAAAAGTTAGCCTCAGTCATGCCTTTGATAGCCAAATAAGGAGAAATTTGGGGGGAAGGGGGTCAACATCCATATCTGAAGCTGTAGATTTCCTCAGGCAGATAATTTAATTTCTTAAATATAAAAATAAATAAGATGTAATCTTTGGCACTACAGAAGCTTATAACTGCTTTGAATATATGGAAGAATACAGAGTAAAATATAGTAAAAGCATATAGGTGGGAAGATGGATGGATGATAAGTAGAGCAAAGTAGGTAGCAAGCAAGCAGGGGAAAAGGTCCCAAATTAGTACATGACATTATGTTTTGGAAGCACAGCTTTAAATTCTGCCTCAGAAACATGGCATAGAGGATGCTGTCCATGTGCTCTTAAGATCTCCTTCACTGGACCAGTGCACCTCCCCCCAGCTTTTGACTGTTGGCTCATAATTCCTTGCCTCTGCCAGAGCATTGCCCTCACCTTAACTGGATCTGCCTCTCTGAGGAGTTTTGCACCACAACAAGATCCCAATGATATGGACTCTGGGATACAAAGATAGTGTCCCTGATCCTCTTGCTTCATGGTGGAACCCTCACTCTCCTCCTGAGAGCATTTCTTTAATACATCACTTTAAAAATAAAGATCATCTAAGGCTCTGCTTTTCGGAATCCTACCTAAGGTGATGCCAAAATGCATTCTTGGAAACAGATTATAAGGACAGGGTTCTTAAGGTGACTCATTTGTTAGCAGAGTGGCAATAAAACCCCTAAAAGGTAGGAAAAATATCAATAGGGCCTAGGATGCTGTAATAGCGACTGCTCAGACTTTCATCAATTACCTAGAACAGGCTGTTTACGGAAGGGAGTTCTCCAGCTGGTACAATATTTCTAACATTTCAGAGGTAAAATGTAAACAGTAATTATAAGAACTGTGGAACTTGGTGGCTGTTGCTAAGTGTCACTGATGTACTGAAGAGAGAAAATTAGATCAATCTTGGGAGGGTCAGAAAGCTTTCTGGGCAGCTGTTTTGGACATTTTTATTGCCCACAGCCAGAGGGAAGAACAGAGATGAAGACCAGGTACAGGACCAAATTGTAAGACTGGGAGATCTGTAAAGAAGATGGAATTTTAGTCTAGACAAGTGTCCAAGGCCAAAAACATAGCCTTAATAAGAAAGGAGTGATCCTGAGACTTTAGACAGGATATCTAGGCTGATGCACTTGAGAACCTGGAGCCCTCAATTCACCTCATAGCCTCAGTACCAGCCCGCTCTACCTCTCACCTATGGAGAGGCCTCAAATGAGTCAGATGCCTTACGAAACATTGCTTGCCCTCCTCGAGATCTGCCCCACCTACCTTGTTCGTCAGGCATAATTTGCATAATTAGAGAATAATGTGCCACTCTTTAAGGTGAAATCATTTTCCAGTTAGAGAAACATTTGGGCAAAAATAATAATTTGAGTAAATAGCACTTATTCTTAAAATGCAAAAATCACTGTGGGCAAGCTGACCCTTATTTATTGTACTTAGTATGAGCCATGCTAATCAGGCCAGCATTAAGCAAGTCTGGCTGTAAAAGAGCTTGGTCTTCTATGGGAGGAGATGGATTATATGCCAAATAAGCTGCATGATCCAGCTAACATGTATCAGCAGGAAAAAGGAAAATATGCCCAAAAGTGTATTCTGAGAGTGCTGGAACAAAGAGAACAGACAAGAGACTGAAAAATGGAGTTTTTAGATATGAGAATATTTTCTCATGATACAGGATTTAACATCCTGGCAAGGGGCTTGGAAGGTATTTCTAATACACTGTTGGGTTGGCCCTTAAACTCTTGGAAAATTAAATGGCCCACACTAATTGAAATAGGGAAAGTAGAAATCTGACAGACTGGCATAAACATAAAGGATAAAAAACTCAAAGAATTGGGCATACTAGTCCCACCATAAAAGATTGAAAACCTACAAGATGACGATTTGTCAAGGTGAAAAGAAATGTGCTCATAAGGAGGACACCAGCATCACTGAGAACCCAGCAGTGGTCATCCTTTGTCCACAGGGCTGAGGAGGACATGCTCCCTTGTATCAGTGGGATGATAGGAACCCCGCATAGCAAAAGCCAGGTGGCGGCATTTCAGTGCCAGAAGAAATGTGGATGTAATTACTAAAATGAGCAGCAAGGTCAGAATAGCAGCCAGGGGCACCTGGCTTGCCGTGATCTGTGGAAATGTTAGTAGAACATGAAGTTCTCAGGTCAAAATAGATGGCTGCCAGCAAAAGAACTGAATATAAACAGGTTCCCCCCACTACCGGAAAGTAGAGGGTGCCTTTGAAAACTTTCCTAAGCTGAAATGGCATATAGTGAAGAAGCAATCACCCTGGGCCACATCTTGCTAATGAATGCGCAAAATAAATTGAGATAAAGCACAAATGTTCACACAGTTCAAAGCTCTGTCAGTGTGGTTTTGGTGAAGGAACTTAGTGATGCCACTCTTGCTGCTCAGGATGTACCGCCTCTATAACAGCTCCCTGCAAAACAAACACAACACTATTTTTGCTTTTCACCTTTTTTCGTAAAAGTGAAAATCCTCTTCAGATTTCTTTCAGTTAGTGAAAACAGGTACTAATGTCGGTCTTTTGTAAAAGTGAAGTGGCATGAAGAACTTTCAAAAAGTAGGAGATACCTGTATATATAAACAAAGAATAGGCAGAATGCTGCCCAACATAGAGTAAAAATCCTTTGCCTAGTTTCTAGAATTGAGCCTGTGTTAAGATATAGAACTATTTGACTAAAGGAGAGGTTGTGTCTCCATGAAGAAAGACCTTGCAATAAGAGGCGGATGACAATGTATGCTGTTGGTACCCCTTTACTGGGCCAGTGTACTGTTTCCCCAAATGTAGGGAGTAGTGGTTTCTAAGGGCTCACAGATGCCCCTTGTACAACATATTGGCTTTGAGGGAATGGGAGCTGTATTGCTCAGGAGATAATATGCCCCTTGATCTCCAACTCCTGAGGCTGTCAGAGGCTACTGACTGGCTGACACAGGGTACAAAGGGCTGGCCCCCTTGCCTCGATTGGGACCAACTATGGTGCAACTGATGCTCCAGGATGAAGGTGATCACCAGCTGAGACCACATGGCTGCTTAACTTTCTTACCCTGCCCTACCTTGCTTCCCTCTCTCCCTTTCTCCTAAAAGTACTCCCTCAATAAATACCTTCACAAGTGGTTTCACAAAAGTCACTAGTTCAGACTCTTTTTCAGAGAACCCAACTTTAGAACCATGCTGACAGTGAAAATCCTGTCTGTTTTGGAGGCAGGAGAAGAGGCCTGATGGCATGTTGTTGTACCCTGTGGGCTCCTCTCAGTGTTTAGTCCACAGCTGAGGGACAGTAAAAGTAATCCTGGCTCTCCCAGTTGATAGAGTATGAAAGTGATAGCTCCTCTACATACACCTTGTTTCCATCATCTCTAAAATTAAGCTATTAATAACGTTTTTGGAACATTATATCCATGAAATATACTCGTTACCAGACCTGGCTCAGAATAAGTGTTCAATACATGGTAGCTACTTTAATTATTTATTTTGTAATAGCTTTTATGTGCTATTTCTTCATAAGACACCTTATAAGTTTTAATATTAATAATAATTATAAACATTAAATGAAAGCTTATCTATGTGTTAGGCACTGTCTTAAAGCATTTTACTTGCATCCATGTAATCGTTTCAGTTACTCTGTGAGATTAGCAATATGCATATTTATGTTTTGCATATGAAGAAGCTGAGGAATATATGGATACATGGCTAGACCAAGTTCTCACAACTGGTGAGCAGTGGAAATGGGATAATAAGCGTAAATTCTGATTCCAGAGCCCACACTCTCAACCATATACTTTGCTGCTTCACTGTCATTGACCCTAATGGTGACAAAAAATTTAAGACCTAATTTGAAGGTAGATAGCATTTTTTAATAAAGAAAATACAAATATTGTGTCTCCCTTAATGCCATCATCATTTTCCTTTCAATGCTTTTTTGTGAGTATTTAATCATTTGGATAGACTACATCTGCAGCACAAAAACATCCCAGTAAATACCTTTTATTTTTAACATTTGGTTCCTATTGTGATGCAAAAGTGGTTTGGATGGGAAATATGTGACTATTATGTTTCATCAGAGGAAATTTGGAAACAGCTTGGCACTAAATCTGCTTATATAAGTCATATTTTTTTCTATACAGAACTTGAAACTTTACAAATTCTTCCCTATGTGAAGATTACCTTTTCAGAACTATTTTGTATTTTGATTTGTAGGAAATGCTTTAAATAATACAGGAAAGAAAATGCCTTCCTTGATTTCTGCATCTTTTAAAAATTTCTTTTGATGATAGAAGCTAGGAAGCTGATGGTTAAAATTATATGATACATTTGTGGTCAATTTCATATAATCAACACATTTTACTAGTTCTAAGTATACTATTGAAGACATAGTTGTAATAGTAACTTAGTGTATGTGCCTGCCATTATGTTAAGCAGCTAATCTGTATAGTAATACTATGAAGTAAGTATTATGACTCTCATTTTATAATGAGGAAACTAGGGGCTCGGGGGGTGCAAGGAAACCACCACAGTCACAGGGACTATGACACGTCAAAGCCCATTCTCATTTTAATCAATATGTTATGCTATTTCCCTGAAGAAAAAGGCAGAGTCACTCAATTTTTAAGAAATATAGGACATGTAGTAGACATATGGAGAAGTACTGGGTAGGAGAAGAAATACTGTATGTTTTCTGGTAATTGACTGACAGGACTAAAATAATTCAGATACATGCTTGTGATGTTTGAGCAAGTTACTTTCCATTGATTTGTTAAATGATGAAACTTTAAATGCTCAAACATATAGTCAATTCAATTAAGAAAAATCAGTCAAATTGTTTGTTTTGGGGGTCGATTTATCAGAAGGTCTAGAGGTTTATTCAAAAAGCATTGCATGGAATCATACACCTGGATTTGAATTGTGGCTTTTCTCCTTGTGATAATTCCTAACCTACTTGTGCCCCATTTTTGTCTTCTATAAAAGGAGGATAATATTGCCTAACACTTATGGTTGTGGAGGAAATTAAATATCTTGCATTTGGTACATTATAATTATTGCTACCATCATTATTAGACAGATTTTATATAGATTTTATGACAACCATAATTCAAGAGTTCGGTGGGTTTTTTTTTTCCTATATTAATGACATTATGCCACATAGAATCCAATCATTATGATCACCAAGGTAAGTGCATCAAAGTAACTATTTAAAATAGTCTTTGTTACTTTAGTACCTAGAAAGATCTTTGTATTAGTTTCCTAGTATTGCTGTACAAGTACCACAAACTACGTGGCTTAAAACAGCAGAAATTTATTCTCTCATAGTTCTGGAGGCCAGAAGTCTGAAACTGAGGTGTTGGCATAATGATGCTCCTTCCAGAGATTCTGGAAGAGGAGCCTCCTTGCCCCCTCAGGCTTCTGGTTGGCTTGCAGGTGCATCACTCCAATCTCATACTTCCAACATCACATGGCTATTTTCTGTGTTCATGTCTACATTTTCCTCTTTTCATAAAAACATCAATCATATTGGATTAAGGGCCCACCTGACTCCAGCACTCATTTTAACTTAACTAATTACAGCTGCAATGACTCTGTTCCCATATAAAGTCACATTCACAGGTATCAAGGGTTAGGACTTCATCATAACATTTGGGGGCAAACAATTCAACCTATAACAGTAAGTAACTTTTAAAAATTGTCAATGGCTCTATTTCAGTGAATCTAGCATTCCCCCTAGTTCTACTAGTCCTTGATTCAACCTGACATGAAATCAATCCCACCATTTTCACTTCCCCTTACCTCCAGATTCCCTTGGTTGTTACCAGTATGGCTGTGGGCTTCCCTTAGACCATATAGTCTTCCAGTTGCTACCTGGCATCACATACTCCTTGGATGATTCTTTGTTTGGCATTTACTAGGATATTTGTGCCCAAATTATTACTTGGTTGTAAGAATCACTAACACAGTTGTCATGTTGTGTCATTTGCCAATGTCTGAGAATAGATTATATCTGGAGAAATTTTTATTCATCATCAAAATGATGATTTACAGACCCTTAGATGATATGAAAATTTATCAGTTTCCTGACATATAAAATGCTCCACCATAGTCATATTTATTTAGTTTGGAATATTATGCACTCACATGCATAATGTAGGGGATATTATTGGTAAGACCAGAGATCAGTAAATCACCATGCTGCTACAAAGCAATGTCTTTATCCATAAAGTTTCTTGTCCTTCCTTCTGTGATATCATTTTCTTATTCACTATTTGTATATGTTGTGGAATAGATGTATATTTATTTACAGCTCCCATAAACTTGCCATATTTATATAACTTTAGTACAGACTGCTTTATCAGTGGCTCAGATAATTTTTTATACTAAAAAAAGTAAATTTCAAAACTAATTCTGGAGTAATTAAAGATTATTGTCTCATGAAAATAAATTATTTAGAAATAAATTCTTTATTTTTATGTTCAAAATATATTTTGGTGTCTCAAGCATTTTCAGTGCCAAGTGAACTATTTTTTTAGTAAACTCATCAAACAGATATCTGTACCAGCACCATGGCAAGCATTTGAGAGTTACATAGACATGTAAATCAGGGTCTTGACCTCAAGGAGATAAGATTCTATGAGGGGAGAATATGATGATATAAATTACTGATAGCTACATACTACAAGACAGAATGAAACCAGTGCTATAGAGACATGTGAGATGCTATAAGCGAAAAAGAAAATGTGGTTGTATGATTCAGACAGAGGCTTCAAGTAGGAGAAAACTTTGAGGGGCTTTGCAAGATAAATGGAATTTCTGAAGGGGAGAACACTTCAGTAGAAGGCACCAGCATGAACTCAAGTATTCATTAAATTCATCAAATATCTATGAAATGGATTTTCTGGGCAGTAATCTTTGTTTAGTACTGAGGTAGCTACTGAGATGAATTAGAAAAATAACTTGCTCTTAATGAATAGGTAATCTTTACAAATATGAAATTCAGCTGAAATAACTGAGAAAAAAATCTTCTAGGGGCTGGATATATATTCAGTTTGACCAAAAAGATTGAATTCACCAAATCTTAGTACAATTTCCCACTTCATTTGCCTATCATATTGCAGCCTAGGTAGGATATTTTATAATGAAAATTATTTGTTTCAGTTTATAGTGATGCTAAAGAATAATGATTCATTACCCCAAAACAGACTGTTTGCCTTATTTCTATTTATTGTTCAGTTATGTTTTAAACATGGCTCACTGTGATATGTTTCTTTAACTTTTATAGTTTTTCTCTTTCTTGTCTTCATTTTCAAGTCAGAGATAAACCATTATTCCTCACCCCCACTGTATAGTTTATTTATGTCTGTAAATCACTTTCTTCACAAATCTGTATTATTAGACATTTATTACTTTATATATCAGTCCTTATTAGATAGTGATTTCTTGTAAGACACATATTTAGTTTCATTTGATAAGAATATTTTTCCAAAAGTAAAATATGACCCTCCTACAAATGAAAAATGAACATGTATGAAATATTTTTATTTAACTCATTAGTTAATAAGGGAACCAATTAAAGTTAAAACTGGTTCAAATGAGTCTCCAAAGTACAGACATACATATAGATCATTGAAATATGAAAATGAATTTGCCAATAGGTGCAAAACTGATCAATATCCAAAGGGTGGAAATTAATTTAATATCCATTGACCAAATTGGATCTCTATGGACAAGAATTACTTTCATTACTATCAGTATTTTTATACCTTATCGAACTGTAAGATCCAACCCAAGAGAAGACTCAGACATCTATAAAATTAGAAACTTAGAAGGATCTGCTAGAAAATACTCTACTTTTGAAAGGACACACAATCCTTTCACCCATTTCAAAGGTTTCAAAGGTTTTTACAATGACACATATGTCTTTTTTCCCTTTATGTGGTAGTCAGTTGATTACTTCATTGTAGAATAAATGTATTATGTTTGTTTAGCTTCTTTCCTAATAGGGTAAGGAGAATTCTACCTAAGACAAATATTAGTGTAGCAAAAAAGCCTTCGAACTGGTATTAAAAGTTAGAAATCTGGGTTAGAGTCCCAACTCTGTCATTAAGTAGTTACGTGATATTGGTCAAATCTTACCTTCTTTGAACTGTATTATTTTTGTCTATAAAGTGCAGATAATAATATGAGTTCTGAAAACTTACTTTGAAAACACAAGATTAAAAATGTGAAAATGCTTTCTAAATTATAAAATGTTTATCTAAAAATGAATTGTTATTTTTATGGTATTTACTATCAGGTTTTCTCTGTAGTTGTAGAGCCCTTCTATTTTTTTTTTTTTTAATCCACTAGTGTACCATTAACTAGATCTCTGTGAGAATGATGCCTCTCAGGAAGAAGAAGAAAAAAAATATCTAACAAATTCTTCTGCATTTAACCCTATTTTAAACTCTGTAATAATCTTAGAGTAACTATGTGCTCTTTGGAAGTTTTCCAACATAAATACCTGAATTAAAGCTTTAGAGATTTATCTTTTTCTTTACAGAAGGTTTCATGCTATAAGCAATACTTTAAAGATGTCTAGGCCTCTAGCTCAATGTGCAATCTAAATACAGAACACTGGGATATGGTTTTTATTCTGATCTACTTTTGAAAATATTTTAGTGAAGAGAATGATTTTCATAGATTTCTTCTTTATGCCAAATTTAATAGAGGTCTTCACAGAGCAATCACTTCATTTAAAGGAGAAAATAGATTTTTGATCTCTTATACACCTGCTGGTTTGTGTGAAATGTTGTTTTCTCTAGTGTATAGTTTTTATTTTTGGCTAGTTACTAATGTGAAAGGGGTGGAGTTGATAATATTTTAAAGATTTTAAATAAAATTGTAAAGGCTCCTGAGGCAGAAGATTCATATTGTATCTGCATGAGATACTTCTGAAGGCTTTCATCTATAATAATCTTTTCATCGTGAGGTGATGAGTTGGAAAAGGAGAGTTGATGTGAAAAGAATTCAAAAGAAGATACAATAGAAAAAAGCTGATAAATAAAAAACACTAAACCCCTGATTAGTTCACAAGCTTACTTTTAGGTCATAATATTTGAATACCATGGATCTCTGCTTTCCTCTTCTTTCCTTTCTTCTTCTCCTTTCCCCTGTGAACCAACATCTATACTATTTCTCAATACTGACCACAAAAAGAATAGGGGGGAACTAAAAAGTGGAAATTTAATTAAATTGATGAGATGAAGACATCTTAATATTATTCCATAAAAGTATTACAATAGAGAAAAGGAGTAAGAAAGAAGTTAGTGAGAAATATAGTCAATCTCTGTTCTTTCCTCAGTGGATTCTAAGTGTGTGTGCTACAGAAAGAAGACTCAACTTTACCACACCTTAGCTTAGCCCTTGTAGACAACTGCCTGAACTGAGTTATCCTAATAAAGAAGAGCATAAAAAAGTGACTGTAATAACATGTAACACAATTTTCCCTTTTGTCTCAGATTTTTAGCAGATCCTCCAGAAGTCAGTTTAGTAGGTGTGAAGTACCCTCACATACTGAAGTGAGATTTCAGGTTATCTATGAAAGATGTTTAAAGAAAGTCTGAAACCAGACTATCTGCAAATCAAGGTTCATCACTCACCACCTCCAATAACGGAGATGGCATGGAATGTATTGGAGGTTTGATGAGGCTATTGAGAGAATCTGTTTAGAGAGTATAAAGTGTATTGTGTTGTTCCCCGTTCCTTGGAAAAGAGGAAGTTAGCAGACTGGGGAGGTTAAGAGAAGTTTTGGCATCAGCTAACACTCAGAAAATATCAACAACATGTACTCCCACACATGCACAAAATTACGTCTTTCTTTTTTGTCTAGTTTTTTTCTAAAAAGCAACTAAATAAATTCTTTTTGGATTCTAACAGCCATACAGGGCAGTACTTTTTCAGCAAATAAAAATTAATGAATAAATTTTTGTAATTAAAAACTTACTTGAAGTGTCTAGTCAATGATAGTGATTCAATAAATATTTGTTGATTTATGAATAGATGTTGGATTTTAGATTGAACTGGCAAACTGGCAGGATAGCCCCAGAAAAGTGTATCTTCAGGGAATTAAGGAGCATCTAATGAAGGGATTGTCTTAAGGAAGGAAGTAACCAGGGATGAATATCTAAACCTTGTAAGAAAATTGAAGTCTGCAGACAGGAATCTTGAGAAAAATGCCAGTTGCTATTAGAGTTCATGCTAGCTATCTTGGACTTATATCTGGGCCCCAGGGAGAGCAGAGACTGTAAATAAAAACCAAAAGAGAAGTTTTATCCACCTCTGAAATGCATTGGGGATCCCTCTAAAAGAGTACAATACCAAGGAGAATCCTATTCTTCTTGTCTACAACTCTCTCCTCTCTCCTGTCCCTGCTCTAGGATAGCATGGACCAACACAAAGCTTTAGCATTCTGAAGGCTCAAAGGAGAGATACTGACACTACTGAATAGCTGAACTGATAACAGCCCCAAGGGGATGAGCACAAATGCTCCTGGATACAGTGCACTGGGGAGAAAATAAGGGAGTTTTCTTGGTGCCTAGAAGAATGTTTGGACATTGGAGAATTTCATTTGAGAGGTGCAAAGTTGGGATTAGGCATGGCTTGAAGGATTTCTAGGGACTTGGCAGAGGGCTGAAGACAGAAGATTGGGGAAAGAACTGGCATAATATAGACACCTAGTTTAAAGTGGATTTACACATACCCCATAGAATGGTGAGGTATGTAGAAATGCTGTTTACAGAGAGTAAGCTGAGTTATTTTGTTAGCCTGATTTTTTTTCAAATCTCTCAAAGAAGCGGGGAGGTTACAGTAACTGAGTTGACCACATAAGGATTTATTTTAGCAGCATGAAATAAATTAGTTGTTTTCTAAGTGCCATCCTTCTACAATATTTACATGGTCAAAATTCTATCCTATTACAATTTCTTGTTCCACAAAAGAGGATTTATAAGGCAATGAAACCCTGAAAATACTGTCTATCTTAGCCTAATATGTCACTAGCTAGTTAAAAAAAAAAAAAAGGAAAATGGCTAAAACAAGCACCTGTGGCTCCATGCCCAAATGTTTTATTTCCCTTAAAAAAGCTGTTGGAGATCAACACCCGCATATTTTCCAACATGATCTCATTTTATAATGAGATCATTATAAAACCAAACATTTTATAATGTTTGGTGAGTAGACTGTGGTTCCAGGTGTCATTGTCTTTCCATTCTCTGGCATTCAGAAGAGTATCATTTGCATGACAAATGAGTGCACCGATCTTGGTAAGGAAGGGCCATTCTGCTGTGGGAAGATATGCAGAAAGGGACATGCAGCTGAGGCCAATTTAACATAACTCCTCTCTGCTTGGCTAGCTCCTTTTGGGCTTCTCTTTGTATCTATGGGGTAGAGGCCCTGAATGTATTGTTTGTATTGCAACTGTGGCAATAAACAGTAAGCTAAGAAATTCCTGCTACTCTTTGAGTTAAATCCGCTTTTATGTTAGTCATCCAACAGAGACTTCTGCTATATAAATGGAACACACTATTTATGAAAAACTTAAAGTGGGTCAGTGATGACATATCTTAATATTCCTCTAGTTCTTTTGAAGTATTCATGAAAATTGAAATACCAGCCCCCATAGAGCTGATAAAATTTTGCACATATATAATCCATTCTTAATACTTTCCTTTTCAAAAGTCTGTACTGTAGGCTAAAGGAAAATATAAAACCCAAACCCCCTCAAATAAACAAACAAACAAAGCACCTTTGTATCAAAAATTGAAATTGATCAGGTATGCAGGTATCAGATAGACTCTCTCCAATCTCCCACTTCTCCACCACTACTTTGCTTCAATGTAAACACACAGAACAAAATTGTGTAGAAAATATTTATGAAAATACACTCTTTTGATCTTTCCTTAAGTGTGCAGAGAAGTGAGAACACAGCTGTTTGTTAATGGTATTTTCTATGTGAGTAGTTGAACAAAGAAAAAAAACAGGTAAAATGGATGGAGACATACATAGCTGAGAGTTGAAACAAAGAGACTTTAAAAGCCACATTTGAAATCATAGGAAAAGAAAAAAGTCTCCAGCCAAAATGCTAGATAGATGATACCGTTTGCAATCTTCATTTATTCACTAAGTAAATCTTAGTAAACCCTTACCAAGTATAAACCGCTATTCTGGACAGTGGAAGTAAATTTCCTGTCCTCCAAGAGATTATAAACTTCTTGGGGAGAGAAAAGTTCTATATATATGAAACAGCTGACAGCTATGATTTTTTTATTATTAAAAGAAAAGAGATTCTAAAATGCTCACAAAGCAGGTTAAGTGCCTTTAAGAATTTATCTATGTCCAAATTTAATTTAAAGGCCCATAAATTTATATTTCTAACCAAGATTTATTTTCTAAGTTTCAAATATCCAACTGTATACTCAACATCTCCACTTGAATGTTTCAAGGGCACATAATATTCAACATGTTTAAGAACTAACTAGTTATTTTATAATGAAAATAGCTCCTGTTTCAATGTTTTCTGTCACACTAACTGATCCAGTTGCACAAAATAAAAATCCTGTGTTTCTTTGCATCTGTTCTTCTTCCTCACTCACATGTCTAATTCACTATCAATTCTTGTCTCTTCTGTTAAACTTCTTAAATCTGGGCATGTCTCGTTCTTTGGCGCCACCACTCTATTCCAAGCTATGATATTCTGTTATTTAGATTCTCTGTTGACCTAGAAACTGGTCTTTTCCTATCCACTTTGGACTTTTCCCCATTCTTTCTCTGTACTGCAGGCGGAGTAATTTTTTCTGAAAATACAATATAATGTGTTATCTCTCTAAAGGAAATCTTTCAATGTCTGCCATGCTCCTAGGATAAAGATCAAATTCCTTAATAAATCAGATAGGTTGATTTCTTAGGAGCAAGTGATAGAAAAGGTGGCTCAAACTAGTATAAGCAAAAAGAGGATTTTTCAACCTTGTTTACATAAAACTCTAGGAAAATGGCTCACCTCAGTCACAACTTGTTCCCCTTCCTCTATACAGCAGAGCCTAGGTGTCTTGGGCTCCCTGATACCCTCATTTGATATAATAAGAAACAATTATATGTCATGTAAGCCACTGATATTTTGAGGGTTTAGGGTTCCCCCTTATAGCTTAACCTAGTGAAAACTGAATATATAATTCAGTTCTATAAATAAGGTATCTATAAATATGTTATCTGCCATAACAAAACAACAAAATATGTGACATTGGCTATAGATGCAGAGGGAAGGCAGTGAGAACACTGTTATAAGAGGTTAGAAACAGGAAGACCACAGGATTCTGTTGTGAAATATTTGGTAAAATGTTCATTTGGAAGGCAGAATATGTAACTTTGAGCTTTAGTTTAAAAGGTTTTGATCAAAGTAATGGCAGCCTGAGTTGGTCATTATTTGCTCCATTTGGAAAGGTATTTCAAGTAAGAAATGAGCTAGGAAAAAAATGGTTTCCGTGTGAGAAAGAAGGGAGAATACAGAGACTTAGAGACTCACAGAGTTGAAAATGCATCTGTTCTTTATCTCAGCTGTTAAAAGATTTTCAAATTAAGGTCAAACTCAAAGGTAAAAACCAAATCAAGGGTGTGGTCATAGAAATATAACCTCTGGGCAAAGATTAAATCAAAGGAGTAAATGTCAAATTTTCCTTAAGTCTGATTTTATTAAGTAGCCTTCAGTAAATCCTTTCATTTCGACAAAATTTCTTAAAGATGAGAGTGCACTGTTGTGGTCTCATGGAAACCTGATAAACATGAAGAACCTAAATTAAGTCTAGAAAGAGTGACAGAGGTATATCTCAGGAAAAATTGAGAGTTTGCCTATTGTCATATACCACTGACTAGAATCAAAGAGATAAAACCAGCAAACTTTTTGAGAGAGATGTATCACCAAACTGTTATGTATCTTGATTAAAAAGACTGTAAATATTCTAGATGTAAAATTTCCTATCATCCCTCAACTCTCCACAGGTAGGAAAATTTGTTCAATGGCAAGGACGGCATACCCCAATGCTGCCTTCTTTTTTTACCTTTTTATTTTATTTTGAAATATAATTGATTAAAAATGTTGTGTTAGTTTCAGGTGTACAGCAAAGTGATTCTGTTATACATATCCCATTGCCTTCTTAAACCAGGCCAAGGAGAATATTCTCAAAGGCAGAGCAAAGTACCTTGGAGTACCAGGGACAGAATTGTTAATTCTATGGGACATAACTGGAGCCTAGTCAAATAACATTCCCTAGGTTAGGGCCAATCTCACATTTGCCCAGTGGGATTTCAGGATTTCTGAGAACGAGTGATTACTGTGAATATATATTTTTTCTGTTTCTATGTGAATATTCATTGTGATTATCCTGTCCTTTTTCCATCACTGTACTTTGGGTATACAGGGGAGCAGATAAACTGTATTTTTAATTGAAAGTTCTTTGATTCAAGAGAAGCTCTAACAGCATCTAATTTGTATCCCAAGATCTTGGGCTTCGATCCTATTTTTACTTCAACAAAAGACATTTGAATGCTTTGGGGAGGGAGTGAATGTATATTTTCCTGCAGAATGGAAATGAATACTATGGTAGGTTGTATTATGGTTTACCATTATTCATTCCCTTCCCGTGTTTGCCATGCTTCCTGGAACCACTGCTTTTGGACTTGGCCATGTGGCACACTTTTGCCAATTTGAAATGAACATTTGTTACTTTTCACACATCTGAACACAGGTTTAACTGCAGCTGAGTGACTTAACTGGGCTCCTCTTATTCTACTGCTCCTCCATGAACACTCTTCCCAGATACATGTTCGGCCTTCAGCTCCGATTCTGGTTGAGAAGGCATATGAAGCCAAGCCTAGCTCATCCAAAGCAGAGCCCAGCAGAGCCACGATTGAGCGGTGCACCTCAGGTAATGTATATGAGAAATGAATAGCTGTTACATTGTTTAAAAAATTGTTCCTAATACTGTATAACCCAGAAAATACAGATTTCCAATATTTCAAACTTTAATAAAATGAGAAAACTGTTATAATACTAAGTTCTCATAGCAGGGTATAAATTTGTATGTACAGAATGATCCCAATTATATAGAAAAATATTTAGAGCTATATGTGTTTATTACATGACAGAAAAACACTAAAATGTAAACAATGGTTATTTTTTAAATAGTAGATTTAAGAGAGATTTGGGGCTTCCTATTCAGAAGATCTAGATTCAATTCCCAGTTCAGCCACTTACTAGTCATATGATTTGGAAGTAAACAATTTAACTTGTCTTCCTTTAACCTTATCTGTGCCTACCTCACTGGGATATTGTGGAATTAGGTAAAATATGAATGTGTATTAGTACGTGTAAAAAAAATTAGCACAGTACTTCAGAGTAACCTGTAAATAAATGTTTATTATTATGATTGTGATTTTGATATTGTTATTATGATAATTTCCTGTATTTCCCAATTTTTAAATATTGGATATATGTTACTTTTAGTCAGAAAAAAGTCAGAATCATAAAGGTAGAAAATTAAACTGCCAAGTTCCAATATAAAAACATCATAAAATACTAAATAGCCTCTCGATGATAAGGAATGGCACGTAGTCAAAGGAATACTGAGCAACTAGCAGACAAGCCAGAGCAGCAGTGTGCTGTTCTGATTAACAGGATATGGTCATCAGAAAAGCTGACTGATTAATCTCCATGTATTGTAAAGAATAAGTTGAAAGTGACCTAGAAATGAGAAAAAGGACAGAGGAGTCATTGCAAAAGATATCTCTCTCCGGAAACTTAAGAACGGTCTTTATACCCAGTGGGATGCAGTTTGATGAAGTCCTGGCTTATGTGCTAGGAAAAATACCTAATAAAGACTTGATGCCTGCAGAGAGGGAACAGGCTGAAATCTAAGCTCTTACACTTCTTTAATGGGAAACAACCCAGAGACTGAATTTTTAGCAGAGTTAGAAGATGTAAGTATAGACACTTACAAGGTCTCTAAAATCAAAAGGGTTCTCTGAGGTCAAATCTGCCAGAAACTTGCTGGGTCAGCAGTGAATAAAACAGAGCCAGGATGTTTTTATAAGAACTATAAGTATAAATATAAATTATATGTATGTTCAGAATCTAAAGATGGTGGTAAAGGAATAGACATTAATTTTCATAAATCATTTTCATAATGCAGTATATTCAAGAATAAGCAACATATCTTTATTATACAACTTTTTATATTAGGCACTGTGAAAATAACACTAAATAAGGAGCCATAAAACCATTTAATTAGGCTCCTAAATTGCATCATCACTTTGTATGTGATACCATCATTGGGATGTCAGATGCTTCATTTATAAGAAATTATGGGGGATTCCCTGGTGGCGCGGTGGTTAAGAATCCACCTTCCAGTGCAGGGGATATGGGTTTGAACCCTGGTCCAGTAAGATCCCACATGCCGTGAAGCAACTAAAGCCATGCACCACAACTACTGAGCCTGTGCTCTAGAGCCCACGAGCCACAACTACTGAAGCCCGCGCGCCTAGAGCCCTTGCTCTGCAACAAGAGAAGTCTGCAATGAGAAGCCTGCGCACTGCAACGAAGAGTAGCCCCCGCTCGCCACAACTAGAGAAAGCCCATGTGCAGCAACAAAGACCCAACGCAGCCAAAAATAAATAAAAATAAAATAAATAAATTTATAAAATAAAAAATAAATTATGGTTGCATTATGTAATCTTTTACATCCCTTCTCTTTCTAACATTTTCATATTCTTTAATTTCTTCAACATCTTGATACCAAGGCATATTTCACTGAACATTAATATGTAACTACAGGTAATTGATGCCTAAAAATAGGCACCTTCAAAATTGAAGTGTAATATTAAACACAGTCTACAAGTCATGTGAATGCAACTCAATGAATTTTCAAAAGTGTACAACCACGTAATTGTCACTGAGATCAAGACACAGAATATTATCAGAAACCCAGATGTCCCTCTCATATCCCCTTTGACTCACTCCCTTTTCCCAAGGGTAACCACCATCCTGTATTACAATAGCAGAAATTATTTTTATCTTGTTCTTGAATTTTATAAAGATAGAAACATACAGCATGTCTTTTTTTTTCTGCCTGGCTTTCTTCATTAAATATTAAAGCCATCAGATTTTAACAAGGACATTTAAAACAATAAGTAAGTAATATTTTAGTTGAGATGGCACAGATGGAAAATGGATGCTTTACTGTTAAAGTCTAAAACCTGTAATCTAAAACTTACCATCCTCTTGCTTTGTGACCACCGAGAGGGGTGGGATAGGGAGGGTGGGAGGGAGGGAGTTGCAAGAGGGAAGAGATATGGGGACATAAGTATATGTATAACTGATTCACTTCGTTATAAAGCAGAAACTGACACACCATTGTAAAGCAATTATACTCCAATAAAGATGTTTAAAAAATTAATAAAATAAATAAAATAAAGCAGAAAGTTAAAAACAAAAAAGTACCATCCTCTAGTAGCTGTTTTCTCACATTTTTGTAATTAATCTCAAATAAAACAAACAAAAAATAAGTTGAACTAATAGCTGAACCAAACAACTTAGTCCATTCTCTCAATTTTTATAAGCAAAGTTACACTTCTATTAATTAAAAATGCCTTCTGAAACTATTTAAAATTAAATTTTACTCAGTTTGACAAAATTCTTGATGTTTTGCTACATGGAATGTATAATATTAAGAGGCAAGAATAAGCAGAAAGGTGAAAAGATGTGGTTTCTACTCTTAATGTAAGCTTACAAAGTATTTTAAATCATGTAATGTTAGCTTAGACAAAGTATTTGTCTAAGTAGAATACATGAATTGCCAATACAGTTACATGTTTTGGTAAAAGGTGAGGAATTAATGAACAAAAATGGAAAAGAGATCTGATAACTTGCTGGGCAGTACAGAGAAATAGTTTCAAATGAACTGGAAGATTCAGGGAACTCTAGAGAGATGCCATTGGAGCTAGAAATTGGAGATTGTGATAGACTTTAAAAGATGGAGAATGGGGGTGGGTAAACCAGGGGATTATGTTTCCAATCAAAGGAGACAACCTAAGCAAAAAAAAATTTATCAGTTATCTATTACTTCATAACAAACATTCCAAGAAGAAATTCCACCTGTGGATGGCAGCATCTGCTCCTGCCTAAAAGCTTCCAGTCTGCAGGCCTTCCCTACAAATTTCAGACTCACCAGCCTCTGTAATTACAAGAGCCAATTCCTAGAAATAAATCTCTTTATATATACGTATGTGTGTATACACATGCACATGTATATACATAATTATGATATATATACGTAATTTAAAAATATATTTACCTGATATACCTGACATAACCTGACCCTCCCCTGGTATTATTCCGTGGGGAAAAATGGAACACTGGGGAGCTTGGCCTTATTTTTACCTTTCGTTTCCGTTATCTCAGTGAGGGAATAAAAGCTTGATTGTTACTTCCAAAAAACAAAAGCAAAACAAAAATAAAAACAAAAAAATACTCCTAAATTTAGTGGCTTTAAACTTGTTTTAATGCTTAGGTATTTGCAGTTTGGGCAGGGATTATCTGGTGTTGATTGCCTTTGCTCCAGGAAGTTTTAACTGAGGTAAATCCACTGTCAGTTGGGCTCACTGTCATGGTTGGAAGGTAGGTGCTTACAGTCTGCTGGAAGCTCAGTGGGGCTGTAGGCCAGAGGGATCTCTGTTTGGTGGCAGTGATCTAAAAGTGAAGATTTCAAGAGAACAAGGCAAAAATGCAGGATATTTTTATGGTCTAGCCTTGGAAGTTATATAACATCAATTCCACCATGCTGTAATGGTCTGGGTTGTCACAAAAGCCCACACAATTTCAAGGAGCTAGTACCTAGACTCTATCTCTTGGTGGGTTAATTTCTAATTTCTAGAAAATATGTGGCAGAGAGCAGTATGGTACTTGCTAGGGGCTAGAGGGTGGGGGAAATGAGGAGAGGTTAGTAAAATATTGAAACTTTCAGTTATAAGATAAAGTCTGACCATCTATATGTATAGCATGTATAGTGTGGTGACTATAGTTGATAATACTGTCTTATATAATTGAAATTGGCTAAGAGAGTAGATCTTAAACATTCTCACCAAAAAAAAACCCAGAAAAGGTAAATATGTAAGATGCTGCATGTGTTAATTAACTAGATGTGAGAATTCTTTCACAATGTATATATAATTTCAAATCATCATATTGTACACATTAAATACATTACAATTTTATTTGTCAATTATTCCTCAATAAAGCTAAAAACAGACATAGAAAACATGTAGGACAGCAGCATTTTTGTGTCCTTCTTTGAAAAGAAAATATGCCACTGATGCCATTTCTGTCCTCTGACCACAATAAATATCGTCCTTCACATTTGTAAGATATTCTCCCCTCCTCCCTCAGCCCCTCCACATTATCACTGTATTATGGAATAAGCCTCACACTCAGAATTCAAGTTTGTTAGTTCCACGTGTACTATTTTTTTTTACTTAAAAAATCAGTGAACTAAAGAGATGATTATGACCTCTCCATACACTCAGCCTATAATGATAGGACAGGCATAAGACAATCAGTATAGATACTCCTGCTCAAAACAAAGGGAAATAGGAAGTTCACAGCAGTCACTGGTCCATGTCAATCCTAAAACCCAACTGGGCACATACTATATCAGTTTCTTGATTATGGATAATTACTACTCTGAGTGTTGTTCTCTGGGATCTTGGTTTGACTGCCTGAGATCTTATTTCATTCTTTCTTTTCCATAAAAACAAACAAACAAACAAAAATTTAAAAAACCTGAGATTGAAACTGATTTACCTTCTCATCCTGCTTCATGTCCATAAAATGATGGAGATTCAAGGACCTTTATCCATTTTGTACTTTTCTGTCCCTTTTAGTACAAGCTGGCAGTACTTCCACCAACATATTTCTCTTAAAGTGTTGTGGGTTATTCTACAAATCTTACTGTGATTCTCTCCACTAGACAAATCCACAACCTTATGAGGCTGTTGTGAGACAATGTATCTAAGATTCTTAGAAGCTCTGTTGTCTAGTAGAGGGAATCTGTGAATCATTTCTTTATGATCTTTAGGGGGCCCTTTGTCTGAAAGGCTCTATGAGTCCCCGACTTATATCTTTCCGAGGGCTTAAAAAGGATCCTAGATTCCCACTCAGGATTTGATTGGCCTGAGGTCCTTTCTTAATCTGAAAATCATTTGTCAAGATTATCTAAAAATGAGAAACAATTTTATTTTTTAATCCAGTACATTTTGGCTTTTTTATATTTAACAGTTTCTCTTTAGCTCATTTCTATCTTCCTACATTTAGCCAGGAGCAACAAGAAAAATACAGGCATTACTTTCAGTATTTTGCCTTTAAGTGTGCTTAGCTGTATCATCACAATCATTAAGTACATTTCCTGTTATCTACTTTCCTGCAGGTGACAGAGTTGGCAGTCTTTCGTCACACAGATCTCCTTGCCTTCAATTTTTAATATCATTTTTCTTACTTTCCTGTAAGTCTTCACCAGGAGCCTCCTTGAAGCCCTTCAGGGCCTTAGAGTTTACTAACAGTCTCCTCAAGCCCTTCAAGCTTCTGCCTGCCACTCAGTCCCAAAGACAATACTACATTTGAGGATTTTGGGGGCAGCACCCTAGATGCAGGTGCTAAAATCTATTACAGCTCATATTCCTGCATAATAAGCCACCCCAACATTTTATTACCACACACATTCTATGAATCAGAAATTTAGGAAGAGCCTAGATGAATGGTTCTTGTTTGAGTCTCTCATGAAGCCGTGGTCAGATAGTAGCTAAAATGGAGGAGTTGGAAGCTGGTCAGGCATTTCTCTCTCTTCACACAGTCACACAGATTCTCCGTGTTTTCTCCATGTGGGGTAGTTCGGGCTTCCTTTCCATGTGGCAGCCTCGGGACTTCAGCATGAGTGTTTCAGTAAGCAAGGTGAGCAATGCATAGTCTTTTCTTACTTAGCCTTGGGGATCATGAAGCATGATATCCATCACATTCTATTGGTTATAAGTAAGTCATAAATCCATAGATTTGAGGGGAAGGAAATTGGATTCCACACTTGAAGGATGTGTCAAGTTTCTAGTGGCAAAGTTTCTTCAAAAGGGCAAAGAGTAAATATTTTAGACTTTGCTGGCCACATTCAATCTCTGTCACATATTCTTCATTATTTTATAACTGTTAAAAATGTGGAAAAAAAATCCTTGCTTGTGAGCAGTAAAAATCAAAAGACCAAGGTGGTATAAATCTAGGCTGATTTGCTTCATACTCTGTAGCTTGGCAAGTTCCATTCTAGAAGAACATGTGGGATGAAGGATACTGTTGCTGCAGCATCTTTAGAAAATACTGTATGCCACAACAATAAATATGAAAGAGACTCTCAGACAAGATGACCACTGAGACTGGATATCAGAGTGTATAAAGTAGAGTAGAAAATTAGACTCAGTGTAAAGAATAATAGGCCATGCATACTTAATAATGTTTTAATATTTTATTCTACACATTGATTGTCAGTTCTTATGTCCATATTTATAAAATAGCTTCTAAGTTCTGGAGGCTGTATGAGGCATTGGTAATATACAGGTAAGACTAAGATATGGACCCTATATTTGAAGAGTTTACATTCTGTTAGAGGGACACAGACATAGATACATGATAGAAAAGCATGATCAGTGTTGTAGGAAACATTTATGCAAAGTGCTCTCAGAGACTAGTGCATAGAAGGAAAATTAGTTTTGTCTTGAGGGATGACTTCAAAGAAGAGGGAGTATTTGAAGGATGAATTTAAGTTATTAAGCATAAAAAGGGAAAAAAGAAAGAAGAAATGCAAAATAAAATAGACATGAAAATGCATGCTAGGGATTTCCCTGGCGGTCCAGTGGTTAAGACTCTGCACTTCCACTTCAGGGGGCACCACTTCGATCCCTGTTCAGGGAAGTAGGATCCCACATGCCACGTGATGAGGCCAAAAACAAACAAAAAACCCCAACAAAACAGAAAATGCATGCTATATTCAATGAACTGTTATTAGGTTAGAATTGCAAAGTTTTGATTAAATGGTGTGAGAATAGTAAAAAAAATAGATAAAACCAGTTTAGGAGGGATCTTCAATAACATGGTAAAAAATTTGAGGCTTTTGACCAGGATTTTCAGACCCTTTATCTTGAATTCTTAGGATTCATCAGAGGTGCTCCAGAATGTAGTGAATAAGATTCATGGGGCAAAACTCTAGACCCTCCACCCTCTACCACTCCCATGCCTGTTTTGGCTCAAGAAACTCTCTTTTTATCTATGGACTTCATTGCAGAGAAAACAATAAAGAGCCATTGTTAACATAATAAAATAAACTGATAATTACTGCTATATGCAAAGAGGAGCAATCAAGTGTTTTAAAGAAGGGAATGATGTGCTGAATTATGGGGTTTTTTTAACTTTTTTTTAATTGGAGTATAGTTGCTTTACAATATTGTGTTAGTTTCTGCTGTACAATGAAGTGTATCAGCTTTATGTATACATATATCCCCTCCCTCTTGGACCTCCCTCCCACTGCCATCCCACCCATCTAGGTCATCACAGAGCACCAAGCTGAGCTCCCTGTGCTATACAACAGGTTCCCACTAGCTATCTATTTTACACATGGTAGTGTATATATGAATTATGTGTTTTAAAGTGCTATACTGATGATCTTGTGGAGAATATGCAGTTTGGAGGAAGTAAACATGAAAAGCAGGGACACCAGTTAGGAGGCTGGTGAGTTGAAAAAGCCTCAGTTAAAGGCAGTGGTAGTGCAGTTTTTAATAAATGCATTTAGGAAGCATTTTTAAGGTAATGCAGAAAAAATCTGGATGTGAATTAAAAAGGGAAAATGTAGCCAAATAATGATTCATAAGATAATTGCAAAATTTTCTCAGATGCAAATAGCATAAGAAAAGCAGGTTTGGAATTTAAGGAAGATAATGAGATTCATTACAAACATATTAGGTTTGAGATATTATCAGAACAATAATACTTAATAAGCAGTTGAAAATACAAATTGGAGCATGAAATAAAAGTTAGAAAATCTTCAGCAGAATCCAGCTAAAGACTGGAGAACAGATGACATCCCCATAGGACAAGTGTAACAAAAAAGAAAAATGAAACAACACTGACCCCTAGGGAGTCAATCATTTAAGAGGTAGTGAAAGAGAGTAAAAAGAATAATTGAGAAACAGAGAAAAAGGATCAGGAAAGATCAATCAAAGAATCCAAACTAAAACAGAACATGAGAAAGAAGTAATCAACAAAATCAAATTCATCAGAGATGAAGTAATGTAAAATAACTCAAAAGAAGCCACTAGTTATTGGGATGAGAAAGTCATTAGGGAGTTTTGCAAAAAGTTTCAGTAGAAAGGTGGAGAAAGAAATGATATTTGGTATGTAATTTCAGGGCTGTATTATCTTAGCTAATCCTGTATTTCATTTTCACAATCACTTCCTTAGGAAGTATTATTTCCATACACATTTCCTGTGGAATCTATTAAAGAATTAGATTAGCTTACTAAATGACAGAATAACATCAGCATGAGTACTGGTGATAAACATAAAGATACATTTTCCTTCAGAACCAAGATTAGACAATGATTATAGAAAAGGACACAAGTGGTTATAATAACTATTATAGAGTAAAGTATGGCATACCTATCGCTCTGATGATGTAGAAAGAGTATATTCATAAAAAAAATAAGAAGAAAAGTGAGAGGATCATGTGAAAGGTAGAATAAACTTGTTTCAAAGTTATTAATTGAGACTAAAATGTATTACTATATATCAGATACTGTGGGAAAGGGAGGGGAGGTCTAACAGCTAATTTCCTTCTTGCTCACAGGAGGGTACCAATAAACAATGAAAGGAAAAAAAGGTCATCAACTTTATATATAGTTATTAATGAAAAGCAAATATTGAAATAAAAACCCTCTTATATATAAAAATAAAGGTTGAGTAAATGAACCACATAATGAAATGATTATATGAACTATATAAAATGATTAACACAGAACAAACATATTAATCATATCAACAGTGCAAATGAGCTTAACTAACCTATTGAGTAAGAATATTTTCATATTGCCTGGCAAGCAGCATATTAGATAGTAAATTGGCAAAGGGATTCTTTTCTTTTTTTTTTTAGGCCTCGCCATGCAGTGTGCAGGGATCTTAGTTCCGCCCCCTGCATTGGGAATGTGGAGTCTTAACCACTGGACCACCAGGGAAGTCTCCAAGGATTAGTTAAATAAAATATGGTATGTCCACCAATGAGACAGGGCAAAAGATGGTGTGGATGTCACATAATTAGATGCAAATTATTTTTAGTTCATCTGAAGTAACCACCATTCTGAATCTTATATTCACTCTCTCCTTTATTTTATAGTATAATTTTATTGCACCTATATGTGTACCATAGATTATATTTTTGAATTTTAATTCTTTTGATTTATTAAAAATTGTGTTATGTCTTCCATAGGACTTATTTTTCACTTCTATTAATGCTAACATCTATGTGGTTTTACTTCATTTGCTCTGACTGCTTCATAATAGTTGTAGCTGTGTGTGTGTGTGTGTGTGTGTGTGTGTGTTTGTGTTTGTAAACTTATTCGTCCTCTTTTCCATTGTTAC
This sequence comes from Physeter macrocephalus, assembly GCF_002837175.3. Lineage (NCBI taxonomy): Eukaryota > Metazoa > Chordata > Mammalia > Artiodactyla > Physeteridae > Physeter > Physeter macrocephalus. The sequence continues at coordinate 92,244,213 of NC_041217.1, read as the reverse complement.
CCACTTAAGTTTATTCTAGGTTTCTGCTATTGTAAATAGTTTTATTGTGGATGGATAATCCTGTACCTAAATGAGTTAAGGAAATATTTTCATCCTTTTACACATAGTTAATTACGTTTTCTAACTTATTTTGTCACTCATTTGACCTGCCAACTCTGGCTTATTCCAAGTTTCATACTTGGATAGGTCAGTGTGTGGGCCCTCTATTCTGTCCCCTTGATCTATTTCTGTCAATATATCAAAAGCTTAATTACTATAGTTTCATAAGTGCACTTTGCTCTAGGATCCATCCTCCTATCTCTTCTTAGTTTCCTACTGTCTTTCAACAGATCCTCAGCCGTTCCTTTTCTTTCAGGATCTTGACACTTTTGAAGTACTGATGTTATTTTTCAAATTCTCTCAGTTTGGGTTTGTCTGATATTTTGTCCTAATTGGACTGTGGTTATGTTTCTTTGGCAAAAATACCATAGGAATCGTATTGCATTGTATTGTATTGTACCATAGGAATGATATTGTGTTTTTCTGAGTACATCATATCATCGAGTTCATGATGATGATGTTTTTTACTGGTGATGTTTTCTACTGGTGATGTTGTCATTGATTACTTGGTGAAGGTGTCTTCTGTGGGCTTCCTCTACTGCAGCATTACCATCTATCACTTTTTAGTTAATAAATATTTGGGGAGAGATACTTTGATATGATGCAAATCCCATTTCTCCTCAAGTTTACACTAACTTTAGCATCCATCAATAGATCTGGTCTGCAGAAATGATTACTGTGATATTTGCTTAATGCTGATTTTCTATTTTCCTCTTTCCTTTCACATTTATTAACTGGAATTATATGATAAAGAAGAGCCATCTCTTATCTCCAAATTGAGTATATATTTATATCAGTACAGACTTGTGGATATTTCTTTTACTTTATGGGTTAAATTTCAATATTATCATTATTTATTTTGATGTTAGGACTGTTCCAGTTTGGACCATTAGAAGTGACTCCAGATTGGCTTCTGTGTTCTTTTGACAAGCCCTTATGTATCTTTGAGCATTTTCTTATTTTCTGGAACAAGGCTCATTATTTTTTCTGCATAGTCCTGGAATTAACCACTTCTCCAAGAAGCCCAAGTTCCATTTATTGGTGAATATTTAGAAACCAAGATAGAGATGCTAGGTATGCATTTGGAGGCCATTTTGAATTTAAGAATCGCATCATATGTTAAAAAGCAAGACTCACACTCACCAAAGAAAAGATGCTTTCACTCTGAGGGAAATATGGGAACTGAAAATGAGGGAGATTCAGATTTTATACACACATGAAGACCTGTTTTCATTGAGTATAATTGTCCACATTATTTTAAATATTAATTTCCTTTCTCTTCATTAGCATATGCAGATGATTTTGTCTAAGTTAAGTTTATATGGTACAACCTCACCATAGTATGAAATTCCAGATTAGGGAAAGGTTTTCTCATCTTGGGGGAATCAGGGAAATTTATTCTTGTTCATTGACTCTTATTGGCAATTGAGAAAAATCCAATGTTACAAGCAAAAATTAAATATATAAACAAAATAGACAAGGAAAGGTGGTTTTTGTTTATAATTTCACACATCGTTGGGAAGTACAGGCCTCAGGGACAAGTGGAGCTAGGAGCCCATTTGAACATGTTCAGGACTTCGGCTCTGTCTAACGTTACAGCTTCTTTCTGTGTTGTTGGATACAGGTTTCAAATTACTTTTTTAGGAACTTCACTTCTGGCAGCTGCCATGCCTCCTGTAGCATAGCTTAGTCATCAAATAGGAGCTGAATCTCTTTATGCAGCCCAATCAACAAAAGCATGAAGATGGACTATTTGGCATGGCTTGGCCTATATGCCTATCCTGAACAAATCAACAGGGATCAGGAGATGTAAATCCACAATTAGGACCCCTCACTAGAATCATATATGGTAGAAGTGTGGGAAAAAATAGTTCCCTCCAAAGCAGAATTTGGTCTCAGAGAATGAGTACTCAGAATAAAAACCAAGGTCTCTAGTCTTAGACAATAATTTAAAAAATAGCAACAAATCGGTTACAAGGGTGGGTGGTGTGTTTAATGTGTGTGCATTAGGGAATAGTCGGTGCAAATGAAATTGGAACCTGGAAGTCAAGGAAGCACAGGAAAGCATGATGTAATCAGAGGAGCCTGGAGGGCAGAATGTATGTGGTGTACAGTATGTACAAGATGTTAGGAGATGACCTGTGTGTAGCAAGAATATGAAGTATGTCACAGGAGATAAGTTCATAATGAGATGGGTTAGCAACTTATTTATTTTATTTTTTTAATTGAAGTATAGTTGTTGTACAATATTATTAAATTATAGGTGTACAATATAGTGATTCAAAATTTTTACAGGTTATATTCCATTTATAAGTTATTATAAAATATTGGCTATATTTCAGTGTTGTACAATATATCCTTGTAGCTTAGTTTATATCTAATAGTTTTTACCTATTATTCCCTTACCCCTTTATTGCCCCTCCCCATTCCCTTTCCCCGCTGGTAACCACTAGTTTGTTCTCTATATCTGTGAGTCTGCTTCATGAAATGCTCAGAAGCTTGAACTTTATCCTGGAGTTGGTAAGATCTATTTATATATTTATTTTTGTCTTAACTAGGGCAGAGACATTATCAGATTGCATTTTGCATTTTGCAAAGCAATAACCTTGGCAGTGGTTATTGGATGGGTCAGGGACAGAAACTCCTGTTTGGATGAGGAAGGAGAGAGCTCCACCTAGGGGCAATAAAAAGGGGAATAAAAGGAAAATCAACAAATTCTTCAAGCTTATTTTATTCGAAGGAAATGGTAAGTCAAATAGGACTCCTGGTTTTGGTTTGGCCAAATGAGCAAATGGTTATATTATTCACAAATAGTATGATCATCCATCCTCATTTGCCTAAGACTGCCCAAGTCTACATGCATTGTACCTGCATAGGAATTAATTAGTGACCCCTTCACTCTCAAGTGTGTCTTGTCTTGGTCATGATATTATTTTTAGAGAGTAAGATTACAGAAGAAGAAATGGGTTTGAGGGCAAAAATAATAAACTATTTTAGAATACATGTTTGTGCTACATCCAATTGAAAATGACCATAACAATCTGATTAAATGTATCAGTGTACTATTAATTTACCTATCTTGATTAGATCAGTGGTTTTGCATCCTGAATGAGATTTGGTTCCTAAGTGGAACTGTTTGCTTCACTTTGTTCCTTCTCTACTGACTACCTCTTTAGCTCTAACCAACTATCTTGTAAATGTACAGACTTAGGCACAGGAAAGCTTGGGTTAGAATATATGTATTGATTAGCACCAAACTACAAATCTTGAGAAAAACCTCACAAACTACAGTACTAATGGTTATGGTCAATAGCTGCTTTTGGGTGTGAAGTAAGGCATATGTGCAGTGAACATATTTTCTAAACCAAAATCTTAGATATTTGATCTGATAAAATTGTTTTGTGATGCTTCTCAATATAAAATGCAGAAAATGAAGTAGACTATAGATAGTAAAATATTATATTTTCTGGAATTTTAATGATTTACATGGACAAAGGAATGAAATATTTGAAAAAAAATACATTTTCCTTGAAGTATAGAAGTTATAGTCATCATAAGATTTCAGGATAATTTAGGAAATATTCTTTTATTTCTTATCTTAATTAACACCTTTAATGTAAATTATACTGATTTTCTTACTTTCATTTACCCTTTCACATTTCATCTGAACATCTTCCACAGAATATAAAATGTAGTACAGTAATTTAAAAATTATATATCTTTTCCCCTGAATTTAATTAAAAATATTTGCTTTGTTAGATTTCCTCCTATATTATGTATATACATTCTTTAGATGCAAAATAATAAATTAAACCAGAATATCTTGAAAAGAAATTCATTTATTCTTCAAATACTTCACTCAGCTTCAGGATATATTCTCGTTTCAACAGCTATTTACTTCATAGTTTTATAAATGCTTCTGCTATTTTCCAACACAATATTTATTGCAAAAAAATTTGTTATAGTTTTACAAATCACTTAAGAATATAAAAAATGCAAGTATATAAATATTCTTCCTAATTTTGCCATGTGCAAAAAATCCCACAAAACCTGATCATTCCAATGAAAAACTAATAGACATCCTGAAAAATAATGTTAAATATTCATCTGAACCCCCAAATCACTGTGAATTAGTGAACAGATATAGGATACATTGAGCTTTAGTGATATACTATAAAAATAGTAGCTTAAGTATTTTTGGCTTTATAAAGAATGGTAGAAAGTTTCCCCATGTGACTGATGGTAAATATTTTTAATATGAGAATGTAAGTTTAGGCTTCAAGAACTCATGGAGATGGGGAGATGTTAGTCAAAGGGTACTAATTTCCAGTTATAAAATGAATAATTTAATGTAATTTAATGTACAGGATGATGATTATAGTTTAATAATATTGTATACTTGAAAGTTGCTAAGAGAGTAGACTTAAAATGTTCTCACCAAAAAGCAGAGAAACAAAATGGTAACTGTGTGAAACGGTAGATGTGTTAACTAACCTTACTGTGGTAAAGTGGTAATCTTTTTGCAATATACATGTATATCAAATCAACATACTGTATATCTTAAACTTACACTTACTTATGTCAATTATATCTCACTCAATAAAGCTGAAGGAAAAGAGGCAACTGAACACTCAAATTATAAATAATGCACATTTGCTCATTTGAAAGAAAAAGAATTCATGGAATGAGAATGTTGTGATTTATTTTTAAAAAGGAATGGGATCTATAAGCTGAATCTACTGTGGTTCTGATAACAAATCTGATGTGTAGGTGGTAGATTGTTGTATTGAGCTAAAAAGGCATTTCATAAAAGGAAGAATCAGACAGGAAAGGGAAAGAGCAGGCAGAAGAAAGCAGAGTGAGTTGACTCAGGAAAGGGAGGCATAGAAAGCCTCATGAGAAAAGACATAACAGTAAGGAAGGAGGAAGCCAAAGAAATAAAAGGACAGATTTGGGTCTGGAAAGAGTGGAAAAAACATTGAAAGTGTTGCTAAAGTGTGATTCCACATAATAACTAATGGAAAAACCTGCTTCTGAAATGAAGAGAAATACTGGTCACATTTTTAATGTGGGCATTATTCTAGTTAAGATGGTGAGATACGATACCTGTAGCCAAAATTGTGTGCTGTAGGAGGTCATATGATTGAAAACTACACTTTCCTTAGAAGCTAAGAGATTTCCTATTATATGAGAAAGGCACATATATAGAACACACAGGGCTATTCTTCCCTCCCTTTTCCATAGCAAACAGGTAATACATTGTGATCCTTTTCTCTTTGGAGCCTGGATGTGGTCTCATGACACTTCTCATTACAGTGCTTCAGAGGACCACTTCCAACCAAAGCTGGACATGACTGACAACCTCTTTCCCTGATCTATGTTGAATCTGTAAGCTTGTACTAGTCAAAGCAACATAATATAATCATATTATATGGTTAGAAAGGCATCAAACAACATTGGGTTTGTCACCTGCCCGCAACTGTTGAATCTTTGCATTAGAACCTTCCCAAATTTTGACCTACAGTGTGGCTAAAAACAGAACAACTGGGAGAGGTTTTATAAAGGAGGGAAAATTCTTAGGTCTAACATTTGGGCAGTTTGATGCTCTTTTCTCTTTTCTTAATCTTCTCCCTAAGATGAGTATTATGGATTGAATTGTCCCTCCCAAATTAAGATATCAAAACCCTTATTACCATTACCTTAGAATGTGACTGTATTTTGGAGATAGAGCCTTTAAAGAGGTAAGTTAAAATGGGTTCATTAGTGTTGGTCCTAATCCAATATGACTGCTGTCCTTATAAGAAGAGGATTAAACACAAGACAACACAAACTGAAGGGTGACCATGTGAGGGCACAGAAAGAGGGAAGAAATCTTAGCTCTCACAAGAAATCAAGCCTACTGATACTTTGATGTTAGAACTCTAGCCTCCAGAATTGTACTTTTTAATGGCAGCTCTAGTAAACTAACAAAGTGAGAAACATTTCCCAGTTCAACACATCACTTTAAAATGCAAAGATTTTGGGCTTCCCTGGTAGCGCAGTGGTTGAGGTTCCGCCTGCCGATGCAAGGGACACGGGTTCGTGCCCCGGTCCGGGAAGATCCCACATGCCGCGGAGCGGCTGGGCTCGTGAGCCAAAAAAAAAAAAATGCAAAGATTTTAACTGACAGATCACTCCATTTTTATAAATTCTGCCTTTTCCCCCCCATGACTACTTTTTAGAGGTAAAATTGCCCTGAAATCAAGCCAAGAATTTATCAAAAGCTTTGTTTTAAACTGAATGTTATGTGTAGCAGATGATTTTATTAGAGGAGTCTCCTATCAACACTACATTTTGTGTCTTTAACTATTGTATACTGTGAATTAGCAAAGCATTATCTCTTTCCTTCATTTCATTGCATAGTATATTTTTACAAAAATATAATGCATAGCATATTTATACAAAAATATAATTTTTCCCATTCATTTTATCCAAATGCATTCCATTGTATTTAATTATCTTGCTCATAATTTTCACTGAATATACTTTCTCTTTATACAACAAGTAGTACACTAGAACTACTTTTTACCTTTCTTTTGAATTATATATTTCTTTTTGTTGCTTTTGGCTAGTTTTGAAACCTGATAAGGCACTTAAGACGCTATTTTCACATTTTGTATAATTTCATGTTTAACATTCATAGTCTGTGCATTGGCATATAGACATTTGATGATATAATTGTTGTTTCTGATTTTCTAATTATACTTTTAAGTTAATTAATAGGAAACTTGTTCATCGTTAGGTTTTGTTATTTTTTTACAGCCCCTTCCTCCTGTTCTCACATCATTAGTGGAGTTCTATATAGTACACATTTCATGCATATCTCTGAATATATTTTTCCCTTTAAAATCAGGTCTACAAATACTCAGATCAAAAAGATATATTCTTTCTAATAATTTTCTCAATAACTTTAGTATGTGGGTATCCTCATCCTTATTTTACAGACGTGAAAATGTGGTGAAGATAATGGGTTTATGTCCAAGAATAGAATTGCTCTTAAAAACTAGGAGTAATATCACTTAAGAATCCTAAAGAAAAAGAATTGGTCATTAAGGCACATCTGACTCAACTGGTCATATCTGTGAATCTACAAAGATTCTTTAAAATTAATAAGTTCATTATTTTTCTTGACATCCACAAACAACACCAGCATCTTCTGGCTTCTTTTCAAGCAGGAAAGATAACCCATTACCCAATGAGACACAGTTATGTGTGCATATTTATACATTCAGACACACATGAATGACAATTTTAAATTCTATATCTTATCAAAACAATTGCAAATCACTCTCAAAGTAACATGCTTAGGTTTTTGAACCATCTACCATGCTTGTTTACCTGCTGAATATGCAATTAGCCTTCAAAACTCAGATCAAGGATTACCTTTCTATAAAGCATCTTCTGACTCTCTCTGATTAGCAAGGACTACTTCTTTCTATGTAAAACTTTGTATTATTGAACATCTGATATCCTATTGTCTGTATTTATTTGCATTACTGAATTTTATTAGACCATAAAAGCTCCTTGAGTATAAGAACTTATTCATCTTTATATGTTCAGTATTTAGCACTGTTTAGCAAATAATTACTCGAAAATGTGTGCTGGATTCAAGAATAAATATATATGAAGTGAAGTCTCTAGATACAAGCCAAATGAATATGGTTTTTGCATGGTTCAGACAACCTAAAAAATTATGTGCTTGCATTTTTGCATTGAAAAGTGAAGTGTGTTAATGTCTCTTAACTGTTAAGAGATGGAGCTGGGCTATTAGAAATAAGACTAATGAGTATAATGCACATGGACCATATCTCATTTTTGCGCCCCAGCGCCTACTACAATAGCAGTAAGGGTAAATGACTAATGGATAAAAAGATGATTATGTGTTCATTTTTTACTAAGAAAATAAGAATATTTGCAGTTTTGAATAAGATAATATGGTGTCAATATATTTTTGAAATTGCTGAAAGTGTTAAATAGCAAATATAGAATATGTAGCACACTGATTTTTTAAAAAATCAAATCTCTGATTATGTAATAAACTGGTTTGCTTACCTCTCATTCTTGGTACAATTAGTATATAAGGAGAAAGAAAAAGAATACACCTATTCAGATAGAATTGTGTTTTCCTAAAATAGATATAATTCTTTGCCAGGATTCTGAGGGACAGTAGTGTTACAACTAAGTGTACGTAAGGGCAATTTAACTGAAATATCTTCCATATTTCTGATCACTGGTGGTAGTCTGGTTGGCTCATGAGCATCTACGTCCTTGCTCAGTGCTCATGAGTGTTCCTTTTGCTTTGCCACTCAATACCAGAGGATGACATTTCCAGATGGAGGATAAATATTCTTTAGTCAAAGATATAGAAAATGAAGCTAAAAAGGAAGGAGAGAACTTTATAATATAATTTCAGCATATTTGCATTTCATCATCACTTATGTACTTCACTTTCTATATATTTCTAACTAGCAGTCTCTATTTCTGCCATCAGGAATCTATGCATTGTAAACTCAGACTTGTGTAAAATGATGAAATTCTGCTTCCTGAATTTTAAATGCAAAATCTGGCATGCTCATTTACATGAAAGGAAATTTGTGGTCATGGCCAACAGCCACATTTCAGTACATTCAAAAACATATTTAATTATGAACAAAAAAGCATAATATTTAAACAAATCAAATGGCACACTTTTTGTACACAAATCAGTTGCATTTTTGGTTATTTCCTCCTATTATTATCTGACATTTATATTCTGCTTTGGTGAACTTTGTTTCCTCACTGTCTCCCACTTGCCATCATTCTTCAATCTTCGCCTGTGGATCTCTAACAATCTGGAGCACCCTCACCTTTCTTTGCTTCACTGTTCAAGTTCTCCATATTTTAGAAGACTAAATACTTGTTTTCTTCTTACCAAAAGCCTTTCAGAAATATTTCAGTCCCACTTAAATCTCCTTTTTAGGGGCTTCCCTGGTGGCGCAGTTGTTGAGAGTCCGCCTGCCGATGCAGGGGACACGGGTTCGTGCCCCGGTCCGGGAAGATCCCACATGCCGCGGAGCGGGGGAGAGGCCACAACAGTGAGAGGCCCGCGTACCGCAAAAAAAAAAAAAAAAAAAAAAAAAAAAAAAAAAAAAAAATAAATCTCCTTTTTGCCCCTACTGACAATCACCTCCTTCTTCTTAATTGTTTTAAATAAATATATCTTATTTCTCTATAATAATAATGAGACTTTTAATGACAAGGACTATGTCCTATAAATTTTTAGTGTTTTCCATTTCACTAAATTTAGTGGTAAGAACAAGATTCAACAAATATTAGGTGAACTGAAAAAAACAGATCTTGAAAAATGCATTTTATAGTAGAAAAACAGTTATCAAATCTTTATGACAAATGCTTTAAGACTGAGGAAGAATAAAATTGACATGTTAGTATAATAGAGATTACTAAATTGGGAGCTGACATTGTGATCACAGAAATTGTATACCCTCTGAGGAGGTTAATATAGAACACACTCTAGTTTGGTTATCTATTGCTGAATAACAAACCTCAAATCTTAAACCAACAACAGCCATTTATTGTCTTTCATGGTTTTATGATTTGTCTAAACATGTTTGGGTGGATCTTCTGTTGCATGTATACTTGACTGGGGCTGCAATCACCTGGAAACTACGTGGAAACATCCAACGTGGCTGACTTGCATGTCTGACAGTTTAGTAATGGCTGTTGTCTGGGAACTCAGGTGAGGCTGTTGAGCAAAGAGCCCTAGTTCTCACTACGTGGCCTCCCCCTATAGTTTTAGGGACAGCAGTGTCTCCCTCCCTATTAGTAGAGAGGACATCTCTCTATAGATTGCGTTTTCAAAAGAATTACAGTTAGATTCTAAAATGGAGTGTGGCAGGTGTGTGAAAGTAGAAACCACAAATCTCTTCAGGTACAGCTTTAGAAGTTACATAACATCACTGCCTCCAGATTCTGTTGGTTAAAGCAAGTAATAAGGCCAGACAAGAAGAAATAAGGAAAAAACATGCTATTTCTTGATAGGAAGAGTGGCAAAGAATTTTCTGTCATCTTTAATGAAAAATCATCTCTGATTTTCAACTAAAATCCTGGACATTCATCAAATGACTACCTAATTAGCTGATACTTTGAAGTTAGACTTTTCAACTTTTAAAAGTCAATGTAAATGACTGCACTGGATTTTCTATCTTGCAATGTTAAATTGCACTTAGATGACTAAAGTATTATTTTTAGTGAGGAATATTTCATAATATTAATGTGTTTTATCAGATTTGTGTAAAGCAAGTATAATTACCTCTCTTCCTATACTTGTACTATCATATATATAACTTTTAATTTTTGTTCATTTTTTCACCTGTCCACTGAAGAAGACAAAATCCAGAGATTTCTTACATATTGTGCATCCCAAATGGTGGTCCCAGACAACACGTCAATCAGTAGCATATATCATTAAAAGCTAGAATGGTTTCGGGTCATTGCCTAATTTTTTTCCAGTTTGACAGACCTAGCCAACATTATTCTCTGAGATTCCCACAAGTCTTCTAAGGTGATATGATGTTAATAACTCTGTGAGTCCCTGAAATGTTAGGATATAATCTTAGTATAGAAACCACAGAAAACTGAAAGCATCATCAGATGTTTTCAGTACTGAATTGAGAATCTAGCATAATTTATCAGAGTTAGCAGTACAAATAAAATAGTTACTTGTGGTTTCTTATAAAAAGACTACCATTGTGGCTAGACTTAGAAAAACAGTATCATTTCCATCAGAAACTACAAACGAAACACTATAAAGATTGTCTTAAATTTTCTTTCACACTGACCCTATGACTTAAAATTTACATTTTAGAGAAAAATATGTAAATAGTTAAATTATAATATTTATATAATTATAGGATATATTTCTAGCTTAGGGAAATAGAAGACCCATTATTAAACTACTTTTATTTTAATTTTAAATTGTACTACTTTAATTTTAATTTGTACTACATTTTTATCATTCAGTTTTTTTAACTCTTCATTTTGAAATAAATTCAGACTTACAAAAAAGTTACAAAAATAGTCATAGGATTCTTATACGCCTGACATTCAGTCTCCCAAAATGTTAAAGTCTTACATAACCACAGTGTGATTATCTAAACCAGGAGATTAATACTGATATAATACTGTTAAATAATCTACAGATCTTATTTAACTAACATTAATTTTCACAGTATCCAATTCAAGATCATAAACTGAATTTAGTTATCATGTCCATTTAGCTTCCTCTAATCCCAGACAGTTTCTTAAATTGAAGTCATTTCTATCTGTGTTGAGAGAATGAAAAAAGTTCCTAAAAATAGGAAACCATAAACAAGACCAAAAGACAACCCTCAGAATGGGAGAAAATAGTTGCAAATGAAGCAGCTGACAAAGGATTAACCTCCAAAATTTACAAGCAGTTCAAGAGGGTGTGGAGAAAAGGGAACACTCTTGCACTGTTGGTGGGACTGTAAATTGATACAGCCACTATGGAGAACAGTATGGAGGTTCCTTAAAAAACTACAAATAGAACTACTATACGATCCAGCAATCCCACTACTGGGCATATACGCTGAGAAAACCATAATTCAAAAAGAGTCATGTCATTGCAGCTCTATTTACAATAGTCAGGACATGGAAGCAACCTGTGTCCATCAACAGATGAATGGATAAAGAAGATGTGGCACATATATACAATGGAATATTACTCAGCCATAAAAAGAAATGAAATTGAGTTATTTGTAGTGAGGTGGATGGACCTAGAGTCTGTCACACAGAGTGAAGTAAGTCAGAAAGAGAAAAACAAATACCAT
>NC_041217.1:92152773-92232067 GCF_002837175.3 Physeter macrocephalus | reverse complement strand
GTATATGTATAACTGATTCACTTTGTTATAAAGCAGAAACTAACATACCATTGTAAAGCAATTATACTCCAATGAAGATGTTAAAAAAAAAACAAACCCCTCAAAATACATGCAATTTTATCATCATTTTTTGAGTATCAGTATTAATTCCCCGTTATGTATTAGGATCTGAAAAAAATTGTGAAACTGTGCTCAGTTGTTTTTTTAGTCCTCCAAATAGCTTCTTACGAAGTGAAAGAGTGGCATAGACTTATATATACTACTGTATATATATATAGTATATATATATAGTATAGTATATATATATATATATATATATACTAGCTGATTCACTTTGTTAAAAAAAAAAAAGCTTCTTACAGATAGATGATATCCAAGGTAATTGAACCATTTCAAGGACATGAGTTTGGCCACTGGATGATAATAGAGTCCTTTTCTTTCAGTCTTGCCCAGCTTTCCAGTTTAAGGATTACCACCAGTGGCATCTTAACCAAAGGCTTTATAATATTCTAATACTATCTGGAGATGACACATTATGCTAGAAGATTCGACATTGTACAGATCACATTGTCTTATAATTATCTGTTTTAGTGTCTGTCTCCCCTATTACACTGTAAAGTACTTAATGAACCTGGTTATCTTTTATTTATTCTTACATTCATGATATCCAATACTACAGCCAATAATATATAGTTGACTGTCAGTACATGCTTAATATATATATTGCATATATATTATATATTTATATATATATAAAATATACTCTATATATATATAAAACCATTATATCTTTAAAACAACTTTCAAACAAAATAAGGATTAATAAATTGCCAAATGTTTTATGTACACTCTATACCATTTAATGCTTTGTTTTTCAACAGAATTGAGATTTATCTCTAAATTTGTTCTTGACAGGCTGGTTTGGAATTCTTTATTGGTCAGTTGCACCAGAAAACAGTACTTAGTAATTGTCTAGTCTTAACGTTGAAGGGTCTTCTATCTGACTCATGCAATCCTCTTGATCATCTTTTAACCAATGGTGACAATATAATCTAGGTTTAGACCAATTAAATGTAAATAGAAGTACACTGTGAACTTCATATAGAGCTTTTGCTTTTCTTATACAGATGTCATCTTGTTGCCTTCTTTCATCTTTCCATTGAAATAAGTGCAATAAGACTCCTTTATAGTGAGGTGCTACATTAGTCATCTTGTGATCATAGGAGACACAAGTGAAAGCCAAGGACAACAGCCAAGATTATAGTTCCACCTTTATCGAGCTCCTGAAGAAATGACAGCAATTGCCTACATCTGGAGTGTTTGTATATGAGATAAATAAGCCCTATATGTTTGCGCCACTGTATCTGGGCTTTCTGTTACTTAAAAGCTTGATTCATTCCAAATGGATAAAAAGTCTGTAAGTAATTTGGAAGTAAAAGCTATTATTCTTTGTTAACCAGTTTTTAAATTCCATGAACAGGTAACATGTTTATCTTTACTTTATATTAACTTTATAGTGACTAGTAGAGAGCCTAATACATATTAGGGAGCTGAAAAATATTTGCTTAGTAAATTTATGAATGAATAATTTCTGAAATTTCTAGGCGAAGCTTATTTTAAATTCAAGTATATTTTTGAGATGGCCATCCTTACTCAGAAATAAATAAATAAATAAATAAATAAATAAATAAAAATTTCAGGAATCAATAAAAATATAAAACAAAAGGACAACCTATTGAATGGGAGAAAATATTTGCAAATGATATGACGTGTAAGGGGTGAATATCCAACATACATAAACAGCTCATACAACTCAACATCAAAAAGACAAACAACACGATTTAAAAAATAGACAGAGACCTGAATAGACATATTTCCAAAAAGGACATGCAGATGGCCAACAGGCACATGAAAAGATGCTCAACATTAGCTACTCATCAGGTAACTACAAACCAAAACCACAATGAGATATCACCCCACAACATGAAAAAAAACACAAATAACAAATGTTGGCAAGGATATGGAGAAACGGGACCCCTTGTATGCTATTGGCCAGAATGTAACTTAGTGCAGCCATTGTGGGAAACAGTATGGAGGTTTCTCAGAAAACTAAAAACAGAACTAGCATATATGACCCAGCAATTCCACTCCTGAGTATATATCTGAAAAAAAGGAAAAACACTAATTTGAAAAGATACATGTACCCCAATGTTCACAGCAGCAACTATTTACAATTGCCAATATGTGGAAGCAACCTAAGTGTCTATCAACACTTTATGTGAATGGATAAAGAAGGTGTGGTATATATACAATGGAACACTACTGAGCCATAAAAGAGAATGAAATTTTGCCATTTGCAGCAACATGAATGGATTTGGAGGGTATTAAGCTAAGTGAAATAAGTCATGTATCAATGTCTTTTGGAATTAGAGTTTTCTCTGGATATATGGCCAGGAATGGGATTGCAGGATCATGTGGTAACTCTATTTTTAGTTTTTTAAGGAACCTCCATACTGTTCTCCACTGTGGCTGCACTAAATTACATTCCCACCAAGAGAGTAGGAGGGTTCCTTTTTCTCCACACCCTCTCCAGCATTTATTATTTGTAGACTTTTTGATGATGGCCATTCTGACTGGTGTGAGGTGATACCTTATTGCAGTTTTGATTTGCATTTCTCTAATAATTAGCAAACTTGAGCATCTTTCATGTGCTTATTTGCCATCTACATGTCTTCTTTGGTGAGATGTCTTTTCAGAACTTTTGACCAGTTCTCAATTGGGTTGTTTTCTTATTCTTAGTTTTAAGAGATCTTTATATGTTTTGGATACCAGTACTTTATCAACTGTGTGTTTGCAAATATTTTCTCCCACTCTGTGTCTTGTCTTTTTGTTCTCCTAAAAATAATTTATTTTTCAAGAAAATAAATTTGAAGAACAATAATATAACAATTTTAAGCTGTAGTCATAATTTGTAGAGATTCTCCACAGCAATAAAACATTATGTAACTATAAGTATTTACATGACTAAGGAAATATAATAAATAATATAATATTAAATAATCCTCAACTATTTCTGCACAAATTACCTCCCATTATTTGAAATAATTTCTGAAAAAATGTGTGCTTATGGTAGTGTTGGGTATTGGTATCGTTGATTAATGGAGGTAAAAGAAATAAGATGCTTCCAGGGTTTTTTAGAATATAATGTTGCCGTAACTGACAAATGGTTTATAACTATGAGCTCTTCCTTGTTTCTAAGTATATACACCACAAGCAGAGGCTTGGAAGTTTTTTAGTGTTACAGATGAGAGTGGGTTTCATGAACTATTTATTGATAAACAACCTATTTATTATTGAAAAACAAGGAATTCAATAATGCAAAAAGAGTTAATTCAATGTAATTTATGCTCAGTGCCCCAATTATAGGTTGATTTTGATCAAGTAACTGAGAATACAGCTGTATTAAGCAGGATTCCCAGTTTCAAGCAAGCTACCTCTGGCCCATTTAAGCAAAACAAACAAACTTTTTAACATATTCATAGCACAATGTGACAAAGATGGATAGCTATGGAACAGATTTGTACTTTCTATTCTGTCAGATAGAGTTGTTGCTGAGGAACTGCTGCAAATTATGGACTATATCTCCCTTCACCTGTGAATCCATGTGGGTCTGGTGGCTGGATCTCATCTAGGATTGTGAGGATAAGTGATGTGTGTCACTTCATAGAATGGATTTTAAATGGAGTAACTTCTTCATTCCCATTTGTTCTTGCTTTAACTGCAGATGCTGACAAAACCTTAGTGGGAGATAGAACATAAAGATGAAAACAGCCCAAGCCATCCACTAACTAAAATACCATCGAAGTTCAGTGAGTTGATGAGAAATAAACTTCGATATTGTAAGCCACTGAAGTTTTGAGTAGTATATTCAAGCAGCTACAGTTACCTTAACTGATATATGCATAGATTTGCTGGAATTCTAGATGATTAGGCTTGGAAAATTGGCAATGATAATGGAAAAGTAAAAGTGAAAACCACAGCCAAATCTCACCACTGAATCAGTTGGGTGAAGTCACTTCTGTTTCCACAGCTGAACACTAGAAATTGTAACTTTGCCACTGGCACTGGACACTGGGTTCAGCTGCTGGCTCTGTGGCCCCTGGCACACCAGGATACTTGAAGTTGCTGCAGTCTCTGCAGCTACTATTAGAATTTATTTCCTATCACATTTGATTTATTGTATAAATAACTTCTGACTCAAAGTCCCAGGTGAAACTGGATGAGCTTATGTCACATACAGGTGTCTAGTGTGCAATGTTGGGTGTTGGAAAAATGAGTATCTTCCCTTTTGGGCCTTTATAGTGGGAGGTGATCACCTAAATTCCTATGCTGAAGAGTCATCTGATTATTAGGTTATTCAGATATACACTAAGCTAGCAATTAAGACATTAATTCTGAGAAGTGTACTGGTTACCCATTACTGCACAACAGATTAATCCCAAATATGAAGGACTAAAACAATAAAATTTAGTATCTCACAGTTTCTATGAGTTAGGAATTCATGTCAACTTAGCTGAGCGGTTGTGTCTCACTGCCTCTTACGAGAGACCTGATAGGGGCTGCAGGAATCTGCTGGCTTGACAGGAGCTAGAGGATCTGTTCATAAGATGGCTCACTCACAGGGTTGTTGGTAGGGAGCATAGGTGGACCTCTTCATAGGATCACCAGGTGACCTCATGACATAGAAGCTGGTTTCCCCCGAACTACATAATCCAAGACAGAGCAAGAGAGGCAAATGCCACAATTTCCATTATGACTTAGCCTTATAAGTCATACACCATCACTTCTGTCATATTTTATAGGTCACAGAGACAAACCATGAAGCAATATCAGAGGGGACTACACAATGATGTGAATATTGGGAGATAAGGATCATGGGAGCTATATTTTGGACAGTGGCCACCATAGGAAGAGTGGAATTTTGTCACTATATACGTCAGCTTTCACTACAGAATTTTAATTGTGGAATCAGTACGGTACAAATAAGAAGAGGTTATTTTATTGATCTGGGTACTACCAACTATTTCTCTGAGTTTAACTCTTTAATTGCTATATCTACCGATTTCTGGGGTTCCAGTCAGTTTTGCAGGGAGGGGAAGAGCTCATCTCAGCTCTTAAAAATGACTGCCAAGGTGGAAGAGAGAAGCCGAGACCGGCCTCATTTCCGGTCCCGCCGCCTGCCAAGCCACTTCCGGTCCAGCGTCCAGAGCTGGGTGTGGCTCTGAGCGTCGCGTGTCGCCGCCCCTGGCCAGGTGTGGTGTTGGGCGCCGCCCCGACTCTCCCGTCTTGTGGTGCCCAGGGCAAGGTGGCAGTAGGCAGTAATGCTGACGCTGGCAAGCCAACTGAAGCAGGATGATGGTCGGTCTCAAAGGGTCCCTCCCGGGAGTCAGCCACAGCCTCTGACTCCACTCAGCGGGTTTCGGCGAGAGACAGTCTACTTGTTAAAGAGATTGCAGAACTTGAAACTAATTTACCTTGTACATGTAAAGTGCATTTTCCTCAACCAAACAAGCTTCATTGCTTTCAGCTAACTGTAACCCCAGGATTTTTTTTTTTTTTTTGGTTTTGTGTTTTTTGATAGATGAGGGTTACTATAAGGGTGGAAAATTTCAGTTTGATACTGAAGTTCCTGATATGTACAACGTGGTGCCTCCCACAGTGAAATGCTTGACTAGGATCTGGCACCCCAACATCACAGAGACAGGCGAAGTATGTCTGAGTTTACTGAGAGAACGTTCGATTGATAACACCAGCTGCGCTCCCACTAGGACACTGAAGGATGTTGTTCGGGGATTCAACGCTTTGTTAAGTGATCTTTTGAATTTTGATGATCCACTGCATATTGAAGCTGCAGAACATCATTTGCCAGACAAGGAGGACTTCCAGAATAAAGTTGAAGAGTACATGAAACATTATGCCAGAGGATAGAATGAGAAGACTGCAGCGACGTGGACTGTGCGTTATGTTTGTCTCCAACTGAAACAAAAAGGGAGCCTCTTCCTCAGTCCTTGTGCTCCCCTCCGTCCCACTGGGTCCTCAAGTCCTGTGGCCATGTTGTCCTGAGGAAGAACCTCTTCATGACTGCCCATTGTAGATGGAGAGTTCTACATAAATACAGCAAGAGAATGTGTTTGGGATTCTCAAGAGTTGTCGCCTTACCTTAACATGCTTACTTTTTTGAAACTGTACTGTATAGGCTGGTGGTGAGATTCTCGAGAAGATGTAATGAACTCAGAATTGAGGCTAGAGCTTCCTTCTTTCCCTTCTCCCAAAGTCAGTTCCCTGCACAGGTCACGCTAATGATGTGCTCAGTGTAGCTCACAGATTGGCGATCAGAAACCCACTACAAACTGTGATTGGATGCAAATTCTCTTAGTTCCTTCCACAAATGTTAGCCTTGCCTAGATGTCGTGAATCTTCCTAAAATGCATAACCATTCACTGTAGATCACTTACTGAAATGTGTATTTTATTTAATGTAAGTATATTTTGGAACAGATTTGTAATTTGTACGATTTAGTGCTTTAATTATTTTTTTCTATTCTCAATTTAGTTTGTATTTTCATTGTATAGAGCAGACAGAAGGATGTTGAGTCAAGCAACCATTGAAGAGAACTACAAAGAAAATAGAAAATAAAATGACTGCCAAAAGCATTGCTGATAATTTCTATACCTTCATATTTCCAAGGCAGTATCAAGCAAATGGGCTGGTAAGAACTGGTAAGAATGAAGAGGTAAGATGAGAGGTTGATGCTATTCAGTTGTCTGGATGACAGTTAAAGCACATCATTTAGATGCCAATGTCTGAGGGAGAAAAAATTACAGAAATATGCTGAGTATCCAAAAATAATGATGGACATTTAGGACCAGGATGGAACACATGTATATTGGGAAAATACCAGCAGAGGAAAGAATGCATGGTTGGAGCAGATAACAAGGAAAAGTGCAGAAGGATATAAGGCATAAAGTGGAATGGGGGAACAGATCATTTAGGGTTTTTTTTTTTTTTTTCATTTAGGGTTTTATAGGCAATTATAAAGACACTGGATTTTACTTTGATATAAGAATATTTTGGAGGGATTTAAGTAAATGAAAAACATTTAAAAATAGTTTAAGGAATAAGTGAATGCAGAGAAATAGAATAAGAAGATAATGCAATGATAGAAGCAAGAAATGATGGTTGAACTCTAATAATATCTCGGAGTTGGTGAGGATGGATCAGATACTGGATATATTTTGATGGTGCATATGATGTGAGGTATGAGAGAAACAGATAAGCCACAGATGATATCAGGAGGTTTGCCTTGAGCTCCTAAAGTAAGGGAAAGCTTTTTTATAAGAAAAACCTTCTTTTACTAATGGTGGGGAGGATCAAGAGGTTGGTTTTGAACGTGTTACATTTTTTTAAGGCAAACTAAACATCCAGGGAAATTTTGATTAGGCAGTTTGATATACCAAACCTGAACATTCTGAGGTGTAGAGGAAGAGGATGGAGAATCAGAAAGGAGACTGGGAAAGAGACAGGGTGGTGTCTCAGAAGCCAGTTGTAGAAAGTGAGTCAAGAGAATGGAACCATTAAATTGTACTAAAGGGTGGAATATGGTGAAAACTGAGTTTAGTCACATTGTGGCCACTAACGACCTTGACAAGCTTTGTTTTAGATGAATAGAGACTGCAGTCCTACTGGAGTGAGATCAAAGACAATGGGAAGAAATGAATAAAAAGTAGCAATGAGATATACTGCAAAGGAGAGTAAACAAAGGAATGATGTCTGTAGAGGGATGGATGGGGATGGGGGGAAAGAGAGGGAGAGGGAGAGAGAGAGAGAGATTTTTTTTTTTCCCAAGAGGGAGAACCCAAAGCCAAGTAGAAGTGTCTGGTACCTAATTAGTTTGTGGAATTGAGACTCTTTACTTATACTTATTTAATCCGTCCTTGGTTTTCATAGAGGGATAGTTTACATATAACTGAATTTTCATTCCAAGCAGCTGAGACAAAATATAAGTAAGAAGAAGATTGATTTTGTTGAAAAATCATAAGAAATCTGCAGCTATACTACTCTTAGAAAACTCAGAAACGCATGGTATGTAGTTAAAATCTTAAATTTAAATACAAGTCTTAAAGGTCTCAACTTTTTATTCATATATTTGTCCATTAAAAACGTTATTTTGGGGAGAACAGATTTAGTTTCAGGGTGAAACAAATTCCACTGGCTGCTGGCACAGAGTTTCTCAATCTGTGAGCCACTGGACCCAGTGTTTTGGTAAGGAGTTCACAAAATCTAGTATAAGCATTCCATTGTCTGCAGACCAATAAATGAAGGCATTGTACCTTTAATATGTGACATAAGTAAAGATATCATCCAAATCAAAAGATTGGGAACCACAATTTTGGGCTATAAAATATGCATATCTATCTCATTTTTGAGTCTATAAATTCATCCAACCATACTCTGAGTTAGAAACCATACTCTGAGTTAGAAACCATACTCTGAGTTTCTAATTTTGTGCAAAGCAATGTACACAAATAAAAAATGTATTAACCCTAAACAATTGTAATTTGCATGTAATTTACATGTAATTTGCATGTGCCTTAAAATAGGCTTTCAAAGTTATTTGAATAGAGTTTTACTGGGATCTGATAGTATCTTCTTTCTGCAGGAGACAAATTAGTTTAGAGCCTGTATCTTGGCTTACATAGTAATTACTTTTTAATCAGTTAGAAGTTGACAATTTACTACACTTTCTTACTTACATTATCTTGGTTTTGGAGTCAGTAATAGCAACAAGATACCTGATCAGGAAAATCCTAGTATTTACAGTTGAGGTAATAGCAAAATAAGATAGTCCTTATCTGATAAAAATACATGCAAAGCAGCTTTTTTGTCTTACACAGTAGAAAAATAAGAAACAGGTTAGTTCCCTTCTCTTTGTTCCCACAGCTTTAGAACTGTTTACCTACACACAATATAAAGCAGATTAGTTTCTGATTACATAGAAGGTGATTCATGCTATTTGGGGGATTACATTATATTTTTAGGATTATATCATATTACAATATGTTTTTATTGTGAACATTTGTACAGGAACATTATGGAATAATGAATGACTATATCCTAAAAAAATACAATACACATTGACTTAATTCCTTGAAAATACTTTATAATAAGTATTTCTTATGATTTATAGGAAATTTGTAGTTTCTACATTTAATTTATTCTTTAACTCACTATAATTTGGATTCCTTTCTTAGCATCCCACCACCTAAATAGCTTTAATAAAAGTTGTCATTGAACTCCTAACTCTTGTCTGTCTTTCTCTCTGCTTTTTAGGTTTTAACGTCCAGGGAATCTGTCTGGCATTTTACACTTATACACAATTCTTCCTTCTCGGACACTCTCCTCTCTGGGCTTCTGTGACCAAACAGCTTTTGGATCTCTTACCTTTCTGAGTCATCTTTCTCAGTTTCTTATTTATTTATCTGCTTGTTTGATTTTTAAAATTTTTATGCTCTTTGTTCATTGTTTGTTTATACTCTTTCTTATCCTGATCTTTAGATATTTTTTTACTCTAAAGGCTTTCGCATTCAGGTGACATCTTAAAAAAAATTTTTTTTAAAAACTCTACCAGTACAGTATTTCTTAACTCTGACTTTGCATTACAATCACTTGGGGAGATTTTACAAAACAGGATTGCCTGCCCCCCCACCCCCGCCCCACAGAGATGTTGCTTCAGAATTTCTCAGGTAGATCCTGGGTGTTTTTATTTTTTTAAAAGCTCCGTAGGTAATTTTAAAGTATAGCCAGATTTGAGAACCAGTGCTATTTACATTCTCCCGTAGTGATCTCATCCACTCATAAAGCTTCAACTACCTGCTCTACACAGAAGATTTATAAATATGTATCAGCAGCTCTAGCTTCTCTCCTGAGCCACAAGTTTGTTATAGATAATTGCTCAGTTTGCATTCCTTCCTTTCTTCACTCCCTGAATGTTTTTGAGTGCTACTAAGTGCTAGGTGCTCTGCTAGACATAGGGATTCAGAAATGAGCTAGATATTGTTCCTGCCCTCAGGGAATTTAAGTAATATAAGAAATAAAGACAAATAAATAGACAGCTAAGTACTGTGTTGTCATAGCCACTACAGAGGAAAGATGAGAACGTAGGATATACACCTAACCCAGATTGGGCAGACTTGTAGAACTCGGGGGACTTTTGTCTCAGTTATGTACAGAAGATAAAGTATGTCTTGAAATATGGAAATATATTTTCCAGGTGTAAAAGATGGTGATATGGGGAGAGAGAGAGGATCATTCACAGAAATAGGGACAAAGAAAACTGGGATATATCTGGGGAAGTACACATACAGCTTTCTGTGGCAGAACTGTCTCCACTTCATGATTTCCCATTAAAATAGTTCTGCTAATTTTATAACTAATTTTATAACTAATTTCATAGAACAATTATATCTATCAGTTAAAAGGTCTTAGTGAAAACTCATATAAGAAAAAATGTATATTTATGAACTCAAAAGCAAAATAATATGTGGGAAGTTGCCAGTTATATTCTAAAACATAATTGGTAGAATGTTAGATATCTATTCATGTGTAGATATTTTAAAAACCACATTGAATATAAACGGGGGACACACATCTTCACTGCTACTAGTCCTGAGAAAGGCAATCACGCTCCCATATGCAGTCTGTGATATTCTCTGTCACTGTGTACTGTCATTGTCTTGAATATTTCAACTGTTTCTTTCATATTTAGCTTTTGTTTTTGCCTAGAGTTGTATAATAAGTCACAAAAGTTTTTTTAAAAGTTGAAATAAAATTCATACAGAAGGTAGCAAGGGGCATGATGAAAGGGATTAAAATAGAAACACTACAGCACCATACAAAGAAAATCAGGAATATGAACATAACTGCATTTTGCAATTCTCTCATTCTAGAGCATCAACCATGTGCCCTGATGATTTACCAACCTTTTTTGTGATAGAGTTCTTTCAGGTGCACCAAAATGGTGGAGACTATCAGATCCTCTGAATCTGATAATTGGTCTAAAATATTCCCTTCATCACTCAACTATTCAGCATCATAAACTTTCTTTTACAAAATTTTGGGGTTATAATTCATGTATCATGCAATTAACCCACTTATGGTATACAATTCAATCATTTTTATTATATTCACAAAGTTGTTCAACAATTAATCACCATAATTTTAGAACATTTTCACTACCTCAAAAAGAAAACCCACACTACTTAGCCCCCAGCTCCTAATCCCTCATCTCCCCAGCCCTAGGCAATAACAAATTTACTTTTTGTCTCTATAGATTTGCATGTGTGTGTGTGTGTGTGTGTGTGTGTGTGTGTGTATTTCATATAAATGGAATCATACACTCTGTGCTTCTTTATGACTGGCTTCTTTCACTTTAGCTTGTTTTTAAGGTTCACCCATGTTGTAGCATACATCTGTATTCATTCCTTTTTCTACATCAAAAATTTGGTTTATTTTTAGTGGTCTCATAACTATTTTAGTAAAGTTGATTTCCATTGGAATCCAATGAATTTAGCTATTTTATCATGGTAAAATACATATAAGATGTACCATTTAACCCATTTTAAAGTGTACAATTCAGTGGCCCAAGTATATTCACAATGTTGTGCAACCATCACCACTACCTTGTTCTAGAACTTTTTTATCACCCCAAATGAAAACCCGTTAAGTAGCCACTCCCACCTCCTTCCCTATAGTCTCTGGCAATCACCGATCTGCTTCTGTCTCTATGTATTTGCCTATTCTGGATATTTCATATAAATGGAATCATTATAATATGTGACCTTTTGTCTCTGACATCTTTCATTAATTTAATTTAATGTTTAATGATGTTATTCTGAGCAGGGACCTGTGGCACCATAGTGAACTGTAACTTGTAAATGGACAAAAGAAGATTTACAGCAAACTTCTCATTGCACAAATTGGCTTTTAGCAAAAGAAAAAAATGCTTATTGAGTCTGTGTTATGTGCTAGTAGCGAGGTCTAAGTACTTTGCAAGTATTTTTCCATCTTTATTGAGCTATGATTGACAAAAATTGTATATATTTAAGGTGTAAGACTTGATGTTTTGATATACGTATACCTTGTGAAATAATCCCCACAATCAAGCTAATTAACATGTCCATTACCTCACATAGTGACCATTCCTTTTTGTGTGTATGTGATCTACACGTTTAGCAAATTTCAAGTATACAATTACAGTATTGTTAGCCATATTCATACTGCTCTACATTAGATCTCCAGAATTTATTCATCTTGCATAATGGAAACTTTGTATCCTTTGATCATCTCTCCCCATTTCCCCTTATCCCCAGGCCCTGGCAACCACCATTCTACTATATGCTTCTATGAATTTGACTATTTTAGAGTCCACTTATAACAGAGATCATACAATATTTGTCTTTCTGTGTCTGGTTTATTTCACTTAGCATAATGTCTTCTAGGTTCATCCATGTAGTCACAAAGTTCAGGATTTCCTTTATTTTTAAAGTTGAATATTATTCCATGTCTGTATAATATCGCATGTATGGATATACAATGTTTACTCTATTCATTCATCAGTTGATGGACATTGGTGTTGTTTCCACCTTTTGGCTATTAGGAGTAATATTGTTATAAACCTGTGCATCTGTGGTCAACTGATTTTCAGTGAGGGTGCCAAGACCATTCAATGGGAAAAGAATAGTCTTTCCAACAAATAGTCATGAGGCAACTGGATATCCATATTCAAAACAATGAATTTGGACCTGTACTTCACACAAAATATAAAAGTTAACTCAAAGTGAATCAAAGACCTAAATATAAGAGCTGAAACTAGAAAACTCTTGGGAGGAAAAATATATGTAAGTCTTATGACTTTGGATTAGACAAGGACTTCTTAATTATGACATCCAAAGCACAAGCAACAAAAGAAAACACAGATAAGTTGAACTTCACTGAAATTAAAAACTTTTGGCTCAAAGGGAACCATCAAAAAAGTGAAAAGGTAACCCTCAGAAGGGGAGGCAATATTTACAAATCATATAATTGATAATGGGATATTATCCATTATAAATAAACAATTCTTATAACTCAAGACAAAAGACAAAAACCCAATTTAAAAATGAGTGAAAGACTTAAATAGACATTTTTTCCAAGGAAGATACACAAATAATTAACAAGTACTTGAAAAGATACTCAACATCATTAGTCATCAGGGAAGAGTTTTAAAACCACAATGAAATACCACTTTATACCCACTAGGAAGGTGATTTTTTTAAAAAGGAAAAGGAAATTAACAAGTTTTAACAAAGATGTGGAGAAATTGGAATCCTAAATCCACTGCTGGTAGGAATGTAAAGTGGTACAGCCCCTGTGGAAAACACTTGATATTTCCTCAAAAAGTTGATAAAGTTACCATACAATCCAGCATTTCCACTAGTTGGAATTGCTACCAAGTACCCCAAGACAATATGTCCATACAAAACCCAGCATCATAAACTTTCACAGCCAGTGACAAACTGTGTCTGCTTCAAGTCTCCCTCCTCAACATTTTTCATGCTTCAATTTTCTTTCTCATTTGGGAGTAAAAGTTCTTTTTGTGGAATCACTTAGCTTTTTTATCGAATATATTTAATGTATTTTGGTCTAACAAAAATTTATTATTTATTTGTGTTTTGGTTTTGCCTTGCTGTATTGTAAATGATAACATTTATGGCCTGACATACAAACAATATGTGTTATTGCATAAAAGTCAACAGCTTGTTAACAAATATATTGATTTTTAGCAATAAAATGGAGATATTTTAAGCATTGTGCATCCTAACACTATCAACTGTTATATGTTTTATTACACTTTTCAGAAATTGGTTAGGGATTTTAGCTTGATAACCAAATGTTGATGAATTTTTTCATTGGGAAATGAGGCCCTAATTGGCATTTTCATATATTGCCTAATTTAGGGAAAGGATTACTGATGTTATGTGAAAAAAGCAATGCCTTTATTTCATTGTGCCCAGAAAACAGAGCTTCAAGGTGCTGGCCTGTTGAAAAAAGATGTAGACAGGTTTTAGATCATAATGAATTGTATCTACCATGATAAAAAAAAGAAAAAAAAATATATATATAAAGATGGCTTTGGAAAGCCTTTGAATGATCTTAGTGATATGAATTTGTTTGAACTTGGAAAGTTTGTTCTACTGTCAGTGCTGAGACAGGATGAAAGGGGCAATACTGGAGGTACTGGGAGTAGCTAAAAGACTATAGTGGTAATCTGTGCAAAAAATTCTGAGAAATTTTACAGAAGCAAAGAAAAGGAGGATAGGAAGTAGGTGACAGATTTTAGAAGTGTTAAGGAAGTAGACTCAAGTGTACAGGAGGCCAACAAAGGGTGAGCATAAAATATTAGTGTCCAAACTGGGATAATTTTCAAAGTTAAAGTGGCCACTATTGTTAATTGCACTGTGTAAGCATACATAGTCTGTGTGTTCTGAGGAAAACAGAGACCTATAGCTATCCTAATGATGTATCATGGAAAATAATAATAAGAGAAAACATTTCACAAGAGCATGTATGTGTCAGGCATCATGGTAAGTATATTCCATAGGTCCTATTATGTAATCCAAATACCTATCCCCTACTTATGCCCACTTTACAGATGATAAACACATCAGATAAGTTAAAAATTTTCCAAAAGTGACATCTGAACATCTGCTTTTCTGATTAGGAAGCATATTACCTTAATTTTTGCATTATTGCCCTATTATTCTGAATTACTGATAAAGGAGTAACTCTTCCTCAAAATAACATGCCCAGACAAAATGAGTAATAATATCTTGACAGATGTAATTGGTCCTCATCATGAGGAGGAGGTAAGGCTTTTGTTATATTTTGGGGTAAGGGAGAAATTTATTTGGCACTACATAATCCATATGAGCTCTTCTTGGCTTCCACTTACTCAATTTTGATGGGAAATGGGCAAGTGTAGCAACCCCAATTGGAAAAGAACATCCTGACAATGTGCTCAGATCCCTCATATCAGGCCACCAGGAAAATAACTGGAAGGCCCCTTCCCTAACACAGTCAATAGGAGAGACAAGTGAAGTGGAATTTCTCCATCTTACTCCAAAAGAAAACCCCTGGAGGAAACTTGGAAAAGTCAGTGGGACAAACAGCAGTGCCCAACACTGTAGCTGGTCTCAATTGAAGCCACAAATAACATTAATCATCTTCCTCCTGAATACCCAGTCCAGACTTCCCTCACCCTCAGTACCTCTTCTGGTCTTGAAACTGAGTGGGACCCTGTGGGGCTCCTGGGTACAAATCCTTTCCGTGTCCCCCATTTTTTGTTTTTGGCTGCACCGTGCTGCATGAGGAATCTTAGTTCCCAAATCAGGGATTGAACCCATGCCCCCTGCAGTGGAAGTGTGGAGTCTTAACCACTGGACCGCCAAGGAAGTCCCTGGTGTCCCCCATTTCTTGTTTGTAGAAAATAGGCTTTATTCACCCTCCTTGACCTTCCCTGAGTTCCAAAGGGCAGATTCAAACAGTAGCTAATCAGGGAAGGGAGGGGATGCAGAAACTAGCAGGGGTAGCAATCAAGAAACAATAGTGCAGCCTTGGGGCAGTATCCTGGTTCTCCCTCAAGGAATATACATAACAGTATCTTTGGGTTCTTCAGCAGAAACTAAGGCCCCCACCCAGGTGGAGGATGGTAACTTCAGGCTGAGCACAAGAATCCTGGAACACCACCATGTTACATCACCACCAACCAGTCAGAAGAAAGTCACACACCCTGCAGCCCTCACCCTGGATTTTGTGTTCCTTTTCTGGACCCGGTGGTGACCATCCTGTTGGACCTCCTGTTTGGCCCTTGTCTGTTTCAGCTGCTCACAATGTTTATCTCGGACAGGCTCCAACATTTTCAGACTAAGTTGTTGTTACTACAAGTGTGGAAGCCGACTTCAGACATGAAATACCTCAGTTTAGATAAGGTAGAGACAGACTTCTACTCTACTAGCCAGGGTGGCACCCACTTCCAGGAGGAAGTAGTTACAGAAGAAAGAGATCTCCGCCCCAATTCCCAAGAAATATCTTGAGTATGAAGTATCTCGGTGGAAGGGAGTTGTTAGGGAACCATTGACTAAAAACACCTTCTCTGGCCAGCTTGCATGGATTATTTCACAACAGGAAGTCCCGAAAAGGAACACGGAACTGACCAGCTGCAGCCAACCAGAAGAATTCGGGAGGGGCCAAAAGCAGGGAGGAGAAGCCAGCCCATATATGTCTCGCCGAAAACCATCTTGACTAAGAGATGCGTGCGCTGCCTGGAAGGGCCTTTAATTGGACCACATATAGGCACAGGCAAGATGATTGGCCAGAGACAACCCAAAAGACTAACCCCACCTCCATAAACCCCTGAGACTGTGTGGCGCTTGGCAGAGCAGTCCTCCTGGGTTCCGTTGCCCTGCTACTCTCTGCTCCAGAGCTCTCTGCTTTGTCAGTATGTGTGTCTCCTCGGACAATTCATATCCTAGTGTTAGATGAGAATCCACTCTCAGCCCTAGAAGTAGTCGCCCTTCCTGTAACAACTGCAGATATAAAACCTAGACAGAATGCCCAGAGCAACTGTTTGAGGATTTGAAAAGTAAAAAGTAGCAGGGGAAGAGAAACCAGAACTCAGAACCTGAGGTAAGTATACCTATGTTTTTGTTTCACTTTGGTATGATCTAACCTGAGCTCAATGTAGTCTGAAGCACAGACATGGCCACCGGAGCACAGACAGGAAGAGAGCCAAAAAAAGCAAGCTAGTTTTGGCTCAAAGAGCATAGAAAACCCTCATTTTTCCATTCTTTCCTTTTCTCAATTCCCTCTCACCCTAGGCCCACAGCCATCCTGTGGTGGCAGTGGCAGCCCTGTCAGCAGGATTCCTGAGGAACCAAAATTCTTAAGGAGGGAATCTTCCTCTGATCAGTGGAACTGTAGCCCCAAGGGGTGGGGCAGGGGGCGTGAAACCCTGTTAGTGTTTTTCTTCTCTGCTCTCCTGCTGCTTGATCCCAAATGCAAATGCAGCAATGGAAAAGCATGTCAGTGGGGTAATAAGCTGCAAGTTTCTGACTGGAATAATGAAAAAGAGACCACTAGAAAACCAGAAAGTACTGGAGAGACTGTGGAGAGGGGGTTGTTCTGGGCAAGCAGACCCCATGAGCTGTGTATGAAGTCCTGCACTTACTCCTGTGTTGCACAGGCAGAGACCTGATCCTCATTAGAATATCAAAGACTGGATAACTGGACTAAGAGACCATCTTCTGGCCAGTGGTAAAGCTCATGTGGGAGAGACCCAAATAGTTCATCAAAGATTTTGAACACTGAAGTGACATTGGAACCACAGTCTACAGAAGGTGGTTGGAATTGTGACCTGAAGAGGCTTTGTATTTTAGAGGAAAGAGAAATTCTAGTTAGAAGATGAAATGGGTACTCAAATACACAAAGCACTAGATTAGACACAAGCCTGCAATAAGTATACAATTTGTTCAAATGGCCAACTGGATTAGGTGCCTGTTGATACCAAGCAGGGCCCTGTGGGGCTCCTGGGCACAAAGCCTTTCTGTGTCCTGCATTTATTTGATTACAGGAAACAGCCTTCACTCAGCCTCCATGACCTTCCAATGGTCAGATTCAAGCAGTTGCTAATTAGGGAATGCAGGGGATTTGAGACCAGGGAGAAACAAACAGTCAACAGAAACAACAGTGCAGCCTTGGGGCAAGGTCCTGTTTTCCCATACACAAAACAATATCTTTGAGCTGTTTTGCGGATACTGAAACCTCCTCCAAGTGGGAGAAGCTAACAATTAATGATGGTATGCTGAACACAAGCATGTAGACCCCAGACCAGTTGGAACCTGAAGGCTGATAATGCTGACTCCTGCTTACCTCACCACCAACCCAACAGAAGAATATCCATGAGCTGGTCATGCCCTCTTTGAACCATTACTGTAAAACTTCTCACTATCCTCTGCAAGTGGGGACATATAGTTTTTTGAGACAGAAATCTGCTGTGTCCCCCTTTGCCTGGCAAAGTAATAAAGCTATCCTTTTCTATTTCACCTAAAACTCTGTCTCCAAGATTCGATTTGGCACCGGTGTACAGAGAAGCTGAACTTTCGGTATCACTGTCTTTGAACAGAAAAAGAGATTTATACTTACATCCACTGTCAAAAATAAGCCAGCAATTGTAGTGCTGTCAGAAAAATGTTTAAAGGGAGTTTCCTGGTGGTCTAGTGGTTAGGACTTGGCACTTTCACTGCTGTGGGCCGGGTTCAATCACTGGTTGGGAACTAAGATACTGAAATGAAAGCCTAGCGGCACAGCAAAAAAAAAAAAAAAAAAAAAAAAAAGTGTTTAAGCAGTAATATAATAAACATAAAAACAAAAAACAAAACATCACATCTGATCTATTAATTTTTTCCAGACGTTTATAATACAATTTTATGAAATACATTTAATAATTGAAATCCTAGAACATCAATGCATTTTAAAATTACAGGTCAGATTAACTGTACTAAACTCTTAATCCTAGAGGTTTGTGTTGCATACTTCCAAAGATTTAAAAATTTTTTAAAACATAAATATATATTTTTAAAACAAATCTTTCCTTGTGAGTTATATTTTGCTTTTTAAGTGCAAGTAAATAGTTACTAAATAATGGTGCTCAATTTTCTTTTTTAAAGTTTTTCTAAGAAAATATTCGAGTAAACAGTAGATATTAATTGCAGAACTGAATGATTTCCCAAGGAGAATAGTTATTTATTCATGAATGATAAAACACAAATTATTTCTGGCACACTAAAATAGGGCTTACATTTGAACTTCAGCTAAGA
Organism: Physeter macrocephalus; assembly: GCF_002837175.3. Taxonomy (NCBI): domain Eukaryota; kingdom Metazoa; phylum Chordata; class Mammalia; order Artiodactyla; family Physeteridae; genus Physeter; species Physeter macrocephalus. Next base: position 92,213,096 of record NC_041217.1, on the reverse strand, counting down.
GACTAAGAATTTTCCCTTATGAATCTAATTATAAGTGTCATTTCAAAAACTACTTTTACTTCTGCTTTGGCTTAGTGATAATTTTAATTTCTAATAATTAGAGTATATTTAAAGTTTCAAAAGGTAAACAAGATATAGGTTTATCTTTCTCATTTTATAAGTTAAGGAGGCATTCTACTGATCCCTTTTCTCACACTCACCAAAGAAGAAAAGAGAACACAATATAATTGATACTTGGTGAGGAATTAAATAAAATTATCTTGTTCAGGTGCCTTATTTGTTGGGATATGTTTTAATAGTTTCAGTTTCTTTAATGGCTTTTAACCTATCCAGATTTACTATTTCTTCCTGTTTATATTATGATATTGTTTATTTTTGAAGAAAAACACCTCTTTATGTATTTTAAGATGCTTAAATTTATACAACTGTTATATTTTAAATGTAACTATATCTGTACATAACATCTTTTTATTACCAATATTATTTCATTAAACAGTCTGTCCTCTTAGTTTTAGCCCTGTAAGTAGTTTGCCAATTTTCATTCATCTTTTCAAAATCTACGTTTATTCTTTGTTCAATTTAATGTGCGATTTTTACCTTATTATTTTGTTCCTCACTATGTTTTAATGAATTATTTTTTCACTGTTACTTCTTGAATCCCACTTCTTCCTTCTGGCCTCATTTTTCTTTTTGTTGAAGGGATAATTTGTGAGTCTAAATGTCTTAAAATGTCTTTATTTTGCATGTACTCTTAATAATTTTAGAGTACGTATTGTGTCTACAGTTCTATTCTCTCAGTACCTTTCTCATGGCATCTACATTTATTTTCTGGTAATTTGGGGTATTTTCTTTAGTTCTTCATGTCACCAGTTTTTCAATGATATGTCTAGATACTAGTTGAAAAACAACTCATTTTGTGGATTTTTCAACTCATGAAATTTATCAACATATGGAATTTTTCTCTCATAGATTCTGGGAAAGGCACACCCACAGCACACACACTGTCATTACCTCATCAAATATCACTTGTCTCTGCTTCTTTATAGAATAGTTGAAACTTCTTGCTCATCTCCCATATTTCTTAGTGTCTCTTAATTATCATTCATTGTTTAACTTTTCTATGCTGCATTCTTAGAGAGTTTCACCATTATAATGTAATCAATAAATTCTCTTTAACTATGTGCAGTTGTTAAATTATTTTAGTTATTATCAAGTTTTCTTATATATATATATATAAGATACTTGGTGAGGAATTAAATAAATTTATCTTGTTCTATATACATATACACACATATATATGTATATATACACATATTTATGTTGGAATTTTTACTATAGTTTTAATTTCCAAAGTTCCTATAAACATTTACCTTGTTTTCAATTTCATAACTGCCCTTTAACATTTAATAAATTCTAGTTGTTTATAAACATTATTTCATTATTTATCTATGTAAGAATTATAGAGTTGCTCTATTATCTTCTTTTTTTGACATTTTGTTCAATCTGTTGAAAGTCTTTCATGAAAGCAGATAGTCTTTTGTGTTTGGCATTTCATGTTTAAGAGCTAATCTGCTGAGCAAGCCCCTCCCTGTATTGTGATTGGGTTTTAGGCAAACCCTGGTCCTGTGGAATGTGTAGTTCTTTAGTTAGAAGCTTTGCTTGTGACTATGGGTGGTAGACTTTTAGGTTTTGGTCCCATATGTTCACAACTTGTACAGTCCATCAGAGCTCTTGAGTCATCTTTTATGTATGAAAAACACAATTCCAGCTTTAGACTTCATGAGTTGATGCCAATTATAATTTCCTGCCAAATGCAAGGTGTTTGTCTTCTATCCTCAGCTGGCCTTAGAATTCTTATGCCATATGTCTCACTCACCATAGTGAGTTTCATTTTTATTTTTAATCAAGATATTTCTTTCTTATTTTTAAACATGGCAATGTGTTTTTTAACCTGACAATATTTTTTGTACTAGTATAATTTGTGTACCATGAATGTACTCATTGTTTTTTTGGCCATGCCATGAAGCATGTGGCATCTTAGTTCCCCAACCAAGGATCAAGCCTGTGCCCCCCTGCAGTGGGAGCATGGAGTCTTAACTACTGAACCACCAGGGAAGTCCCTGAATGTATTCATTTTAAATGTACAGTTCATTGAGTTTTGACAAATGTACACACAATCAAAATATATAATAGTTCCATGACCACATAAATTTACCTCATCTATTTTTATTTTTAATACAAGTTTAAAAACAATTTCAAACTTTATAGAAAAGTTGAAGGTATAATACAAATAACTTTCTTTCCTAAACCATTTGAAAATAAATTGCCAAACAACGCCCCATCACCCTGAATATGTTGTGGATGATTTCTTATGGAACCAAAATACAACTATCAAAATCAGAAAGTTAACACAGAACCACAATACAGCTATCAAAATCAGATACTAAATATAATCTTCAGACCCCACTCAAACTTTGCCAATTATTACAATAATGTCCTTTACATCAAGAGGATACAGTTGAGAATTATGCTATTTAGTTATCAGATCTTTACAGACTCCTTCAGTCAGAAATTGTTCTTCAGTCTTACTTTGCCTTCTATGACTTCAAAATTTGAGGGCACAGATCAGTTATTCTGTAGAATGTCCTTTGATTTGGTTTTGTCTCATATTTTCTCATAACTTGATTTAGATAACGCTTCATTGACAAGAATACTAGATGAGTGATGTGTATTCTTCTCATTGCATTTTATCATTTATACACAGTTTTGGGTTATCTTAGTACTGTGCTGTTCACTTTGATCTTTTCATTAACAGTCACGTCTTATGGTTTCCTCCATTTGCAAACATTTTCTTTTGCCCTTTGTGATTTTTATGTATTTTGTGGAGAGATACTTTGGAATTACTCATCCAACTCTCAATTTATTCATTTATTCATTTCGGTGTGGATGCTGGTACCCTCATTTATTCAATACATGATTTACTTTTAATTTTGACACTGATATTGTCTCAGAGTTGGCCAGTTAGAGAAAGCTTCTTTAAACTGGCTGTTTTGTCCTCTTAGCATGTCTCCATTTTATTTTAAGCAGTTGTTTGTTTTCTGGCACAATGAATGTTCCAGGCTCATCTTGTAATCTCCCTGTTGTACCCCTGGATTCAGCCATTTCTCCAAGGAGACCTCATTTCATTTAGTGGATAATGATATTTATAATCCAGCATGTGAGTACTCTGTGTGCTCATTGCTATGGGGGTTTCATCTACACAAGCTCCTGTCCTTTAACCTAAAATACCTGTCTCCACACTGCCTCCAACTCTTGTCACTCCTTCATTTTTTTAAACATTTTATTGGAGTATAATTGCTTTACAATATTGTGTTAGTTTCTGCTGTATAACAAAGTGACTCAGCTATATGTATACTTATTTGTGTCACTCCATCTTTCTCCTTCATTTCATTTCACTTTTAGACATTTTTAAAGTCTATATTTTCTCTCTTCCTGCTTTAATCTCATCTTGCTTTTAATCTCATTATTCTACTTCACAATTTAAATCAGCCTCCTACTTCGGTTTTCATGTTGTAGTCCTTAACATTACCATATTGTTCTTGAACAACATATAAAAATGCAAAAAGTATCACTGAGAAAATGACTATGGCTGCTAAAATTATGAGCTATTCTAATCTACTTATAATATATGACATCCCAATATATCAAAAGAAAATATTCTTAAAAATGAAAAAATACTGAGATATCAGAACTTTCAAATTAATTTATTTACTTCTGGGCTTAATAATACCTTTTAAAATTTAAATAATATAAATGGAAAAAAATGATTATTTTATATCACACATCATATAATGCTAATAAGATTGTGATACTAGTTGCTTCCAATCTACTCAACTTTTACAAAATTATGTTAGGAAAGAATTTTAACTTTGATTAGGTAGAGTGCAAAATTTAACTTAAATTTTGATATCAATAACATTTTTTTACTTTCATACTACATTGTCAATGAAAAAATGGGTAATTTCTATTCATGGTAAAGGAAACCTCTTGTAGTGCCTTGAAAACCTTCAGGAAAAAGTCATTCATGGGATAGCTCAAGAAAAATATACAGAAGGTACAATGTATTATAAATTTACAAAAATATAAGTGCCAGAACAGATGATTTTAATAAGACTGACTTTATCTAGATGAATTTTGAAGCACCCAAATTTATAAATATTTGGTGAGAATACTCAAGCACATTTATATTTCCCATGTTTAAAAGACCCATCACATCCTGGCAAGGGCTAATATTGTCTGGTTCACCGATTTAACATCCAAATATTTGCCTGGAAGTAAGCTGTGTAAGCATGCTTCATTATAACTGGTAATTGGATAGCTGGCAAAGGATAGATAACTTTGCAAGAAAAGGAAACACAAAAGAGATTTGAGGCTTGTTATCAACACACCCCAATCCCAAGATTCACATTCACGGTAAAATTTGGTGATTTATAACTACACTAGCAAGTTAAAGATTAGTTATTTCACAAATACTTGTTGAGCACCTACTATGTCACTGTACTAGTTGCTGGAAGGGCAAAATTGAATAAGATTGAATAACATACAGTTGCCCTCAAGGACTGATCTTATAATTTAGTGGTTTAGTGCTTATAAATACACAAACAGCACATTTCATTATCAGTTTAGAAGCACTGTGATAAGGATATGTTCAGGATGTCTTCCCACTGATGAAGACAATACCAATCCTGGGGGGACCACACTTTCATACACAAGTCATTTTGTGTGAAGATGTCATTTTTTTGCCATAGATGCTCCTATAGAGTGATTTATACCTCTAGATCTTAGATATAAATCTGCTCATGTGACCTGTCTATAAAATAGGTGGTTGAATTTAGACATCAGTACTCTGTATAAGATGTGGATATATGATAGACTTTTAGTTGTAGCTATTTGTTTTAAAATGTCTTCTCACTCTTGAAACGTTGCAGTAGATAAATCATGAAAGCACCTGGTCAGTTTTGTTTTTTTTTTTTTTTCCGGTACGCGGGACTCTCACTGTTGTGGCCTCTCCCGTTGCGGAGCACAGGCTCCGGACGCGCAGGCTCAGAGGCCATGGCTCACGGGCCCGGCCGCTCCGCGGCATGTGGGATCTTCCCGAACCAGGGCACGAACCCGCGTCCCCTGCACTGGCAGGCGGACTCCCAACCACTAAGCCACCAGGGAAGCCCACCTGGTCAGTTTTGATGTGGCAGTTTACATAGCCATGCCTGCCTGACTGTTGCATTAAATCACAGCCTCACTCAACTGTCTGAGGTGGGGAATCCAAGAATCACTCTCCCTAGTATTCTGAGACAATTAGACATTGCAGCCTTCAGGTAGAACTGCTATCCATCTGGCCAAGAGAGGACAGTTTGGCTCCTTCTCAACCATCTGGATGCCATATATCTTGCTTGGAATAATGAACACCAGTGATTCTTTCCTCTCCTCTTTGACTAGGGACATTTCCCTTTCCTAATAAGGTCTCTGAAGGATTGGGAAGCAATCTTCTGTAAGCAAATTTAATCTACATTTTTTTTATTATTAATATATTGGAAAAACATTTTCAAAAGTATCTGTATTTTCTCTTTATTGCTTTATATGTCTGTTTCTCATTTTTATTGTTTGGAACTTCAGTAATTTTCTTATTATTTGTATAAAATTTAACATTTTTAAAACTTTATTGAAGCATATTTTACCTGCCATAGTATGCATATACATCAATGGCTTTTGAACTAAATTTACCAAATTGTACAAATATCACCAGAAATCAGTATTAGAATAGTTTCATCACCCCATTAAGATCCCTAATGCCCATTGTTAGTCCTCACCCTGCTGCTCATCACACCCTACCCTAGACAACCACTTATCTATTTTCTGTCTATAGATTTGCCTTTTCTAGATATTTCATATAAATTGGAACCAAGAAATATGTGATGTCTTTTATCTGGCTTATTTCACTTAGCATGTATCAATAATTTATTCTTTTTTATTCACGTACTTGTTTTATTTTATTTATTCTAAATTTTTGGTGGTTGATTTTTTTTCTTTTTTTAAGTATAGTTGATTTACAATATTGTGTTAGTTTCAGGTATACAGCATAGTGATTCAGTTTTATATAAATATAAATATATTTTCAGAATCTTTTCCCTTATAGGTTATTACAAAATATTGAGTATATTTCCCTTTGCTATACAGTAGGTCCTTGTTGGTTATCTATTTTATATACAGTAGTATGTATATGTCAATCCCAACCTCCTAATTTATCCTTCCCCCCACTCTACTACTGAACAATATTCCATTGTAAGGGTATTCCATTGATTTGTGTATCATTTTACCAGTTGATGAACACTTAGGTTGCTTACAATTTTTGACTTATAAAGAATGCTGTTAAGAGCACTCATGTGCAGGGCTTCCTTGGTGGCACAGTGGTTGAAAATCTTCCTGCCAATGCAGGGGACACGGGTTCAAGCCCTGGTCCGGGAGGATCTCACATGCTGTGGAGCAACTAGGCCCATGCACCACAACTACTGATCCTGCACTCTAAAGCCCATGAGCCACAACTACTGAGCCTGCATGCACAACTATTGAAGCCTGCACACCTAGAGCCCATGCTCCACAACAAGAGAAGCCACCACAACAAGAAGCCTGCACACTGCAATGAAGAGTAGGCCCTGCTTGATGCAACTAGAGAAAGCCCAAGCACAGCAATGAAGACCCAAAGCAGCCAAAAATAAATAAATTAAATAAATACATTTTTTAAAAAAAGAACACTCATGTGCAAGTCTTTGTGTGGATATGTAAAAGTTAACATTTTTTGAAATGGTGTTGATGTCATTAATTTGATAACATTTGACATTAAAATGCAAGTCTTTTTTCAGGCCGTGCTGTGTGGTATGCTGGATCTTAGTTCCCTGACTGGGGATTGAACCCATGCCCCCTGCATTGGGAGGACGGAGTCTTAAGCACTGGACCACCAGGTAAGTCCCAACAAGTATGTCTGTTTATTGTTCATATGGTTATTGTGAGGATCAAAGCAATATATAAAATGGAATTACTGTTTTCTTTTCTTTTGTTTTTTTTACTTTTCAGTACTCGCCTCTGGGTTTAATTATAAATTGGAATTTACAATTTTTTAAAAATGTTTTCCTCATTTCTCATAATTTTGTGTTATTGTACACTTCCACTGCCTTCATGGAACGTTTCTGTTTTCTTTTCTATCACTGTTTCTGCTTTTCATACCAAAAATCCTGTTCCTTACTGTTTTCAATGTCTCCAAGGTAAATTTTATAATTATTTATAATAATTTTGATATATTAAAAAAAATAATTCCACTTTCAGCTCATCCTGCCATCTCCTTATGAATCTCAGTTTCTATCATTTTCTACCTTATTTAGTCTACCAAATAGATACTGTCTCAGATTTTTATCTTTTTATATTATTTGAGCTTTCTGAGTTAAGAATCCAGGCCATCACTTATTCGACTACTCAGTGTCTCAACTTTTCTATCTGTAAAATGAGAAAATAATAATAATAATTATAGTAATAATGCCTACCACATTGATTCATGGTCAAGAATAATGACAAATTACTTTCCAGATAGAACATGTCCTGTTCTATCAAATAAATGCTCAAAGGAGAATAATCTAGGCAAAATACTACAGTTTTGCCTTTGGGAATCATTCTTTACCTAAAACTGGATGTACAATAACAAATAATAAAAGAATGATTTAACTTCAGCCAGGATTTCAGCTCTTGCTAGGAAAGAAATTAAGTTTTTTGAGTACCTGAGGTATCCCTGAGCTATATTAGGCTCTTTGGATATTTTAAATAATTGAATCTCATTTCACTGTAATGTAACTTACACAGCCTTTTCTCCCTCACTGAGGAAACTAATGTTCAGAAAGATCAAGAAACTTTCTGAAAGTCACACAGCTATGAGAATATATGTGTGGAACTGGATTTATAACTTAGACCTGTTAAAACATAAAACCCATGTTCTTTTCACTATATTACACTAACATTTATTATAATAGTTTAGATAAAGCTTATCTTTAGTCAGTCACTTGACATAATCTTGTGGTTTTATTTTACAATTTTTTACATTTTCTCTGGTTGAAAACAAACAGATATTGTGGATTTCATTATGCCCTAAAAATATATGGAAACATGGGGTGCCCACCCTATCCTGTCTCATGGATGCCAAGCCAAAGCCTTCCTATTGCCTCCTTCAGTGACCCATTCATTTCTTGAGAACTTTCTCTGGTGGATGTTCTTTTACATGGGAGTTCTAAGGAGTTAGTTTCCCTGAGAGCAGTCTTCGAGCACTGAATTTCTTCCCCTTCTGATGTGAAAATGGTGAAGGGTACTGTATATAATCTCTTGAGTTCCCCAAGGTGCTTGAAACTAAAGTACAAAGTGAGAGTTTACTTATGAATATTAATTAACATACTCTTTTATTAACTTTTTTCCTCTCCTTGTTGCCCCACCGGTGCTTCCTGAAATCAGATCCTCTCCCAAATAAATGCTGTGTGCTCAAATCCATATCTCAGGGAATTCAAACTGAGACAAGTGGGTCCATCATAAAAATATAAATTGTTTCAAAATTTATATAAATTCTTGTCTGATGCATAATGAATTAGTCAGACAATTGAATTATCTTTGATATTCAATCTTTTTTTTTTTTGGCTGCGCCACACTGCTTATGAGATCTTAGTTCCCTGACCACGCCCTCAGCAGTAAGAGAGTCCTAACCACTGGACCGCCAGGAATTCCCTCAATCTTTAATATTTGAATTAAGATAATTGATTTACTAGACAAAAAAAATGAATCAGTATTTCCTTGTCAGTCTTTTATGTTTTTTTTAACAGACCACATAAAGCCATATAAAACTAAAAATTCTGTGAACTAATCGGGCATTTAATTTCTACTCATTAAACATATAAATAATTGGTACTATAGTTTTCAATATACTGAATATTTCATATTGTATCAAAATATCTGTTATTATAAATACCTTGTGTATTAATATTAACTCCTTTTAACAAATACCGCTAGAAGACATTTGCAACAGACCATTATATTTAAGTATATTAATTTAATAGCTATTTTAGTATTGTTATTGTAATTTTATTGCTAGCTATTAAAAGTGTATATATATCTTTACACTAAGTATAGATTTTTCTGTAGTAAACATTCTGAATTTTTTCCTAATAATAAAAATCCCTTAGGTAGTAGATGCTATATATTCAGATATGTAAAAGATGTAATTTGACTCCAGGATCTGGAGTTAAACATCTGTCTAATTGTGTTTTTACATATTTTGGGAGGAAATTACTCTGATCATCCTAAGACTGTTGGAAATACAGAAATGATTAGTACGCACCAGACAAAAACTGAATAAACTAGGACTGCACTCTTTACTGTTTATTCTTAGAAGTGTTTCATTTCTAGAGAAACATCCTGCTTCTGTGGTTGTCTTTTTCAGACAAATGTGGAATTACAGTAGACCAATTCTAACTGCTTGTTTGTTTGCTTTTTCTTGGTACATGGCTTGATTAAATATAAACAAGAAATATAAACAGAAAACAATCTCAAGATTGTTTCTGAAACAAATATTTTCTAAATTTAATTATCTCATGTTTCTAAGTAGACTAAAAATGAACCTTTCTGGAATAATATAATGCAAGACTACAAACAGAAGCAAATCACATCAATTTTTTTTTTATTTAGTTAATTGTGCTTGAGCTCCTTATGTTTTATTTTATCTGCTCCTGAAAATAGGAATCATCTGAGTTCTGAAATTGATTTATTACCATCCATGTCATTATTATATCTATGCAATTTGGGAAAAGTTACGGTGATGATTCCCAATATAATTGTACTTTTAACAAGTTCATTCATTTCTAATTATGATTTTTTTTGTTTTTTTATCTGCTTTTTACTTTCTGTATATAGATTTATGACTCATATTCCATCGTAAGCCTGTCTTTTATTACCCAAAGTCATCTTTATCCTGTTTATTGTTTTTAATCTTTTAAGATTTTCCACCTTGTCTAATATTAGACAAAAGGCAACCGTTCTTACTTGCCTTTTGTTTGCATATCTATTTGTTCATCTCTTAATTTTAACTTTTATTTTCACCATGCTTAGAGTATGTTTATTATAAATATCTAAGCTATTTTCTTTTAACTTCAATCTGATAATTTTTGTATTTTAATGGAAAGATTTAGTCTGTTAACACTGTTTGTAATGACATTATTTATTTTATTTTCCTTCATGTTTATTACTTGTTTTATCTTATTGTTTCCTCATTTTCATTTCATCTGCTTTTTTTGTTCAAGGTGTTCATTTCACTTTCTTTTCCTTGCTAATAAAGAATTTCTATTGTCTTTTTCCATCTATTGTTACATTTCCTTTCCCTGATCTTGTAATCAAGCACTCTGTATCAAATATTTCTCAGTGTAAGATGCTCAAATTCCCTTCTATTTCCTTGAACACAAATAAGATAGATCTTTCCAATATTCTTATTTCCAGTACTTTCATCTTTTCTCTTTTGATTTTACCACTCCTTTTCTGTTCTGTAGACATCACTGTAATTATTTTATTTCTCTCCCTCTCTTCACTTGCCCTCAATATTTTGTTGTTATGGTGATATTCTTCTTTTTTTTTATTCACTATTTACTTTATTAACACTAAACTAAAATTTTAAAACAACTAAGAATCTTAGAGGTTATATTCCAGTGGACTCACTATAAAACAGTCAGTTATAACTTCAACTGATTAACAAATAACTTTACAGTTTTCCAAAGTTTTATGTAAAAAAATTTTTTAAACATCTTTATTGGAGTATAATTGCTTTACAATGTTGTGTTACTTTCTGCTGTAAATCAAAGTGAATCAGCTGTATGTATACATATATTCCCATATCCCTTCCCTCTTGCATCTCCCTCCCACCCTCCCTATCCCACCCTTCTAGGTGGTAACAAATCACCGAGCTGATCTCCCTGTGCTATGCAGCTGCTTCCCACCAGCTGTCTGTTTTACATTTGGTAGTGTATATATGTCAATGCTACTCTCTCACTTTGTCCCAGCTTACCCTTCACCCTCCCTGTGTCCTCAAGTCCATTCTTTATGTCTGCATCTTTATTCCTGTCCTGCCCCTAGGTTCATCAGAACCATTTTTTTTTTTTAGATTCCATGTATATGTGTTAGCATACAGTATTTGTTTTTCTCTTTCTGACTTACTTCAATCTGTGTGACAGACTCTAAATTCATCCACCTAGTGAGATAAAATAACTCAATTTCATTTCTTTTTATGTCTGAGTAACATTCCATTGTATATATATGCCACATCTTTATCCATTCATTTGTCAATAGACACTTAGGTTGCTTCCATGTCCTGGCTATTGTAAATTGTGCTGCAGTGAACATTGTGGTACATGTCTATTTTTGAATTATGGTTTTCTCAGGGTATATGCCCAGTAGTGGGATTGCTGTGTCATATAGTAGTTCTATTTTTCATTTTTTAAGGAACCTCCACACTGTTCTCCATAGTGGCTGTTATTCTAATACTAACCAGAATTTTCCTTATAGTAACTTCCTTTTATTTCAAAAGTTCTTTTTTTAGCTTTTACATTCCCCATTTCTATGCTGTCTATCCTTATAAATAAGTATATCTCAAAATGTTCTTTGCTTACTTCTTTCCTTTCTTCTTTTTTTCTTAGCTTGAAATCTTTTCAATTTTTCATCTTATGTTTGATTAGAATGTTTTTTCAAGTATTTTTCTCAACTTTGGAGTATGATTGTGAAATGCTTAGAATTTTCTCATGCCCTCAGATATCTCTCTATATTTTCTTTCTAGGTAAGCTTTTTTTCCTTCTATCTAGAAGATTGTGATATTTCTCTTCAATTTAACACCTTTAATTAGGATTTGAATTGTTGTGCATCTAGCCTGGAACTTGGGGAGCTCTTTCAGTCTATAAACTAATGTTTATTTGGTTGATAGTTTTACTTCTATCATTTGTTTAATTATTGCCTCACCTTTATTAATCTTTATTTTTCACTTGTTCTTCTTCTGAAGCTAAGTATTAGGTGTCCTCAATCTACCCTCATGTCTTTTTATTTTTGTCTTATGATTTTTGCACTGTGCTTTGAGATATTTGTTGCACTGGATCTTCTGAGCTACTAATCCATGTCTCACCAGTGACTATATTCTCTGTAAATTTATCGACTAAGATTTTAAGTGGAAAAATCATGGGTTCCTTAGTCATCAGATCTCTTGGTGTGTGTGTGTGTGTGTGTGTGTGTGTGTATTTCACCTGAATATCCTTAAACTATCTTATTTTCTTTTTTTTGAATTATATTATATTTATTTTTTATACAGCAGGTTCTTATCTGTTATCTGTTTTGTACATATTAGTATATATATATATATATATATCAATCCCAATCTCCCAATTCATCCCACCACCACCAACCCCACCGCCACTTTCTCCCATTGGTGTCCATACATTTGTTCTCCACATATGTGTCTCTATTTCTGCCCTGCAAACAGGTTCATCTGTACCATTTTTCTAGGTTCCACATATATGCATTAATAAACGATATTTGTTTTTCTCTTTCTGACTTACTTCACTGTGTGTGACAGTCTCTAGATCCATTCACGTCTCTACTAATGACCCAATTTCATTCCTTTATATATGTACCACATCTTCTTTATCCATTTGTCTGTCAATGGGCATTTAGGTAAACTCTCTTATTTTCATAGCCAGGTTTTCAGCAGTTCTGTTTTGCTACTGTGTATTATAACAATAATAATGTGTGTTATTATTGTTGTTTGGCCAACTCTTCCTTGACCTGGCTGCTTGGGTTCCTTGAAAGAGCTGTTATTTTTGTTGTTGTTTTGACTTATTTGACTTGGGTCTAGTTATTGAAGTATTAAGACAAAAACAAAAAAGATTGAAGAAGGGTAAGGGACTTCTATCCCAGGGAATCTACGTTGTATTATATAAACATGTAGGCTGTCAGTTACTGGATAAAGCACCTGAGCAAAATCTTATGTCTTGACTCCCTGAACTCACCAAGCCTGACCTTTTGGTGAGAGCAAGGCTGTTCAAGTGAAGCTGATCTAACTTTTTTTTGGCAAGTCCTATAATCTCTGCAAATATCTTCTGTAGTTCAAATATTTCAGGTTCTTACACCTTATTTTTTGACACTGTTTTCTGGGTCTTTTTCTCCAGTACTTGGCCATTTTCTGAAAGAGGAAGTCCAATGCCAATTCTTTTGTTTTCTATGTTGGAACCTCAACAAAGTTCCTGTCCTTATTCAAAGAATATGTGTCTGAAGTCTCCAGAAGTTGGTTCCCTTCATCTACAACACAAGGCATTCTAAAGCTGTAAAATTTTTGCCTCAGAGCAAGTATAACAAGAACTCTTGGATTTCATCAATAAAGTGATTTTTCATGTGAAATTTTAGCAATCATGTAGTTTCATATTTGTAGAAAAGGAGTTTCAAAGCCACTAATAGAAGATGAACAGAAAGTAGCCATTGTCAGGGAGGTCGCTGCATATTGTCCTCTCTGTCACATGTTCTAGGAGCTGTTGCAACCATAGATCTAGGAAGAAATGCTAAGTAAAGTCAATCAACAACAAAATAGGGATCTATAAAACTTCCAGTTTTCCATGAGTCTCTCTAAAATCTTGGTCCAAAGAGAACAAAATACACACTCATAAAGTTATGGTGAGCCCAGAGTACCTAGATTATCAATTTTAGAGCTTTTTAACTATTTCCCTGTGGTTCCAAGATTATCACTGTCCTATTTTTATTTATAATGTGGAAATAAAATATTTTATTTTAGAGTATATTATTTTCCAGGTTCTACGGTCTTTATATGCATTATCTTATATAATGTAAGCTTTACGGTAAGCTAACTATGTAGCTCTATTTTATAGACGTGAAATGAAAACTTGCAGAAGTTAAATGCTAGACCGAAGGTTACAAATAGCTAGTGGTAGGGCTAAGCATATCCACCGCAGAGAAAGAAAATTGACAATGGTAAATGAGAGGCCTTATCAGAATGCTATTTGATTTCTGAAGTAAAGATGTTATGTAAGTCAAGAGTTACTAAAATTACATGTGCCTTTTCAACCTTACACAGATAAAAGCAACTTATATTACTTCAAATGCCAATCTGCTTCTGGAGACACACGCTTTCTGGAAACAGAATTGCTTAATAAAGTACTTGGCTACTCCATTTGTGACAAGTGCATTTAAAAATGTTGTGAAATGGCCATAGATTATGAACCTCATCACACACATGGCTATTAATGCAATGAGACATGACAGAGCATGAAATGCGCAATATTCGTTCACATTGAAGGCTAAGTGTCATCAGTGCATCTGTCTGTGAATTAATATAATATAATATACTCCTGGCTATGGAATGTCACACAGTGATGGTGATTGGGATTGTAAAATGCCTTAATCAAATATTATTTGGAAAGAACAAGTATATGCTGTCACATCAATGACAAGGTTTAAACGTGTTCAGCTAAATAAATTATGCTGCACTATAGTCACTGCCCATTAATCCCTTCAATTGTGTAATTATTTTGAATTACCTTATTTGAACTACATTTCAATTCTGAAGGCTTATATGAATCACAGGACATTGAAAAGGTAAATTAAAGTCAGCAGTATAGCTTTTAAATCCCATGTTCAGAAATTTAAGCATATGTAAAATATAAATTGGATCATATTCACTGTTATGTATCTGAGGACAGAGCCATGCTCCACTGTAATTTTGCTTTTCTCTCTCTCTCTCTCTCTCTCATATTTGAGATTTCTCCTTTTTTTTTAGCTCCTTTCCCACAGTCTATGTATAAGTGCTTCAGTAATTTTCATATTTAAAAATTACCTCCTTAGGTCCGGCAGGGCCCATCTGTCTACTGTTAACAGGAAACATTCTCAAGTATAATTCCCATTGACTATCATCACCACCTCACCTCCCACTCCACTGTCAACTGAAAACAATCATCTGTCTACCTAATACCTCTACTCCAATCTCAAACCCCAATCATTAAACTGAAATTGCTTTAACTAAAGTCAACAATAATTTCTCAATTAATTATTTATGAGTAATTACCTTCAATTCTGTGAGTCTTGTTTAACCCGTTTTGTGTTTGACAATATCCATCACTCCCTTCCTGAAAAATTTCTCCTCCTTGGTTTCCATTACAGTACTTCTAGTAGGTCCCCTTTGGTATCTTTGTTTATTCCTTCTCAGCCTTCTCCTCTTCCTCTTCACATTCTTTAAATATTCCTGTTTTCTACAATTCTGTTCCTGCCCTTCTTTGTTATCTCACTGCACTCACGCTGGGAAAGTTTCTTCATACCCTGAGTTTTCAGTGGTCATTATTCAAACATGAACACTAGCCTACAGCTCTCTGAGCTGTAGTCTCATATATTTGCTGCCTACTAGACATCTCCATCTATGGGATCTTTAAATTCAACATGGCCTAAATAATTATCCTTCCATTTATCACTTCATTTATTTTACTGTATTCCCCATCTTGATGAATTGTTTCACCATTAACCCATTTATCTAAGCCTAATATCTAATACTCATCTTGTTTCCCACTTTCTCTACCTCCTTCACCATAAAGGAGTCTCTACTGGCTACTTTCTCTAAGTAATGGAACATTAGTGGATTTGTGCTTGTACTCATCAATCTATGATTTTTACTAGCTCAGGATGTCATGACTTGGCCTTTTATATAAGTAGAAATATTTTTGTGATAGGTAATTTTTCTTTCAATGTTTTAGTGTATTTTAAAATTTTGGTTAGATTCAGTGCATTTGATAAATCTATTACTCGAAATTAGGTTTTACATACAGCATTCCTAAATTCCTTATAGTAATTTTTTAATGATTGGTTATACTTTATCAAGGACATATTTTGAAAGCTAACTCAATGTTTCTCAATATTTTATATTCTACCCAGTTTGAAAATGTCATTTTGTTGTGTGTGTGTTTGTGTGCATTTTGGGTTTTATACAATTTTATGATATGTGTAGGTTCATACATCTACCAACACAGTCAAAATACAGAACAGTTACATCACCAAAAGGATCCTTCATATCACTCTTTTATTATCACACTCATTGTACCTTCTTCCCTTCTCTGTGTTCTTATTCCTAAGCCCTAGCAACTATTGATCAATTTTCCATTTCTATAATTTTATCATTTCAATAATATTGTATAAATTGAATTATACAGTATGTAAATTTTTAAACTCAGAATAATTCCCTTGAGATTCATCCAAGTTGTTTTATATACCAATAGTTTATTACCTTTTATTGTTGAGTAATCTTCCATGGTATAGATATATGCTATGTATTTTAATAATCAGGAGATATAAGATATTATAATATTTGCTAAGTTTGTTGTTATTATCATGAGGGCAAGTTGCATTATGGAAGAAAATCACCAAAACATAAAATAGAAATGTCAATCATATAAAATTAATTTTCATATTAAAAATAGTGCATGAATAAGGAAAAATGGAACTATTACAGTTAAAATACTAGTTTCCAAAATAAAATTAACAATTTCCCCCCAAATCAGTATGAGTCAAATATAAACACAAAATAAGAAATCTCATTTCTTAATTTTTTTCATAACAATTGTGAAATTTAGGTAGGAATACTGTATTGTTTTTCTAATGATGTGTAACAAATTACCAAAACTTAGCAATTTAAAACAACCCTCATTTATTATCACAGTTCTGTTGGTCAGAAGGTCAAGTGCGCTCACCTGGATTTTTTGTTGTAGGTGTTACAAGACCAAAATCAAAGTGTCCACTGGGCTGGGTTTTATCTGGAAATCCAGGTGGAGAATCCACTTCTAAGCTCACACAGGTTGTTGGCAGGATTCATTTCCTTGTGGTTGTAGATCTGATATCCCATTCTCTCGACAGCTATCAGCTAGGCTCCACCATCTCTCCTAAAGGTACCTCCATTTCATCTCATGTGGCCCCTTCCATCTTCAAAACAGCAAGGGCTCATCAAGTCTTTCTCACTCTTCAAATTCCTCTGACTTCTTCTGCTACCAGAGTGAGAAAACTTTGCTTTTAAAGGGACTTAAATTTCAGTTCCGTTTAGTGCCACTAACTGACAATGGGGTTAACAGACACCTTATACTGGGTGGGGCTTCTAATAAATTTTGCTTTGCTCAGCCTTAGCCCTGAGAACATCTGCTGGTCCGGAAGGAGGGACTCACTTTTCTGAACTTGTAAAATAGATCTTAGCTTCAGGACAATCAGCTACATCTGATATGAAAGGCAAGGCAATCTTTAAAAATCCTCAGGAATTTGCTAGGGAAAGATGGAAGTAGATGGGATATCAGAAGAGAGTCTTAGAGTTCTGTGACAGATAGGGCTGCACAGGAGGAAGAATTGTGAGAGGCAGTCCTACTGGCCATCACCCTCATGCTTTACCCTTCAGAATGTGTCCAGGTGTGTGTCAAGCACAAAATAGGTAAATCTACTGGGAAGGGAAGACAGGTCCTGGAAATGGAACAGTTAAACAGTAAAACTCCAGAGTGACTATAGCAAAGGAACATGTTTAATTATTTTACTTAAGAGATGGAATGTTAACCACATTTTTTTGAATTGTGGGGAAAGAGTTTGAATTTCTGGACCAGTCCAAGATAGTCTTCTAATCAAAAATTAAGCAGGTAAGAGACTTGTTGTCATCACTGTGGGGAGAAAAATCAGATGCAGCTGCATGAGGAACATAGACATATGAATCTTCAGGGCCAAGCACATAGGGAGAAAAGTCATGTCTGGATAAAAAGAAATAGACAGTACATCTTCTAAAGGGTGAATGAATCTCTCTGAAAATGCAAGTGATAAATAGTATGACTTTATTTTGAGCAAATGTTTAAATGGATCTAAGAATTTTTAGTTGAATGTAAGAACCATAAGGCAGCAGTCCTCAGCCTTTTTGGCACCAGGGACCAGTTTCGTGGAAGACAATTTTTCCACGGTTGGGGCGGGAGTGGGAGGGGGATGGTTCAGGCAGTAATGTGAGCAATGGGGAACAGCAAATGAAGTTTCACTCACTCACCTGCCACTCACCTCCTGCTGTGCAGCCCAGTTCCTAACAGGCCTCTGACCAGTATCGGTCCGAGGACCAGGGATTGGGGACCCCTGCCATAATGTAAAACATGCTTACCTCACTTTCCTAGTAGAGAACAATATTAAGCTGAAAAAAAAGATCCAGAATATCTAGACAATATAAGTGAGAAATTAAGACAATAAATAGAGATATTATTTAAGTTCACCTTGCTAAAAGTTTTAAGCAATTCCTAGGAAGAAAAAATTGAAGATAGGAAAACAATAATTCTAGGTTTTAAAACATTTTTTTATTGGAATATAGCTGATTTACAATATTTGTTTAGTTTCTGCTGTACAGCAAAGTGAATCAGTTGTACATATACAAATATCCACTCCTTTTTAGATTCTTTTCCCATATAGGACATTACAGAGTATTGAGAAGAGTTTCCTGTGCTATACAGGAGGTCCTTATTAGTTACCTATTTTATATATAGTAGTGTATATATGTCAATCCCAATCTCCCAATTTATCCTTTCCCCCTTTTAACCATAAGTTTGTTTTCTACATCTGTGACTCTATTTCTGTTTGGTAAATATGTTCATTTGTACCATTGTTTTAGATTCCACATATAAGTGATATCATATGATATTTGTCTTGCTCTGACTTACTTCACTCAGTATGACGGTCTCTAGGTCCATCCATGTTGCTGTAAATGGCATTGTTTCATTCTTTTTATTGCTGAGTAATATTCCATTGTATATATATATACCACATCTTCTTTATCCATTCCTATGTTGATGGACATTTAGGTTGCTTCCATGTCCTTGCTATTGTAAATAGTGCTGTGATGAACATTGGGGTGCATGTATCATTTTGAATTATGGTTTAATCTACTGTTTTTGAAAACCTATTTGTTTAAAATATACAAATAAGGACTATAGCATGAGTTAGTCATTCTCAACTACTCTAAAGCACCCATGTATGTCTTAATATAAAACGAAGCTAATTGAGAGAGCCAAAGCTATCCTGGAATGGTCCCTGTGCCACATATATCCTATTCATAATCCAGTGTGGAAGGAAGCATTTGGGACCACTGAAATATGTACCCACACTTCCTAGATAATTTCAGAAAAGACAATCAGGATAAGTCACAATTTGCTCCATATCCTTGTTTACTTCAGTCGCCAGAAGAGGAAGAACACTTGTGTCCACACCAGGGTCCAGAAAGGGGAAAGAAACTATACCAGTTATTTGAACAATGGGGATTCAATATAAATAATTGTTAACTAGATACAAAGTTGTTAATGAGATAACTGAAAGAGTAAAAAGAGAAAAGAAATGTAGCAACTATTGAAGCAGCTATTAACTTGAGAGCTGAGAGAACAAAGAGAAAGGTTTGGAATTACTCTTGGTAATTTAGAACAATTTCCTCTTTAAAACGAAGCTAATATTCTCTAAAATATGTGCTTTAGAATTCTGTGATTCCATAAATTATGCTCAATTAATCATTGTATGATAAAAAAAGCTAGGATTATTAAAACCTAAAAAAATAGTTTAAAAAATATAAGGGCTTGCATATTAGTATAATGCTATCTAATGCATGAAATAAACCCAAAATTATAATGGCTCAACCATTATTGAAGCATATTTCTTGCTCACTTAAAAGCTGTAAAAAGACATCTCTGGTTATTGAAGAGATACTCCTCTACTTACTGACTTAGGGACCCAGGTCCTCCCATCTATGGCTCCCCTATTCCACCAGTCAGTATGCTCATCTGCTTCAAAGTGGGAGGAGAAAGAATACCTAGGATTTATACATGGTTAATTTTTATGATCATGCTTTCAAGTGGTGCTCATTATTTCCACTCACATTCTATTAGTGAAAACTCAGTCACTGTCTAGACTAACTGAAAGGAATGCAGGATAATTTAGTCTAGCTCTGTTCCCAGTAGGAAAAGAAACATGTTTGGTTATCCCCTAACAATCTCTGCTACAGCTAGCTTTATGAAAATGTCTAAAGAAATGATATTTTGAAGTCTAAAATTTCTAAGTTAAGCTGCTTAGTTAAAAACCTATTGTGTTTTTTTCCCAAAACATATCCAAATTATTTTATTTTTTAAAAATTTGATTATCCCTTTTAAAAATTTTCTTTAGAATGCAATATTTTACTTAAAAATAAATCACTATACATCAACTAATTTTGTCTTACTTGTATTCAAAATGAAATGATTTTTAGTACCAAGTTATCACTTTATGTTGAAATATTCTATTTATATATTAATCTCTCTTACTGAAATTTAAGCCATTCTGTTCAGGGACTATATCTTTCTCATCTTATGTATACTTAGCATCAACTAGTGCAAAATAAAACCATTTAAACTGTAATAAATGACCTTAAGTGAAGTAAATTCTTTAAATCTTCTAATTTATACGTTTATCAAATATATTCAAGACTATTAGTGCTATAAAAAGTATTAAAAAAAATTAGCTCCATGAAATTAGGTACAGACTTGGAAACAATCATGCAATACAAACAGGACTGTCAATATATCTGCAGGAAATGTGTTCTTTCTTTCCCTAACCAAAATCTGGACCCAGAGCCAAAATTAATATGATACCTTCCCTCAGTCTGATACTCCATTGGTGATGGTTAATTTTATGTGTCAACTTGAAAATACCACTGGCTGTCCTGGTTCCCCAGTTTGTAGATGCCAGATTATGGGACTTCTTGGCTTTCATGATCACATGAGCCAATTCCTATAATAAATTTCTCTCTCTCTATATATATACACATATATGTACATCAACATACCGAAGAATCAACATACCCAATAGGTTTAGTTTCTCCCCAGATAAGGATCAAGAATAAACCTATTAATTATTCTTGAAACTTAAGCTTTACCCCCATTGTCTAGGGTCAAAAAGGGAAATGGAGTTCCACTTCAGTGAAGGTGAACGAGTGAGCTGCCAGAAATGAGCGGCCAGTAGGCTCTGACTCTTGAAAGGAAAATGTAAAGTCTAGAGGCTTGAAGGATGGGTTTTATCTAAAAGCTTTGTGGATTTTGGCAAAAAACTATTTTGGCCTCAGTTTCTTCGATTTGGACTAAATAATTTCTAAGGTACCTTTATTTCTAAATACTAATAAATGCAGTAGTTAAGAACTTTTTCTCTAGAGAGAAAGGACCTGGATTTGAATATTGACTCTCACTCTGTAAGCATGGGTGAGTGATTTCATCTCCCTAAATCATAATGTCCTCATTAACAAAATGGGGATTATAAGAGCACATTCCTTATAGGTTAGCATACTGATTCACCTATAAAAATAGCTGAATAAAATTTAGTTATTAAAATTTCTATTACTGGATGTCGATCTCTCCAACTTCTCATAAAGTAACACTTTTTCAAATACCTCATTTATGTAAAATCTGAAAATCAATAAGATTTTTATGAGGGTTACAGGGGAGAAAACATATGAAATAATTCTGTATAAAATAAAGTATATGCATTGTTATTAACTGCAGAGTGTTTATCCTTCAAGAATATGGCTTTACTTGGTAATTATAAATTTAGTCATCACTTTCTGCTCACCCCACATATATGTTATACATGATGGGGAGAGTTTTGTAAAGATCCAACCTAACAATTTGACTCAAAATGATTAATTTTTTTTCTTCACTAGGATCAGAGACAAGAATTAATTGGGAGATACAAATGAATTATAGTCTTTCATTCACATAGGTGAATGTTTAGATGCTAAAATATATAGTCTTGAGAATAACACAAAACACTGCAAAACAGGTGGAAAATCTGAGTGGGCCTTTTGGGATAAGTAACACTTCCATAGCTATAAATGTCAACAGTACTATAATAGAGTGGGGAGAGAGAAGGGAGTGGTGGCTGTGGAGAACATGCTGTGACCACGAGAAAGCAAAGAATAAAAGGGTAAGACAAATTGAAGAGAACTTTTGAAAGTAATTACAGTAATTTTCAGGCTGGAAATTTGTATTAAATGAAATCAAATCCCAACTTATGATTATGAAAAATAAGTGGAGTTTTAGGAAAAGCCTTTGTGGGGAGATAAAAATGAGATTAGCAAACCAGTGCTGCTCAAATTAACAAGCAGGAAAAAAACAAGTATATACCAATGTTGTTTCTTACCAAGAAATTAATAGGTGTTTCAGCAAGGGCTTTATCTCCAAAATGCTAAACTCCTAACTTTTAGTTTTGCTATTGTCACATCACAATAAATATTCACCAAACAGGAAATTTAAAAGAAATGCTGTGTGAATTAAACTGTACTTTCAAATCCCGGTTTTTGATACCCAGGTGTATCTAATTTTGTTAAAGGTACCAGGTACTCTGAAGTTAGATTTCACAGGAAGTTTGAGATTCTCCTTTCTTTCATGAACTCAGTGAAATTCTTCAGCACTGTAAATCCCTTTGAAGTCAGTTCGATATACCAATGTTGAATCAAATTTTGTGAACTTCAAAGCTCACTCTGTTGTAGAGGATATCTTGGTGAGGCTAGATATTGCAAAAAGAAATGAGAATACGACCTGAACATTTTAACTAACTTGGTTTCTAAAGTAGTCTGTTAGTTTCTTATTTGTTGAATATTCACCTTTTTTATATACTTAAAATATCTAATACTGAAGTATTATTACTATCATATTCCAAAATCTTACTTTGTACTTATTTTATGCCATAGAAGTCTGATGAACTTACTTTATATGGGAATTTTACTTTTTCCTTACATGAAAGGGTTTTGGAAGGAACATAGAATTTAGAATCTTAGAAGCTTCATGAAGACTTCAGCTATGCATTCTTGGGTAAATTCATTCAAAAATTAATAAAAACATATAATTACAAAAATTTTTATAAGAAAGAAATAACGTATGTATAAGTGTTTAGCATTCAATTATAATACATTTAGAGCATTTGACTAAAGTTAATTTCTTTCCTTTGTTTCCTCTCCAGGAAACACTGAAAATTTTCAGGACCATGAATGTTCAGATTAGGTTACTTTGATTAACCACCCAAAGTGACAGATATTTGAGCAACGTACTTCTCCCTTTTGTATTAGAATGAGATGCTATTATATTAAAATGCTATTGTAGAACCATCATCAAACAAATCAAAAGCTATTATACAAAATGACATTAAGCCTAACTATACCACTTGAGAGCAAACACTTGTTATTTAATTAAATGACCAGATCCATTCTTTATCAAAGAAGTATTGAGAGTCAATTCTGTACTAGGCACTATTTTTTGTCAAAAATAAGTGAAACAAACACCCCTGTTGTTGTGGAGCTTATATTTTAACTGTGATAAGAGGCAATAAAGAAAAGAAGAAGAAATAAATTCTATAAAGTAGGAAACGCTAGAGGAAAAAAATGCCCAGCAGAGTTAGGTGGATCAGCAGTGGAGTGTTCCCCTTGAATGTGGGTTGAATTTTGTATAAATTAGTAGGGTAAACATTACTAAGCCTGTAATGTTTGAGCCAAGACTTGAAGCTGAGAGAGCAGGGGCAAGCACTGTGAATACCTGGTGAGGGAGTCCATTTGAAGCAAAGGCAGTGACAGTGTGAAGGCCCTAAAGCAGGAAGGAGTATACTTCTAACCTTTGATGAGCATGGTTTTCTGGAAGCGAGAAGGAGAATAGTAGGAGATGGGAAGTGGGGCTAATTATGTAGGATTAATAAATCTATTTTAAGAACTTTTCATTATACTGTAAGTGAATTAGCAAGAGCCATGGGTGGGATTTGTGGAGAAAACAGAAATGCTTTGGTTTGTATTTTAAAAGGACGGCTCTGACTGCTGTGTTGAAATAAATAGTAGAAGGACAAGGATGGAAGCAGGGAGAGCTGTGAGGAGCTACTGCAGTCCTCAGAGGGAGGGATGAAAGTGGCTCCCAGGAGAGTGCTAGCAGTGCAGGAGGTGGGGAAGTAGTCGTAGTAGTCAGGTTCAGTATTACATTTCTGGGATCATAGAGTATTAAAAAACCTACAAGGAAAGGCTTATATCTTCAGATAAAACTTGGCACAAAGTATGGTTTCTCATAGCTCATATTGAATGTAATTCTGTCAGGCAAATTCAAAATATTACCTCAGATTTTTTTCTTTATTAGTGTTAATAGTTGGTATTTAATTAGATGGATAGGTGTTAGAGAAAGAATTAAACGTATTGAGAAAAAATGAATTACTTGCCATGAAAGTGAAGTTTTAGGTTATTTTAATATAATGTAAAGTATCTTTTGGATGGTATTGTATAGAATAAGTGAAATAAAATATCAAAAACAATTACTACCTTTTAAAGTCAGTTAATGCTAAAGCCAGAATCTTACAGACTATCAAGAGCAATTCAGTTCATAGTGGGTGAAGTAGTGGTTAAAAACTTTTTAGAGCTAGAAATATTTTGGATAAAACTCAAATGTTGGAGGTATTTAGCTATTTTTAGCTTCCTTCTCTTAACAAATGAGATGATAATGATCACCTTTCTAGGATTTGGTAAAATTATTTGGTATGCAAATAATTTTGATAAAATTGCATGTAATTATGTGTAAGATACATATAAATTACTTAGCACAGTACCTAATATCTAGAAAGTGGATACCCCACAGCCAGCCTTCCTTTTCCTTATAAAATTAAATTCTGATTTTCTTTTGGAAGGCGAATCTGTTAGCTATTGAATAAAGTCTGTTGAAACTATAGTCAGGAACTGTTTCAGTTAGGGCTGACTCAACTTCTATAAAAAAAATAAAACAAACACAAAAACATTAATAGCTCCAAGTTTGGTAGAAGTGTATTTGTCACTCGCATATGAGTCAAGGGTAGGTGTTTCAGGATGTGAGAAGTTCTCCTCAAAATAGTGATTTGGAGATTCACAGTATTTCCCATTTTGCAATTCTACTACACCTTGAAGGTTGTTGGAAATCTGTATTCAGCCAGCAGAAGGGTAAATAGAACAGAAGGAATTATGTCTACTTCCTAAGAGACCAGGGCTTTCTGCTTATAGCACATTGATAAAAACTAGTCATATGGCCACACTCAAGAGTAAAGGGAAGCTGAAAAATAGAGCCCTCAGCTACTTTAGCTATTTCTCAGCTATAACTTTATATACTGTGGAAATGGAAAAAGAATTTTGGTGGATAGTTTGTCATTTGCCAAAGTCATTGAACCGTAGGTCAAATGTCAGCACTTGAACTAATGTTGGCCAAGTGGATACTATTCTCTTTCTAGCTTATGTTTTTTTGGAGTTATTTTCTTACTGGTTGATCTGTGGATTACAGCATACATCTCAATTTATCCAAATCTACTTGAGATTTACACAAACAATTGCAGTGACATATAGACAATTTGCTCACTATAGTTTTCTTCACTTCCCTGCCTTTGTGCTAGCATTGTCAAATATCTTATATCTATACATGTTATTAATCCAGCAATACAGTGTTATAATCATTGCTTTATAAAAATTTAAGTTTCTTGAAGAAATTGAGAGAAGAAAAATATATTTATGTTTCTTTTAAATTTACCTTTTTATTTACCATTTCTTGTACTCTTCACTTGTTCCTGTTGAATAGTGTTACTAACTGATGTCACTTTCTTACTTCACTGTAGCTTTAGCTTATACCCACCCCCCTCCTTTGCCCTGTTATTGTCAAAGAGGATATATCTCTATATGCTATAGAACCAAAAATTTCATTTTATAGATATTTCTTATTGTATTATTTTTAAGATCAATTAAGACAAGAAAGGAGAAGAAATATGTAATTATACTGTCTTTTATAGTTACTATGTAATTCTATGTAATTCTATTTATTGATAGTCTTTATATCAACTGGAATTACTATCTGGTGACACTTCCTTTTAGCACAAAAAACTTCTTTTAGTATTTTTTTAAGGCACATCTACTAGCAACAAATTATCTCAGTCTGTTTCATTTTACCTTCATTTTGAGATAGCGTTGCTGCATATAGGATTCTGGCTCTTTTCTTTAAGCACCTTGAATATGTCATCCTACTGCCTTTTGGCTTCTATAGTTTCTGATAAGAAATCAATGATCAGGGCTTCCCTAGTGGCGCAGTGGTTGAGAGTCCGCCTGCCGATGCAGGGGACACGGGTTCGTGCCCCGGTCCGGGAAGATCCCACATGCCGCGGAGCGGCTGGGCCCGTGAGCCATGGCCGCGGAGCCTGCGCTCCGCAACGGGAGAGGCCACGACGGTGAGAGGCCCGCATACCGGGAAAAAAAAAAAAAAAAAAAAGAAAAGAAATCAATGCTCAATCTTATTGGCATTCCTTGTACATTGTATGTTGTTTTTCTCTTGCCACTTTTAAGATTTTCTCTATTTCATTAGCTGTCAACATTTTGACTATGACATGTCTAGATACGGATCTTTTAAAATTTATCCCACTTGAGATTTGTTCAACTTCATAAATGTGAAGATTAATATTTTTATCATATTTGGGAGGTTTTCAGCCATTATTTCTTTTAATAATTTTTATGCCTCTTTCTCTTTCTCCTTTTCTTCTGGTACTTCCATTAGGCATATTTTATTATTCTCAGTGGTGTCCTAAAGGTCTCTGAGGTTCTATTTATTTTCCAGCAATTTTTTTCTTTCAGTCCTTCACTGTATGTTCCGATAATCTGTCTTCAAATTTGCTTTTTCTTTGTCCTGCCAGCTCGTGTGTCCTTTTAGTGAATTTTTCATTTCCATTATTGTAATTTCAACTCCAGAATATCCATGTAGTTCATTTTTAAAAATAATTTTCACCTCTTTATTTATAATCTCTATTTGATGGTTCACTGCCATAATATTTTCCTTTAATTCTTTAGATACAATTTCCTTTCGTTCTTTGAACATATTTATAATATCTGCTTTGTAGTCTTTGTTTGCTTAATCTAAAATCTGGCTCCCCCAAAGCAGTTTCTATTGCTTGCTTTTTCTTCTGTGTATAAGGTACACATAATCCTGTTTCTTTGTTTCATAATTTTTTTCTTGAAAACTGGACATTTTAGATAGCATATTGTAGCAATGTTTCCCCTCCTTCCTAGCAGGAGTTGTTAATGTGACTATTTTATGTTAGTTTATTTGTTTAATGACTTAGACTAACTCTGTGAAATCTATTTTCTTTGTAATGTGAAGCCTCAGATGCCACTGCCTTTTTTTTTGCCCCCTAATTTTTATTTTACGCTTGGCTGCCTAAGAGCCACCCTAGGTCAACATAGCTTAATGTTCACCCAGTGATTGATTGGTCAAAGGTTGTGATTATGTGTTACTTTTTTTTTTTTTTTTTTTTTTTGTGGTACAGGCTCTGGACGCGCAGGCTCAGCGGCCATGGCTCACGGGCCCAGCCGCTCCACGGCATGTGGGATCCTCCCATACCGGGGCACGAACCCGGTTCCCCTGCATCGGCAGGCGGACGCGCAACCACTGCGCCACCAGGGAAGCCCGCTATGTGTTACTTTTTGTTATGATTAATTTCATTGTGCTATTAGCCTTCTCTTAATTTCTCACAACTCAGATCTCTACTGTGTTTTCTTTTGACAATGCCTTAAGATATGTATTCCTCCACACTCTGTTCCAAATAAAGTAATCCACCTCAGCAAAGATGTAGAGCTGCCAGTCCTTCCGTCTAACCTCTTACCAAGACAGAACCTCTGCACTATTGCGCTGGAAGTGGGAGTCATGGCCGGTTCCTCCCTCTACCCTATAACCAGGAACCAAGAAGGGATGTTAGCCCCTGACTTCTCAGCTTGCCTCTCCCAGCATACAACCTCTGCTTTCCAAGTAGGTACTGGGGAATGCAGGCAATCAGG
Organism: Physeter macrocephalus; assembly: GCF_002837175.3. NCBI lineage: Eukaryota > Metazoa > Chordata > Mammalia > Artiodactyla > Physeteridae > Physeter > Physeter macrocephalus. The sequence continues at coordinate 92,185,126 of NC_041217.1, read as the reverse complement.
AACCCAGTATTCTTGGTCACCCTGCTTGGGGTAGAGACTCTGCCCTGTGAGTGGAAACTGGGTGGGGAAGGGCCTTAAACAATGGGTATTTTCACATATCTGAATCCTTATAAAACTTGAAATTTCAGAATACTACTTTGTTTACATTTATTCACCCAATTTTATTTGCAAAACATCATCTTCTTTTCTCTTCTTTTTTTCTTTAAAGAAAAAGAGTCTGAAAATATGCCAACATTTTAATACCAAAGGAAAGAATTTTAAAAGACAGAAGCTATATCAACTGTTTAGGTGGACACTACATACAATTGCTACTTTTTTTTTTCTCCAGATGTATGTCTCATTTCCTTTAAATGAAAAATGTATCATTTGCATACATGTGTCTCTACATGTTTCATCTTTATAAACAAGTTCAACAAAATATTTTGTACCTCTAAACCTTTATTTTACTAGATTTTAAATCTGTAAAAGAATAACAAAGCTTTTCAATTCCATGGGATATCAGTTAAGTGCCTGCTGAGATTCTGCCCTAGTAGCCAGCTGAAGCATCACTGCTCTGAAAATTAAATGGGGCCGTTCACTCTGGTTGTAAGTTATAACCCTATGCCAGATAAACCACAAGTGATTGGCTCTTAAGTTATACAAGGAAGGTTTTTGCATTTCTTTTTTGGGATTGATTTTCACAGTTGGCTATTGAGAATAATATTATAAAGTGCCATTTACAATCTTTCTTAATATAATGTGGTAATTTACATTTCTATCCACAGGGACCTGAAATTTGAAATTTATTGAGAAGTTTTTGTAATTTTCGCTTAACAAAGGATTGTATTATTTGAGAAGAAAGAAGCCAGTCATGGTTCTCAGATTGCTGTGTGACTATGTAAAACATATTTGGGGAAGTGATAGGATGTATTTATTAACTAAAGAATGACAGCCTGCTTTTTAAATCCACAATTTTAGCTCTCATGTTAGTTAAAGCAGTATGCACACTTCAACCAACTGAATCATCTGTGGAAGCAGACAGCTACTGTCAGACACACAGTATGGAGTCCCAGGCCCCTTTCCTTGCCAGCATACCTGTAACTCCTTAGGCATTAAGTGTGACGGGAACACCTGCTTCTTTCTTCATAATTGTCCTTTCCTTAATAATGACATTCATTTGCAATATCATACCATATAAAACTTTGCACCCAGTAAAACATAGAGTTTATTAAAAGAAATGGAGATGAAGATTTGTGCTACTATAAACTGTTTAACAGAGTATGAAAGTGAGGTGAATCTCAGTTCTGATTTTTATTATAAAGATTACATATCTCATGACATGATTTCAAAGGTTTGGAGCCAATAAACCTGACCTTGTCTTCAACGTGTAAAATAGAGAAGCAGCACATATTCATACTTACAGCCAAGGGCATATGAGGCAAAGTCCCTACAACTCATTTCCATTTTCTGCTTACATAATATTCTGTTGGCCAATTTAGATCATGCATCAATAAAAGTGAACACAAAGACAATCCTTCAGTGTGTGTGAGGTTATTAGAGATGGGAAATTGAGAGTCAATAACACTAGTACCTTTAGTTCTTTTGTATTCAAACAGAAACCTGAAGAACACAGGTATACGTGGAGTCCTTTCCATTTCACAAAGTCAGCCACAGTTGCGTCCTCACCATGCATTAGGCATTGTAAAAAGTGAAGAGATAGAGTTCATTCAGTGAGCTATCCAGTTACCTATTTTTTAATTAATTAATTCAAGCCAGATACTGTTTGTTCTTTTTTTTTGACAGACCATTTTAATTTTTAATTTTTATTTTTATTGGAGTATAGTTGCTTTACAATGTGTGTTACTTTCTGCTATACAGCAAAGTGAGTCAGCTATACATATACATATATCCCCTCTTTTTTGGACTTTCTTCCCATTTAGGTCACCACAGATCACTGAGTAGAGTTCACTGTGCTATACAGTAGGTTCTCATTAGTTATCTATTTTATACATAGTAGTGTATATATGTCAATCCCAGTCTCCCAGTTCATCCCACCCCCCACCTCCTTGGTGCCCATATGTTTGTTTTCTATGTCTGCATATCTATTTCTGCTTTGTGAATGAGTTAGTCTGTATATTTTTCTAGATTTCACATATAAGGGATATTATATGATATTTATTTTTCTCTTTCTGACTTACTTCACTCTATATGACAGTCTCTAATTCCATCCACGTCTCTGCATATGGCACAATTCCGTTCCTTTTCATGGCTGAGTAATATTCCATTGCATATATGTACCACATCTTTATCCATTCCTCTGTTGATGGACATTTAGGTTGCTTCCATGCCCTGGCTATTGTAAATAGTGCTGCAATGAACATTGGGATGCATGTATCTTTTTGAATTACTGTTTTCTCTGGGTATATGACCAGGAGTGCTAGATGATATGGTAGTTCTATTTTTAGTTTTTTAAGGAACCTCCATACTGTTCTCCATAGTGGCTGTATCAATTTATATTCCCACCAACAGTGCAGAAGGGTTCCCTTTTCTCGACACCCACTCCAGCATTTATTTTTTGTAGATTTTTTGATGATGGCCATTCTGACTGGTGTGAGGTGATACCTCATTGTAGTTTTGATTTGTATTTCCCCAATAATTAGTGATGTTGAGCATCTTTTCATGTGTTCGTTGGCCACCTGTATGTCTTCTTTGGAGAAATGTCTATTTAGGTCTTCTGCCCAAGTTTTGATTGGGCTGTTTTGTTTGATATTGAGCTGCATGAGCTGTTTGTATATTTTGGAGATTAATCCCTTGTCAGTTGCTTCATTTGCAAATATTTTCTTCCATTCTGAGGGTTGTCTTTCCATCTTGGTTTATGGTTTCCTTTGATGTGCAAAAGATTTTAAGTTTCATTAGGTCCTATTTGTTTATTTTTGGTTTTATTTTCATTACTCTAGGAGGTGGGTCAAAAAAGATCTTGCTACGATTTATGTCAAAGAGTGTTCTGCCTGTGTTTTCCTCTAAGAGTTTTATAGTGTCTGACCTTACATTTAGATCTTTAATCCATTTGGAGTTTATTTTTGTGTATGGTGTTAGGGAGTGTTCTAATTTCATGTTTTTACATGTAGTTGTCCAGTTTTCCCAACACCACTTATTGAAAAGACTGTTTTTTTCTCCACTGTATATTCTTGCCTTCTTTGTCATAGTTTAAGTGATCTTGGTGCTTGGGTTTATCTCTGGACTTTCTATCCTGTTCCACTGATCTATGTTTCTGTTTTTGTGCCAGTACCATACTGTCTTGATTACTGTAGCTTGGTATCATAGTCTGAAGTCAGGGAGCCTGATTTGTCCAGCTCCGTTTTTCTTTCTCAAGATTGCTTTGGCTATTTAGGGTCTTTTGTGTTTCCATAAAAATTGTAAAAATTTTGTTCTTGTTCTGTGAAAAATGCCATTGGTAATTTGATAGGGATTGCATTGAATCTGTAGGTTGCTTTGGGTATTAGAGTAATTTTCACAATGTTGATTCTTCTCATCCAAGAACATGGTATATCTCTCCATCTGTTTGTATCATATTTGAATTCTTTCATCAGTAGCTTTATTTTTCTGCATACAGGTTTTTGTCTCCTTAGGTAGGTTTATTCCTAGGTATTTTATTCTGTTTGTTGTAGTAGTAAATGGGATTTTTCCTTAATTTCTCTTTCTGATTTTCGTTCTTAGTGTATAGGAATGCAAGAGATTTCTGTGTATTAATTTTGTATCCTACAACTTTATGAAATTCATTGATTAGCAATAGTAGTTTTGTGGTGGCAGTTTTAGGATTTTCTATGTATAGTATCATGTCATCTGCAAACAGTGACGGTTTTATTTCTTGTTTTCTAATTTGTATTCTTTTTTTTTTTTCCTTCTCTGATTGCCATGGCTAGGACTTCCAAAACTATGTTGAATAATAGTGGCGAGAGTGGACATCCTTGTCTTATCTTGTTCCTGATCTTAGAGGAAATGCTTTCAGTTTTTCACCACTGAGAATGATGTTTGCTGTGGGTTTGTAGTATATGGCCTTTATTATGTTGAGGTAGGTTCCCTCTGTGACCACTTTCTGGAGAGTTTTTTTTTTATCATAAATGGTATTGAATTTTGTCCAAAGCTTTTTCTGCATCCATTGAGATGATCATATGGTTTTTCTTGTTCAATTTGTTAATATGGTGTATCACATTGATTGATTTGTGTATATTGAAGAATCCTTGCATCCCTGGGATAAATCCCACTTGATCATGGTGTATGATCCTTTTAATATGTTGTTGGATTCTGTTTGCTAGTATTTTGTTGAGGATTTTTGCATCCATGTTAATCAGTGATATTGGCCTGTAATTTTCTTTTTTTGTGACATCTTTGTCTGGTTTTGGTGTCAGGGTGATGGTGGCCTTGCAGAATGAGGTTGGGAGTTTTCCTTGCTCTGCAATTCTTTGGAAGAATTTTAGAAGGATAGGTGTTAGCTCTTCTCTAAACGTTTGATAGAATTTGCCTATGAAGTCATCTGGTCCTCGACTTTTGTTTGCCGGAAGATTTTTAATCACTTTCAATTTCATTACGTGTGACTGGTTTGTTCATATTTTCTATTTCTTCCTGGTTCAGTCTTGGAAGGTTGTACCTTTCTATGAATTTGTCCATTTCTTCCAGGTTGTCCATTTTATTGGCATATAGTTTCTTATGATCCTTTGTATTTCTGTGGTGTCCATGGTAACTTCTCCATTTTCATTTCTAATTTTATTGATTTGAGCCCTCTTCCTTTTTATCTGATGAGTCTGGCTAAAGGTTTACCAATTTTGTTTATGTTTTCAAAGAACCAGCTTTTAGTTTCATTGATCTTTGCTATTGTTTTCTTTGTTTCTATTTATTTCTGCTCTGATCTTTTTGATTTCTTTCCTTCTAACTCTGGGTTTTGTTTGTTCTTCTTTCTCTGGTTGCTTTAGGTATAAGGTTAGGTTGTTTATTTGAGATTTTTTTGTTTCTTGAAGTAGGATTGTATTGCTATAAAATTCCCTTTTAGAACTGCTTTTGCTGAATCCCATAGGTTTTAGGTCATCATATTTTTTTATCTGATGAGTCTGGCTAAAGGTTTACCAATTTTGTTTATGTTTTCAAAGAACCAGCTTTTAGTTTCATTGATCTTTGCTATTGTTTTCTTTGTTTCTATTTATTTCTGCTCTGATCTTTTTGATTTCTTTCCTTCTAACTCTGGGTTTTGTTTGTTCTTCTTTCTCTGGTTGCTTTAGGTATAAGGTTAGGTTGTTTATTTGAGATTTTTTTGTTTCTTGAAGTAGGATTGTATTGCTATAAAATTCCCTTTTAGAACTGCTTTTGCTGAATCCCATAGGTTTTAGGTCATCATATTTTCATTGTCATTTGTTTTTAGGTATTTTTTGATTTCCTCTTTGATTTTTTCAGTGATCCATTGGTTATTCAGTAACAAATTGTTTAGCCTCAATGTGTTTGTGTTTTTTTACATTTTTTTCCTTTAATTGATTTCTAATGTCATAGTGTTGTACTCATAAAAGATGCTCGATATGATATCAATTTTCTTAAATTTACCGAGACTTGATTTGTGACACAAGGTGTGATCTATCCTGGAGAATGTTCTGTGTGCACTTCAGAAGAAAGTGTATTCTGCTGCTTTCAAGTGGAATGTCCTATAAATATCAATTAAATCTATTTCATCTAATGTGTCATTTAGGCTTGTATTTCCTTATTAATTATCCATCTGGATGATCTGTCCATTGGTGTAAGTGGGATGTTAAAGTCCCCCACTATTATTGGGATACTGTCGATTCCCATTTTATGGCTGTTAACATTTACCTTATGTATTGAGGTACTCCTATGTTGGGTGCATAAATATTTACAATTGTTATATCTTCTTCTTGGATTGATCCCTTGATTATTATGTAGTGTCCTTCTTGTCTCTTGTAATAGTTTTTATTTTAAAGTCTCTTTTGTCTGATATGAATATTGCTACTCCAGCTTTCTTTCAATTTCCATTTGCATGGAATATCTTTTTCCGTCCCCTCACTTTCAGTCTGTATGTGTCCCTAGGTCTGAAGTGGGTCTCTTGTAGACAGCATATATACGGGTCCTGCTTTTGTGTCCATTCAGCCAGTCTGGGTTTTTTGGTTGGAGCATTTAATCCATTTACATTTACATTTAAAGTAATTATTGATATATATGTTCCTATTACCATTTTCTTAATTGTATGGGGTTTGTTTTTGTGGGTGTTTTTCTTCTCTTGTGTTTCCTGCCTAGAGAATTTCCTTTAGCATTTGTTGTAAAGCTGGTTTGGTAGTGCTAAATTCTCTTAGCTGTTGCTTGTCAGTAAGGCTTCTGATTTCTTTGTCAAATCTGAATGAAATCCTCACTGGACAGAGTAATCTCGGTTGTAGGTTTTTCCCTTTCATCGCTTTAAATATATCATGTCACTCCCTTCTGACCTACGAAGTTTCTGGCTGAAAAAAATCAGCTGATAACCTTATGGAGATTCCCTTGTACATTATTTGTTGCTTTTCCCTTGCTGCTTTTAATATTTTTCTTTGTATTTAATTTTTGTTAGTTTGATTAATATGTGTCTCCACATGTTTCTCCTAGGGTTTATCCTGTATGGGACTCTTTGTGCTTCTTGGACTTGGGTGACTATTTCCTTTCCCATGTTAAGGAAGTTTTTGTCTATAATCTCTTCAAACATTTTCTCACACCCTTTCTCTTTCTCTTCTTCTGGGGCCCCTATAATTTGAGTGTTGGTGTGTTTAATGTTGTCCCAGAGGTCTTTGAAACTGTCCTCATTTCTTTTCATTCTTTATTCTGTTCTGTGGCAGTGATTTCCACCATTCTGTCTTCCAGCTCACTTACTCGCTTTTCTGCCTCAGTTATTCTGCTACTGATTCCTTCTAGTGTATTTATCATTTCAGTTATTGTATTTTTCATCACTGTTTGTTCTTTACTTCTTCTAGGTCCTTGTTAAACATTTCTTGTATATTCTCAGCCTGTGCCTCCACTCTATTTCCAACATCTTGGGTCATCTTTACTATCATTACTCTGAATTCTTTTTCAGGCCGATTGCCTATTTTGTCTTCATTTATTTGGTCTTGTGGGTTTTTACCTTACTCCTTTGTCTGCAACATGTTTCTTTGTCATTTCATTTTGTCTGGCTTACTGTGTGTGTGTGTGTGTGTGTGTGTGTGTGTGTGTGTGTGTGTGTGTGTGATCTCCTTTCTGCCTGCTGCAGTGTTGTAGTTCCTCTTGCTTCTGGTGTCTTCCCCCTCGTGTGTACGGTTGGTCCAGGGACTTGTGTGGGCTTCCTGGTGGGAGGGACTGGTGCCTATGCTCTGGTAGGTGGAGCTGAGTCTTTTCCCTCTGATGGGCAGGGCCGCTTTAGAGGGTGTGTCTTTTAGGGTGTCTGTGAGCTTAGTATGACTTTAGGCATACTTTCTGCTGATAGGTGAGGCTGTGTTCCTGTCTTGCTGGTTGTTTGGCATGAGGTGTCCAGTACTGGTGCCTGCAGGCAGCTGGGTGGAGCCAGATCTTGGTGATGAGATGGAGACCTCTGGGAGAGCTCCCACCAATTAATATTCCCTGGGGCTGGGAATTCTCTGGTGGTCCAGCATCTTGGACTCAGTGCTCCCACCCTGGAGGCTCAGTCCCAACACTTGCCTGGGGAACCAAGACCCTGAAAGCTGAGCAGCAGGTCCAGAAAAAAAAAAAAAGGTAAAGAAAACAAACAGACAAACAAAACCCAAGACCAATAGCAAAAGCAAAAACAAACAAACAGCAACAATTTTTAAAAAAAAGGAAAGAAAACAAAACCAAACCAAAAAAATAACAAAGAAAACAAAAAACAAGAGAACAAACAAACAAAAGACCCTCAAAATGAACACAAAATATAAAAACAAAACAAACAAAAACGAAAAACAAAAACAGAAAGCAAACTTAAAAAAAGCAAACATGAAACAAACACACAAAAATGATCAAAAAAGATAAAAATAAAACAAAACAGAGAACAAAAACAAGAAAAAACACAAAACAACAGAAAAGTAAAATAAAAATAGAAAAATAAAAAATATATTTTTTTAATAAAAGAAATAAAAAATAAAACAGCAACAACAGAACAAAATGAAACAAATAACAATAACATTTTCCTGGGCCTCCACTGTCAGTGTCCTTGCCCCCACAGTGAGCCACAGCTAACCCATGACTTCCCAGGAGATCCTCCATACCTCTAGATAGGTCTCTGGACCCGCTGTTTGCACTGTGGGGACAGGTCAGACTCTAACCTGGCCCAGCTCCTGAGCGTACTTGCCCCCAAAGTCCACAGCTGCTAAAGGTAGACTGGTCTCAGTTGTGGGAGCAGTAGTCCATTCAGATATTACACAGACACAGGGTTTACCAAGCCAATCATGGGGATTTAATCCATGGATTTTGCAGTTGCACAGAGAGATTTCTGTTGCTCTTCTTTAGTCATACAGTGCTTGGGGCTCAGCTTTGGTTTTGGCTCCACCTCTATGTGTGGGCCACAGTCAGCAGTCTGTTCCCAGGAAGTAGGGGGTGAAAGCAGTAGCTGATTGGGGTATACTTACTCACTCAGACCAGGGAGGGAAAAGGCAGCCACAACTGGGCATGTGTGAAGTACCTGTAGTGGCAGAGACCAGCAGGAAGTTGCAACAGACTGGGGCACCCTCGCTCTGGTGGGAGTCCCTACCAGAGCCTGTGGAGGCAGGGGCTGGCATGTGGGGATAGAGTCTGCAGTGGCAGCTCCACGGCTTGTACACTACTCAGCAATGGTGTCTCATTTCCAAAGCAGACCATGCTTACTGTAGGAGCATTCCCAGCTTTGGAGCCCCTCACTCATGTCCCCTCAGGTTGTCTCTGTGCAGCCAACAGTAGTCCCCTCCGTGGATCTGCTCTCCTAACCCCATGCTTTAGCAATCATCCCCTGCCAGCATTGGTGGATTCCTGTCTCTGGCTGTGGCACCCAGGGCTGATTCCTGAGGAGACTTTGGCATGGGCAGCGCATGTGAGCCCACCGGGGTCTATACAGCCAAAGGAGGCTTTGGCAGTGGAAGTACTCAGGACCCTGGGGCCAGGGTGGGCAGAGGAGGCCTTAGCTTGAGGGGTGGGTGAGACTGCTCAGATGGGTGCCCTCCCAGTGCCCACAAAGGCAGGGGCCGTTGGGTGGGGAAGGGGGGTTGCAATGTCAGCCCCACCCGTTGTGCACCACTCAACAATGGCACCTTGCTTCTGTGGTGGCCTGGGATTCTTCCACAAACTTTCCCAGTTGTGGAGCTCCTTAATCCTGTCCCTTCAGGCTGTCTCTTCTCAGCCAACAGCTGTCCCCTCCGTGGGACTGCTCTCCAAACCCCACTTTCCAGCACCCAGACTCTCTCTGCACCAGGAGACACATGACTCAGGCTCAGGTGTGCAGGCCTGTGGCAAGGACCGTGCACTCAGTTCTTACTTTGTCCTGTCTTCCACAGACTAGTTGCTGTGTTCCCCTCTGACCTCGCAAAGGTCCTTTTCTGCCCCAGCTGATTTCCCTGATTTTCTGAGTGCAGGAACCTCTCCTCACATTCAGCTCCCCACCAGGGCTGCTTGTCCCTTATAATTTCCTCTTTTCTTTTTTTCTTTCTTTCGTCCTACCTGGTTGTGTGGAGATTTTTCTTGTCCTTTTAGGTGTCTGAGGTCTTCTGCTAGTGTTTACTAGATGCTCTGTGAGAATTGTTCCATTTGTATAGGTATTCTTGAGGTACTTGTGAGGAGAGGAGAATTCCATGTCCTTCTATTCCACCATCTTGACTCCTCCCTGTACACAGAATTTTTTTTTTCCTTTTCCTTTGTGTTCAGTTTTTCACTTGCTCATAGGAAGCTTCATCCAGAAGTCTTGCCCCCAGCACTTCAGACAGAGTTTCTGGTAAGAAATGGCTGTGCTGACACTTTCACTCAGAGGACACATGTGTAGAAGCACTGTGCAGCACACCTCAGTTCAATATGGTGGCTGTGTGCGGAGACACTGGGTCTGGCACTGGGATCTGGAGCCTGAGCAGCACAGCTGCACCCAACCTGCAAGAACCTGTTTGATGGTCTTAAAATACCATCCTGAACAAGCAGAAAAATCCCTGCCCTCAAGCTGCTTATAAGATTAAGTAGAGGGTGAATTGAAGGATAAAAAGGAGCCAGATTTTTAAAGACATGACATGCTGAATTAAAGGGATTAGATTTTATCAAATAGATGATGAATAGTCATTGTCTTGTTTTTAAGCAAGAAGTAACGTAATTAGATTTTCCTTAGAGAAAGATAAAATCTTGTACCTATCTTGTGGATGGTGAACAGTCATCAGAGTATTTAAAACAAGAGAATAACATAATCAGAGTTGTATTGCAATAAAATAATTTACTCAGGAGTGGTTTGGAGATTGAATGGAAGGAAGGCAAAACCAGAAGGTATAGGGGGAGGGATTATATTCATAGTGTTAGAGTAATCCTGGGGGTGGGGGACATAGTGGACTATGGGGGCTTGAGAGAAATTACCTTATTTGCATTATATTAAGGAGGTAGAAACAACAGGGTTTAGTAACTGATAGGATCTATAAAGTGGTGAGGACAAAATAATGGGGGTGGGAGAATCTTGGGAATTAATATGACAAGATTGTTTTATGCATGTTTTCTCTTCTACATTGCAAACAAACAAAATTCTAAACACCAATTCTTTAAACAGCTACCACTTTTTCACTGTTCCCTTTTGAAGCTAAATTCCTGAAAAGAATTATCTATGACTTCTGTCTCCAATTCTTCTTTCCCATTGTGCCTTAAACAATCTAATCAAACTTTCATGACACAACACTGTGGAAATCATGCTCAATGATGTAATTGTTATGCAAGTTTCTACATTAAATGGTCAAGTCTCAATCTTCATTTTGCTTGGCCAATCAGCAGCATTTGACATAGCTGATTATTTCTTCAGTTTCAATAATATTCCTTCATTTGGATTCCAGGAACTCATGTTTTCTTCATTTTCTCCTACCTCACTGATTACTGTTTTTTTCTTTATTGGTTTCTTTCTCCTTTATTTGTTTCTTCTCTTTTCTACTTCCTAATGCTAGTGTTACCCAAGTTTCTCCTTTTTGTTCTTTTCTCAATTTATATTCACATTCCTGATTACTTCATCCAGGCTCATGGCTTTAAGTCTCATTTATATGCTGTTTATTACCAATTAGTATCTCCAATCCAAACTTCTTCTCTGAACTCTAGACACATATTCAACTGCCTCCTCAATATCTCCACATGGATTTTTAATAGCTGTTTTTAATTCAAAATATTCAAAATGTAATTCCTAATCTATCCCTTCCCCTAGCCACCCACTACCACATAAATCTACTTTATTCACAGTCCTCCCCATCTCAGTTGATGTCAATTTCTCAGTGTCTCAGACCAAAAAAGCTGAAGTCATTATTAAGTCTCTATGGCTCCCATACCTCACATTCAAGTCCTCAGGAAATCTTGTGAGTTCTACATTCAAAATATTTCTATAATCCTGTTATTTCTCATTTTTATCCACTGCTACATTTGTGGTAGGAAGAGCTTCATCTCTCATCTGCATTGTTGCATTGCATCCCAAATAGAATCCTTGTTTTACTTTGCCCTTGTAAAATCTCTTCTTAAAAAAAAGCCAAAATGAACCTTTAAAAAAGTAAGTCAGTCATGTAACTCTCCTGATTAAAACTCTTCAATGTTTTCTTATTTCACTGAGAATAAATCACCTTACATAGCAAACAAAACTCTATGTAATATGGTGACCTTTGGACCTCTCTGCCTGCATCTTCTACAATCCTTCCCCGCCTTCACTCAATTTCAGCAATACTTATATCTTTGCTCTCCTTTGAAAATATAGATATACTCCTATATTAGAGACTTTGCTCTAATTGTTTCTAATTCCTGGATTGTTTTCCCAATAAATACCTTTTTAGCCAGCATCCTTACCTTGTTGATGGCTTTGCTCAAATTTTAACACCTCAATGAGGCCCATCTTGACAACAATATAGCAACCTGCCTACGATGAAGCAGTTAGGGGAAAAGGAATAAAACCAAGAGTGTGGGATGCCAGAAAACCTTTACCAAGAGATCAATTTTTTAAATTGAAGTATAGTTGATTTACAATGTTGTTTCAGTTCCAGGTGTGATTCAGCTATATATATATATATTCTTTTTCAGATTCTTTTCCATTATAGGTTATTGTAAGATATTGAATAGAGTTTCCTGTGCTATACAGTAGGTTCTTGTTGGTTATCTATTTTACATATAGTAGTGTATATCTGTTAATCCCAAACTCCTAATATATCCCTCCTCACCTCCTTTCCCTTTTAGTAAGCATAAGTTTGTTTTCTATGTCTGTGAATCTGTTTCTGTTTTGTAAATAAGTTCATTTCTGTCATTTTTCTTAGATTCCACATGTAAGTGATGTGATATTTCTCTTTCTTTGTCTGACTTGCTTCACATAGCATGATAATCCCTAGGTCCATCCATGTTGTTGCAAATAGCATTATTTCATTCTTTTTTAAGGCTCAGTAATATTCCATTGAATATATGTACCTCATCTTCTTTATTCATTCAAAAGAGATTATTTTAAAAGTTAGTAAGGAATTGAAAGTGAAGAAAATACCAGACCATGTAAGATGAGGATTAAATGGATCAATTTGGTTTAGTAGTAGAAGAGCTTATCTGTGATCTTGGCAAGAATAGTTGATTTGAATTGGTAGGTGAGAAATCCAGAGTGCATAGAATCCTTGTTTCTATGCCATGGTATATATACAATCAATAAATATAAGACAATCTGAAATATCCAGAAATTCAAATGCCATCTTGTCACCACCTGCCTCACTCTCATTCTTTTCTTCTTCAGGAAAGGACAGTGAAATCCTTTTCCCTCATTCATAAAATGGGAATTTTATGAATACCTGGTTGGTAATTGTAGAATCTTGTCTGGAATCTTAATTTGAAGGCCACTGCTCTTCCTCCACACTGTTGTATTATTACTTATCTTTTGTAGGGGAAAAGCTGAGACTCTGCAACAAATAAAATAATTAAAAATAAAATAAACCTGCTATCCTTTGGAAAGTATTTACTTAAATTTATATTCCTTTGTGACAATAAAATAGTCTCTTTGAAGGCCAAATTTCTAATAAACTCCATATAGATCACTTTATAGATTGATACAGCAACAGAATATATTCAAACGTGCCATTGTTTGTGGCATTATTTCACATGTTCAAAATATGGATGATCTTACCCTGTGTGAGTGACAGTTATTTCAAAAAGGTACAAAAAGTCAACAGCTGTAGCCAGCAGCCCTGCCTTCCCTTTTAGCCTTGGGTTCAGCCTGTTGTTTCTTCAAAATGAGAGAACATCTCCATTTGCTATAACTTTGTGGCTTGCTATTGCTTCTTCTCTACTGATAATGTTATGTTTGTTTGTTGAAATAGTGCTTCATAGTGCTCTTGAAGGATTACTCTATGTATATTATGGGAAAGACACATAGGGAAAATAAAACACACATTGGGAAAGTAACCTTCGAGGGTTTATATTGCAGCATCCATACCTCATATCACATAACCTCCCTTTTTATGTAATAACCTTGAAATTTTCATTCCTAGATTTACCTATCCATTTCACATTTAAATTTTTTCCTAATTCCTGTACCAGAGAATGTATCAAATACAAATGTTTTGCTGAAATATTTAGTAACCAATATTTACTATTTCTTAATAAATTTGGGTTTTGAAAGGTCAGCGATATGGCTTAAGATTTGAAGGCTTGGACTAAGCTGTTTAATTATACCAAAGTATCAGAAATCCAACCATTTAAATACTTATTTTTCATTAAAGTACACCCTTAATTAAAATAATAGCATGAAGTATTTAACTGCCCACTCAATACTGAGTAAAACAAAAAAAGAGACTGACTATAGAACACTTTTAAAGAAATATAACCATTTGAGTACAGTTAACAACCTCCAAGTTATCAGCCATCTGGCTGCAACATCTGTTGCCTGTTGATTGCCAGGGTTCATTTGCAAGATCTGGATTACTAGGTGGGGTAAAGAATTTTTCTCAATCGAAGAGGACCATTCTTTGAACAAGAGTATACATATAATAGTGTCTCTCTTCATTTGAAGCTCATAATTTATTGCTACATTTAATTATTTTCTGTTTGGAGTAATAATCTGATTTGTTTTACTCCTTTTGTCCCAGCTTGGTGATGACAGATTAAAATTATAATGGAGTAATCATAGTTCAGGCATACAAAATGGAGTTGGGCGGCCTTTGAGGATCTGGTTTCAGGCTTGTTTCTGCACCACTGAGAACCTGAACTTTCTGAACTGTATCTAACCACAACCTCCTCAGAACACCAACAGCCATTTTTTTAGAACAACATCTTCTAGCTGAAGACTTGTGGCCTCAAGTTTCCCCCCTTGCAACCATGCAACAATTTCGAACCCCAACCAATTTTTGCTTAACAAGCACCCTTACTTCTTGCCAGCTCCAATTATAATTCTTGATAAACAACTTATGTAACTTACTTGCAGTTTTTGACTTTATAAGTTTTCTCCATTTTGTAGTCTAGAGAAACAATTCAAGTGCTTCTCAAATCTGTGTTTCCTGGGCTCTAGTCCTAACAACCCCAAATAAGCACCTCTTTATCTCAATCGTGTCTTCATTTCTGAAAATTTTGGTTAACATTGGATTAGAGACCTGCTTAAGCCTTCCCACAGGTGAATTGACATACAATTACTGAATTGCTTATCAATAAATAGCTTTTAAGTACTGCTCTTGTATCCACTGCTGTGAAAGAAGACACAAATATGTAGAAATGAACAAGACAGAGTCACTTCCTTCTGTTAAGGGTATAGACAATAATCTACAGTGCAAGGTGGATTATGGAAGTGAGCTGGGCCAGATCATTTTTGTGATATGAAGACTAAACTGTCTATAACTATAAAACATGTGATATGTTTTATTTATAGACAGTAAAGTTTATTAAAATCATTTTACTAGGAGAGTGATATGAACATGATGCAGTTATAGAGTTTAAAATATTAAGGGAGAGTCAAGATGTAGGGAAAGAAGCAAAAACCTACTGTAACCATCCAAGATAAATCAGTTCCTGTCATCCTGGAATTTGGATGTTGGATTCTTAGTCTCTATCTTTGCCCTTTCTCAGCAGTTTCTCAGTCAAATAATGACTTCTTTAACTCAACATGGCTACCTAATGCTCCAGGTTTGCACATTGTCCCACTTTATTCTGGTTCAGGTCAGGGAAACTACTTTCTAGCACTTCTACTAGGTTTTGTTTTATTTTATTTTGTAAACACTGGTTGTCAATGTTAGATTCAGTTCTTCACTCTCTCCCCCATCACTTAAATCTTCTTTGTTAGAACCACTGATGTTCCTTACCTAAATACTCAGTCCTAAATAAATTCCCTGCACTTGACCTAGTTTCATTCAGCCCAATTTACAGTGGTTGGTGTCTATTTCTCCTACCCTCTGTCCCAGAAGAATTCTTCCTGCCACAGCCTACTTGGCTTTCAATTTGAACTGTTGCCTAGAATATTCAAGTGCTTATCTTTTCTCTGCTTATCAAGTGGATCCCTGGATGCACAGATTTTAGAATAAAATACTTAGATATTTTAGAATCATATCTGACATGTGGCATGAGACTGTCTGATCCCCATGTCTGGTTCCTTCTTTATATGCTGGTGAACTGCCCCAGGTTTTACCCCACACTAAGAAATGTGTTACTGCCCATGTCCCTACCATGAAAATGCTTTGTATATGATCCTATAAACACAATTTTTTCATTAAGAAAAAAACCTTTAAATTATAACTTCGCCATTGTAGTAAACAGCTTTCCTTAGGCATGCTTCTATTTTCCTCTTACCCCCAAGATTAGGTCCTGCATAGCTATTTCATAAAGCTCCATTTAAGTGCCAAACATATTTAATTGAATGATTTTGCTCTTTCAAGGATAATAAATTCACATGACTTGAGAAAGGTTATATACTTGTGTGAAGTCCCAATACATAAAGTTGGTGAATAAAGGTGTATCTCTTCTATATATTCAAATACAACAACTGCAACAAAACAGCTTCCAGCAATGGCAGAGTAATTTCTGTCAACCAGATCTTCCACTGAGAACAACCAGGAAAAATATTTTTCAAAATCTGTTTGAAGGCCTTGTCAAACTCAGAGAGAGCAAGAAGCCATGGGTCTAAAACTCTGAAAGTAGAAAAGCACAGGATCTGAGCCTGATATTTGACACCATTTTTAACCTGTGGAATTCACCACTTGATATTGCAACTAAAAAGCTGAAAAGTGGAAAAGGACTTTAACAGTTTCACTGGGCTGAGTGTACAAAAGTTGGAATTTAGGAGCTGACAAGGAGGAAAGGCCCTGATTAAAATTCCAGGCCCTTGGATAGGACTCTGAAAGCAACATCCTAAGAGTAAGTAGGCAACACTTTGAATCTGATCAGTCCCTGATTAAATTAATGTTTCTAGTCCCAGACTATTTGTCTTACCAGAAGAAAAGATGAACACTTTTGGAGGAAGTAACATTATCTAGAGAAACAAATTTTCTCTATGCTATTTTAACTATAATGTTGATCATTTAATTTAAAAAATAGTAATAAGGCACACAAGAGAGTGAGGACTGACCATGTATCAAGAGAAAGAAAAAGAAACAATGAAAACAGACCTACAATAGATTTAGATATTAGAATAATCAGATAATGACCTCTAAAATGTGGTTAATGAAAGGAAGAAAAAAAATTCAGACAACTAGAAAATATGAAAAGAGAATTATATATGCAAATAATAAGGTTAAGAAATATAATAACTGAAACTAAGAATTAAAGGGTTTAACAGAAGATGAGAGATACCTAAAGGAAAAATTGTTCAACTGTAACATGTCAGAAGAAAACTTCATGATTGAAGCAGATAGATAAAATGATGGAAAATTACAAAAGAATAAGATGTATTAGGAACATACTGTAAAGAAAAAAAAGTCCATAATTGGAGTTGAAGAAAGAGAAAAAAGATTAAGTAGAGAAGAACCAATGTTTGAAGTGATAATGGCTGATATATTTTTAAAACTAATAATATTCAGCCACAGGTTTAAGAAACTATATGAGACTCAAGCAGAACAAATGCAAAACAAACAAGCAATAAAAATTAAAAAAAACCAAATTTATTCATACAATACTAAAAGTCTGAAAACAAAAGACAAAGAGAAAATCTTAAATGTGTGTATAAATTAAGGCATATTGGATTCAAAGATTGACAACTGACTTCTTAACACAGACAATAGAAGACAAAGGTAGTGATTACTTACATGTTTTTATCTTCAAATATTAAAACTACATTTATGAAACCTGAGATAATCTGGCTCTAAATAACATGTTCTTTTTACCATGATATTATTGCATTAAAATTCATTCATCTATAGTCTTTCTCTGGCAAAAATTTTCTTTAGGGCTTCCCTGGTGGCGCAGTGGTTGAGAGTCCGCCTGCTGATGCAGGAGACACGGGTTCGTGCCCTAGTCCAGGAAGATCCCACATGCCGCGGAGCGGCTGGGCCCGTGAGCCATGGCTGCTGAGCCTGCGCGTCCGGAGCCTGTGCTCCGCAACGGGAGAGGCCACAACAGTGAGAGGCCCGCATACAGCAAAAAAAAAAAAAAAAAAAAAAAAAAAAAAATTTTCTTTAAACCTGAAATTGAAATCTCATTTTTGATGCTGTAGGTCTTAAAGAAATATTTTTAAGTCCCTGTGTTAACATCCTTACTAGACAATAAAAAGGAATAGTCACATTGGGAGAATGGACTCACATTTATTGTATGTCTGTGGTGAAACTTATAATGTATTAAGATTTTTTAATATCAATATGAACTAATAGAACTTACGTTTTAGAGCTGAGTAAGCAGAAAATTGACACCCTCTAAGTCTTTGTCTAATTGTGTAACTCTGGGTATTCCAATTATTTTTTTATTTAGGAGTTTTTGTTTCCTTATTTTAAAAAGGAAATTTCTTAGAAGATAAAATGTATGTATAATTTAAATGTGTTTTATTTTCTCTATGAAATGTTAAGAAAAATTCCATCATATAAACAGTAGTTTGTTTATAAAATTTTGTTTCTATTACTTACCTAAATTTGAGAACTGAAATTGTTTTATGTTTATTATTTTTTCCTTTTGTTTATAAAGCAATGCATTTTATTGTAAAATGTGCACAATACATAAAGAAGAAAATAAAGAATATTCATAATTTTACTACAAACACATGCACACTGTTTTTATTTTAAATATGTTCATATGTACTAATATACATGTATAGACAGATATGTATACACATGTATATATATATATTTATGTATGTATTTAACCCTTGTCTGATCTAATAAAATGTATCTTTTTGTTAAATTTTCCATCTCGTGATTTCTGCTACAATTATTTTATCTTAGGTGAATACTGGGAGGACTGATTTTAAATCTGTACACACAGGTCTATTCTCAGTGCCAATATCTGAACTGTGCCAGTACTAAAATATTTATTATTTTCAGATTTATGCAACCATAAAGTACTGAATTTTAATAGTCTATGCAAAACTAGCCTATAATCCATAAAAAATTTCCTAACCATTCTCAACCTTAATTTCTTCATCTATAAAATTGGGATCAGTAATACCTTATCTTCTGTTGTTGGGTGGATTAGAAATATCTTATGTAAATCACTAAAGTCTTTTTGGGGGACGTCATAGAGGATGTGACTGCTGGTTGACCAGCAAGCTGATCCTGGGCAATCAGAGGCTCCTTACCCGCTCCCCTCCCCTCACACCCCCATACAATCCAGGTATGTTCTGCCCACTGTTCCACACTAGAAGCCATTGCAAGTATGCAGCCTTGAGAAAGTAATGTGTAAACAAAAAATTAAAAAAGATGCAATTATTAAAATCTAGAATAAAAGACAGGGTTATTAGCAACTTTACAGAAATATTTTTAAAATTAAGGGAATACTATGATGGATTGTATGCCAACATATCAAATAATCTAGGTGAAATGGATAAATTCCTAGGAAGGCAAAGGCTAAAATTAACCCAGGA
Organism: Physeter macrocephalus; assembly: GCF_002837175.3. Lineage (NCBI taxonomy): Eukaryota > Metazoa > Chordata > Mammalia > Artiodactyla > Physeteridae > Physeter > Physeter macrocephalus. The sequence continues at coordinate 92,165,964 of NC_041217.1, read as the reverse complement.
AGAACTAGAAAATATGAATAGACAAAATAAGTGAAAATTTTGAGTTAAAGTAATCAAAACATTATACTTACACACACACACACACACACACACACACACACACACACACACACACACACCAGCCAGGAGCAGATGAATTCACCCGTGAATGCTATCAAACATTTAAAGAAGAATTAGCATCAATCCTTGACAAAATTTTTCATTAAATAGAAAACGGGAGAACATATTTCCTAACTCATTTTATGAGCTCTGATGCCAAAGACATCACAAGAAAAGAAAACTTCAAACCAATATCCCTTATGAGTATAGGTGCAAAAATCTTCAACTAAATACTAACACACCACAACCAGCTGCATATTTTAAAAGATTATATACCATATCCAAATGGTATTTTTTCCAGGAATGTAGGCTGATTCAACTTATAAAAATCAATTAATGTAATATATCATATTAATAGAATAAAGGAGAGAAAAAACACACATCTATCTCAATAGATCCAGAAAAATCATTTGACAAAACCCAGGTTCCTTTCATGATAAAAACACTCTACAAATTAGGAAACTAGGAATAAAAAGAAACTTTCTCAACCTGTTAGAAGGCATGTTGGAAAACCCCATAGCTAACCTCATACTTAATGATGAAATACTGAGAGTTTTCCCCATAAGATAAAGACAAGACAAGGATGTTTGCTCTTATCACTTTTTTTTTTTTTTTTTTTTTTTTTTTGCGGTACGCAGGCTTCTCACTGTTGTGGCCTCTCCTGTTGTGGAGCACAGCCTCTGGACACACAGGCTCAGTGGCCATGGCTCACGGGCCTAGCCGCTCCACGGCATGTGGGATCTTCCCGGACCGGGGCACAAACCCAACTCCCCTGCATCGGCAGACGGACTCTCAACCACTGCTCCACCAGGGAAGCCCTGCTCTTATCACTTTTATGCAACATCTTAAAGGATGTTCTAGTCAGAGCCATTAGTCAAGAACATGAAAAAAAAAAACAAGATACAGAGATTGGAGAGAAAGAAGTAAACTGTTTCTATTTACAGATGACATGATCTTATACAGAGAAAATACTGAGAATACACACACACATACACACACATACACAGACTATTAGAGCTAATAAAGTAGTTCATCCCAGCTGTAAGATACAAGATCAATACATAAATATCAGTTACATTTCTATACACTAGAAACATATAATCCAAAAATGAAATGAAGAAAATAATTTCTATTATAGTAGCATCAAAAAACAAGTAGAAATAAATTTAACCAAAGAAGTACTAGACATATATACTACTGAAAACTATAAAATAGTATTCTAAAATTTTATATTAGAAAAGAAAGACATCCACGTTAATGGATGGGAAGACTTAGTCTTGTTAGGATGGCAGCAATCTCCTTATTGGTCTATAGATTCAGTGTAATCCCTGCCAAAATCCCATCTTCCTTGCTTGCAGAGATGGACAAAATGATCCTAAAATTTACATGGAAATTCAAATGAATCAGAATAACCAAAACAACCCTGAAAAAAAAAAATGAAGTTGGAAGAATCACACTTACCAATTCCAAAACTTACTACAAATCTACGACAGTGTGATACTGGCACAAAGAGACAAGTAGATCACTGGAGTACGACTGAGAGTCCATAAATAAACCCAATCCATGGTTAATTAATTTTTGGCAAGAGTTCCAAGACTATTCAATGGGGAAAAATAGTCTTTTCAATAAATAGTGCTGGTGCAACTGGATATCCCAGTTATACTCTCGAAACAATGAATTTGCAAACTTACCTCATTCCATTACACAAAAATTTACTCAAAGTGGACCAAAGACCTAAATGTAGAGCTAAGACTATAAAACTCATAGAAGAAAATGTAGGTGTAAGTGAAGACAAATTGAAATTCATTAAATTAAAACATTTTTGTGTCAACAGACACTGTAAAAAATGTGAAAAGATACCAGATAAAATGTTTATAAATTTTTCTCTGATTCTGTGTGTTGTGTTCTCACATTTTTATAGTGTACATGGTTTTTATGGTATGTGAATTATGTAGCATTTAAAAAATAAGAGAGAGAGGAAAAGATAAGGCTGAAAAATAGGAGATTGTCAAATCATGAAATCTTTTGGGCCATACTAAGGAGTGAGAATTTATTCTGTTGGTTGAGTTATTTATTTTTTAATTAATTTTTAATTAAGTATAGTTTATTTACAATGTTGTGTTAACTTCTGCTGCAGAGCAAAGTGATTCAGTTATAGGTATATATATATACATATTATATATATATATATACATTCTTTTTTTATATTCTTTTCCATTATGATTGATCACAGGATATTGAATATAGTTCCTGTGCTATACAGTAGGACTGTGTTGTTTATCATTTCTATATATAATAGTTTGTGTCTGCTAACCCCAGATTCCCAATCCATCCAGCCCCCTTCTCCCCGGCAACAACAAGTTGTTCTCTATATCTGTGAGTCTGTTTCTGTTTTGTAGATAGGCTCATTTGTGTCATATTTTAGATTCCACATATAAGTGATATCATATGGTATTTGTCTTTCTCTGTCTGACTTACTTCACTTAGTATGATAATCTCTAAGTCCATCTATGTTGTTGCAAATGTCATTATTTAAATTTTTTTTATGGCTGAGTAGTATTCCATTGTATATATGTACATCTTCTTTATCCATTCATCCATCGATGTACTTTTAGGTTGTTTCCATGTTTTGGCTATTGTGAATAGCGCTGCTATGAACATAGGGGTGCATGTATCTTTTTTCAACTTTAGTTTTGTCTGGATATATGTCCAAGAGTGAGATTGCTGTATCATATGGCAACTCTATTTTTAGTTTTTTGAGGAACATACATACTGTTTTCCATAGGAGCTGCACAAACTTACACTTCCACCAACAGTGTAGGAGGGTTCCCTTTTCTCCACACATTCTCCATCATTTGTTATCTGTAGACTTTTTAATGATGGCCACTGTGACCAGTGTGAGGTGGTACCTCATTGTAGTTTTGATTTGCATTTCTCTAATAATTAGCAATGTTGAACATCTTTTCATGTGCTTGTTGTCCATCTGCATGTCTCCTTTGGAGAAATGTCTATTTAGGTCTTCTACTCATTTTTTGATTGGGTTGTTTGTTTTTTGATATTGAGCTGTATGAGCTGTTTGTGTATTTTGGAAACTAAGCCCTTGTTGATTGCATCATTTGCAAATATTTTCTCCCAGTCCATAGGTTGTCTTTTTGTTTTGGTTTCCTTTGCTGTGCAAAAGCTTGTAAGTTTGATTAGGTCCCATTTGTTTATTTTTGTTTTTATTTCTTTTGCCTTGGGAGACTGACCTAAGAAAACATTGCTACGATTTATTTCAGAGAATGTTTTGCCTATGTTCTCTTCTAGGAATTTTATGGTATCATGTTTTATATTTAAGTCTTTAAGCCACTTTGAGCTTATTTTTGTGTATGGTGTGAGGGTGTGTTCTAACTTCATTGTATTATATGCAGCTGTCCAACTTTCCCAATACCACTCACTGAAGATACTTCTTCCCATTGTATATTCTTGCCTCCCTTGTTGAAGATCAATTGACTGTAGGTGTGTGGGTTTATTTCTGGGCTCTCTATCTTGTTCCATTGATCCATATATCTGTTTTTGTGACAACACCATGCTGTTGTGCTTAGTGTAGCTTTTTAGTATTGTCTGAAATCTGGGAGGGTTATGCCTCTTGCTTTGTTCTTTTTCCTCAGTATTGCTTGGGCAATTCTGGGTCTTTTATGGTTCCATATAGATTTTAGGATTATTTGTTCTAGTTCTGTGAAAAATGTCATGGATAATTTAATAGAGATCACATTAAATCTGAAGATTGCTTTGGGTAGTATTTTAACAGTATTAGTTCTCCCAATCCAAGAGCACTGGCTATCTTTCCATTTCTTTGAATCATCTTCAATTTCCTTTATTGTTGTTTTATAGTTCTCAGCATATGAAAGTCTTTCACTTCTTGGTCAGGTTTATATTCCTAAGTATTTTATTTTTTGGATGCGATTTTAAAATGGATTGTTTTTTACATTCCATTTCTTATACTTCAGGGTTAGTGTAAAGAAATGCAACTGATTTATGTATGTTAATCTTTTATTTTGCTATCTTGCTGAATGTGTTTAACAGTTCCAGTAGTTTTTGTGTGGAGTCTGTAATGTTTCAAAAAATAGAAATGAATGCCAAATGCCCACAATGAACAAAATATCAAACTTAAGTAAGGGCAGGAACACACACACACATTTGTATTTGGTCTCTTGATTTCAAACCTTAATTTCAAATGATTTTATCAGCCTGATTTATTTATGTGGATACAGCCCAAAATAAGAATTGATTCTCATATGATTTACTTTCTAGAAGTCAAAATAATGGATCAAATAAATATACTAAGTGAAACTGAGCTTGGCAATGTTACCATTTTGTTAAAGATAAATGAGGGTTGTGATTGTAATAATTTATCAATTGCTACATTCATCCAAAATAGTAATTAGGTCACTGCAAGCACAATTTTAATACAATTTACTTACCTGTACACAATTTTTCTGCTCTTATCTTTATTATTAAACAAAAGCTCTCCTAATCAAAGGGCAGATAATCACCCACCTTGTGGTCTAAGAAGGAAAGATGCATGCCAGCTAAACTGGAGATCAAGTCTTCCAACCACATTCTGAGCATTTTAGGAATCTGCTATTATAAGAAAATATATATTTATACTACAGTAAGTCCCCCATATACAAACGAGTTTTGTTCCAAGAGTGTATTTGTAAGTGCAACAAAGTTAGCCTAGGTACCCAATTAACACGATCAGCTATATAGTACTGTACTGTAATAGGTTTAAAATACCTTTCACACAAATAATACATAAAAAACAAACAAAAAATAAAGAAAATATTTTCAATCTTACAGTACAGTACCTTGAAAAGTACAGTAGTACAGTACAACAGCTGGCATACAGGGGCATGTTCACATCTTTGAAAATTTGCAACTTGAAGGTTCGTATGTAGGGGACTTACTGTATTACAAAATAATATATTTACTTTTAAGTCATTTGGGAAGGTCTATTAGTAGAAATAAATCTTCTATAAACCTAAGGCCAAACAAAATCAATGTAAAGTGTTATGGAAAACTGATTTTTACATTACAAGAAGCAAAATAAAAAACAAGTTTTGGAATATAATGGTGACAGTTATTTGTATTTATAAATGTTTTACCTTAAAGAAAAATATCATAATCTAGCAAACACACTTATGCTAAGAGAAAATATCTTGTAAACTAAAGTGTGATTTCATTGAGTGCAGGTTTGGTGATAGAGGTGGGAGCGAGATGTGATTACTTTATCTGAAGTGTTTTGCTCTTGCCTCTCTCCCCATACAAATCCTCCTAAGAACCTCAGTGTTCCAATTAGTTGAACTCTCCTGGTCTTCTAAAAGATCTCCAGGGTCTCTATAAGATGCTGGCTAATTGCTGCATTTTTGTAATAGTTACTCATTGAGAATGTCTAAATATTACAGACCTGGGCAGGGCTGGGACAAGAGTAAGGGGAGTGAAGCACTTAACTCAGGCACAAAATTTAAGGAGGTGCCTCAAAACCTCATAATCAAAATAATACCGTTTACTGTAATATTTCAAAAAATAGAAATGAATGCCAAATGCCCACAATGAACAAAATATCAAACTTAAGTAAGGGCAGGAACTTGCCCTGGAATTGAAAAACCCTGCCTCACATGTCACCCATTATCCCAGCCCTGGCCCTGAGTCTTTTTCTAGGATTCCCCACCCACTAGTAATTGTGACATTGAGCAAGTCATGACACTATATATAGTGTCATGTCATCTATATACAACAACAATTTTACGCTGGTATTAGATATTCATTAAAGCATTTAAAGCAGGAAAGTAATAAAGTTTCATATTTAGTTAGAGGGCAGTACCTAGGAGATCTGGAACAAGATGTACAGGTAATCAGGATAAAGAACAAACCAGGAAACAGCAGGGACACATATGGAAAACAGAGCTGGATGGATTAGGAAATAAGAAGATTGATCTGAGAAAAAAATGGATAAGTCAAGGTTTATAAACCAAATATGTTAGTAGATGATATGTAATTAATTCATAAAATGATTAAAATTATCCAGTATTTTGAATTATGTGGAGTAATTAATTCATATTTGATAAAATTAACAGATGCCAAATTGTCAAATTAAAAAAATATGTTTTAACAGGTAGTGATCAAGTGAAACACAATAAATGATCAATTTGCATTTATCATAGATCATTATTAGAACATATTTTCTTCAATATTAACAAACAAACATCACATTTTGAAGAATCACAGAGGAGTCATTATATGTTTTAAATTAATTTTCATAAATATTTAAATGATACCTAACTATGAATCCTTTGAGGGAAGGAGTAATGTATGTTTGGTTTAGACTGTAGTTCCAGTGTTCAGTCATGAACCTGGTGTCTCAAAGGTGTTTTATTTAATGTATTATTCATTTTAAGAAATGTATAATAAATGCTGTTTGAGTTAATAATTTAATAACTCTCTATGTCCTGGGTATTGTGATAAGGACACTGAGAGTATTATCTTATTTATTTCCTTCAAAACTACCATGAAGTTGGAGGAAAATATTACTAATATTTACCTTACAATGACATAACTGAAGCCTCAAGAAATTTAGTGACTTGCTCAATGTCACAATTACTAGTGGGTGGGGAATCCTAGAAAAAGACTCAGGGCCAGGGCTGGGATAATGGGTGACATGTGAGGCAGGGTTTTTCAATTCCAGGGCAAGTTCCTGCCCTTACTTAAGTTTGATATTTTGTTCATTGTGGGCATTTGGCATTCATTTCTATTTTTTGAAATATTACAGTAAACGGTATTATTTTGATTATGAGGTTTTGAGGCACCTCCTTAAATTTTGTGCCTGAGTTAAGTGCTTCACTCCCCTTACTCTTGTCCCAGCCCTGCCCAGGTCTGTAATATTTAGACATTCTCAATGAGTAACTATTACAAAAATGCAGCAATTAGCCAGCATCTTATAGAGACCCTGGAGATCTTTTAGAAGACCAGGAGAGTTCAACTAATTGGAACACTGAGGTTCTTAGGAGGATTTGTATGGGGAGAGAGGCAAGAGCAAAACACTTCAGATAAAGTAATCACATCTCGCTCCCACCTCTATCACCAAACCTGCACTCAATGAAATCACACTTTAGTTTACAAGATATTTTCTCTTAGCATAAGTGTGTTTGCTAGATTATGATATTTTTCTTTAAGGTAAAACATTTATAAATACAAATAACTGTCACCATTATATTCCAAAACTTGTTTTTTATTTTGCTTCTTGTAATGTAAAAATCAGTTTTCCATAACACTTTACATTGATTTTGTTTGGCCTTAGGTTTATAGAAGATTTATTTCTACTAATAGACCTTCCCAAATGACTTAAAAGTAAATATATTATTTTGTAATACAGTAAGTCCCCTACATACGAACCTTCAAGTTGCAAATTTTCAAAGATGTGAACATGCCCCTGTATGCCAGCTGTTGTACTGTACTACTGTACTTTTCAAGGTACTGTACTGTAAGATTGAAAATATTTTCTTTATTTTTTGTTTGTTTTTTATGTATTATTTGTGTGAAAGGTATTTTAAACCTATTACAGTACAGTACTATATAGCTGATCGTGTTAATTGGGTACCTAGGCTAACTTTGTTGCACTTACAAATACACTCTTGGAACAAAACTCGTTTGTATATGGGGGACTTACTGTAGTATAAATATATATTTTCTTATAATAGCAGATTCCTAAAATGCTCAGAATGTGGTTGGAAGACTTGATCTCCAGTTTAGCTGGCATGCATCTTTCCTTCTTAGACCACAAGGTGGGTGATTATCTGCCCTTTGATTAGGAGAGCTTTTGTTTAATAATAAAGATAAGAGCAGAAAAATTGTGTACAGGTAAGTAAATTGTATTAAAATTGTGCTTGCAGTGACCTAATTACTATTTTGGATGAATGTAGCAATTGATAAATTATTACAATCACAACCCTCATTTATCTTTAACAAAATGGTAACATTGCCAAGCTCAGTTTCACTTAGTATATTTATTTGATCCATTATTTTGACTTCTAGAAAGTAAATCATATGAGAATCAATTCTTATTTTGGGCTGTATCCACATAAATAAATCAGGCTGATAAAATCATTTGAAATTAAGGTTTGAAATCAAGAGACCAAATACAAATGTGTGTGTGTGTCTGTGTATATCTGTGTGTGTGGGTGTGTGACACAATGAAGTACTCTGACATCTTTGTCCCTTTTGTTACTGCTCACCCTCACTGCTGGTAGGAAGGTCTTTCATAATAACTTATTATGGTCTTCCATTAAAAGGTATGTATCATAAATGTTCTACTCTAAATATAAGAAACTATCACAGTCCTTTAAAGACAGAGCCAAGAACAGCTGGTTCTCAACTAAGATGTGAAGGGTGATGGGTCTTCTTAATCAGAAGGTCTGATGCTATGAGAGAGGTATAGGGTTAGAAAAAAGAAATGAGGGAGGGAAACAGACTATTCAATCACAGTGCGCCACTTTCTTTACCACAGTAATTGTCTCCAGGATAGGGACATAATCCACATTACCTCATTATAAGTTTCAAAAATGTTAATGTGAGGATGGTAGGACAGAGAGTTTCTGTTCCTTTAGGATAATGGTTATATATGGGGAATATATATGTTCCAGATTTCCGAGGAATGTCCCACCTGGTTTATACCTCCTTTCTCAGCCTAATTTTAACATGACTCTTTTCACTCTGAAAGCTGTCTTGGTTTGGATAATAATTAATGTAGCTATTCTGGCTCAAAGGATCAGGTAATCTTGGTGCTGCTAATGTCCATCTCTCCTGATAAAGTAAACTCAACTATGTACAGATTAAAATCAGTCTCTGAAGTGTTACCAGGCAGTGAGATATGGAGATACAGACCCCTGAGATGACCAGAGCTTCTAAATGGATTTATGTTTCAGGCCATAGCAACCTGTTTTGAGCCAATTATTTGAATCAATAAATTTCCTTCTTTTTTTCCTTAAACTTGCCACTTACAACCAGAAAGGTAATATACCAATTCTCCCATTTTTGACCTGGGTCAAGCTACCTTTATCTAGTCTTCCATATTGTGTAACTCCTGTGTTAAATTTAATATTATACTTTATTGACATCATCTGTTTATTTATCTGATTCCCCTACTAGTCTGTGACCATGTAAACCATGTAAACATGGTCTGTAAACAGACCATGTCATATTTGTCTCTTTATTTTCAGCTCCTAAAAAAGAATAGTTAGTACTGAGTAGGTGCCCAGTAAATATTATTGAGTAAATATAAGAATCAATGAATAAGTGAGTGAATGAATGAATGGTTGATGTGTTCAAAAGGGGATGAACAAAATACAACACACAACTGCTTTCCTGTTATATTAGTCCAATGATGAAAAATAAACATATGCATAAGATCCTTGTTTGTCTAGATCCTAAATGTTTTAAGACTAAATTTGAGCAGTAATAATCTCTCTTTGTTACTGAGTCCAAGCTCATACTGCTCACTACAGAACAGGCCAATAAATCAAGGAATGAGGTGTTGGGGCAAGGAATACTGACCTAGGAGATGGTGGACTAGTGTCCCAAAGAACCATCTAACCTGAGTTAGAATTCAGGCTTTTTTTAATATTAAAAGGGGAGGGGGTGTGGCCAGCTGTTGCTAAATATACCCTCAGTTCTACATTGTTCCTGCTTTTCTCTTACCATGTCATATGCTTCCCACATCCCTTCCCTTCTGCCTCTATTGTATGCTGTTTCTAAAGTAGTTTTAACCTGCCCTATGATCTTTTTCTCAAAGATCCTCTCTGACTCCCATTCTTCCCTCTATTCATATAATCCTATTATCTCTACTACATATCCCATACTCTCTTTCTTTTCTGTATATTGTAATCTGACTGCTTCTTCTATTTCCTATAAGTGTCAGCCCACTGGTATTTACTTCTTGAAACTTCATCTTGAAACTACTCATTCTTGTACTTGCTTTGCCTTTCATTTTTACAACTCATTATCCATGTTTAATAGTTAGCTATTATCAAAATAAGTGCTGTGTAACCAACCAGCCCCAAACTCAGCAGCTTACAACAACCAGTATTTATTTTTCTCACTAATGATCTCCATATTCATTGGAATACCTCTGCTTCAGCTTGTAGGTTGAGCTCAGGTCTGCTCCCCTTGTTTCTACATTGTTCATGGATCAGTGGAATAAATAGAGGAAAATCTTCCCATCATAGATCTAAGGAACAAAAGAGGACAAGTCAAAATCTGTGGTTACAACATATCTACTCACATTCCATTGACCAAAGTGATCTATAGTTTATCCCCAAGGGAGGGGAGTATCACTAAATAATAATCCAAACCATTACACTATCCTTTCTCTTTACTGTATTGCTCATTATAGTCTATCTTGTCTAGTTGATTCTTTAGCATCAGTGTAAATCCAGTGCTATTTTTTCAGCTCTCAGATGCATCCAGGTTCCTCCAGTCCCACTACATTTTGCTTTGTGAAAAAGCTCTTTGTTGTGAGTAACTGGCCCCTATGTAACTAACTTGACAAAGGGAAATTTATTAGCTCATGTAATCCATAGAATAGTTTACAACAAAACCATGTGAAGGAAAAGGCACAGCTGATCCTTGGGAACAATGGGATTCAGCAACTCAGATGCTGAAAGAAGGTTACCTGTTTCTCATCTTTGCTTCTCTTTGTCTGTGGGTTTCATTCTTTCTTATAGCTTACTGGTTTAGTTAACATGGTTGGAAACAGGGAATTATCAAATTTCACATCTTGTGTTTTTCAACCTCAAAGAGGATCTGCATATTTTCCTCTCCAATGAGTTTAAGCAAATCAGAAGGCCTGTTTGGGACAGGTGGGCATCCCTAAACCTAGCAACCATGTCCTGTATGTAAGGATAAGACAGTGTCAGTGTGGGTAAATGGAGACTTTCACAGAAGAAAAGGAGGGTGTGTGAGTGTGGATCTCTTAATATCTTTCATGTCCTTCTTAGTATTTTTCTACCCATTTTATCTCATCTGTAAGTATAGCACCAGCTCTTATTCTAGCACAGCTGTTCTTGGCTTGGTAATGAATGTTGCTTATCCATGGTGGATGCTGCTATAGATAGCATACTTGGGTTAACAATAATCTATCATCAGTACATAGTTTCTGTATATAAATAAGCTTATCTATATGATATAAAGCAAATCATTACTAATTCACTTTGTTTTAGGATGATACTATGGAATAGTACATCAAAACATAATACTATTTCTTAAGAGTATAGAAGATTTTATATGAGGTCTGAGATGTCATCCAAGTCTCCTTGACAAGAGAACTGCTGTATTCAATAAAAACTGAATAATGTTTCTTCTGTAAATATAGATATCACACTTTAGGGAGAATATATAAATCACACCATCAACTCTAAAACAGCATGTCCCTCAAACTGTGAGTCCATCTCATTTGTTGTATTACACACGTGAGAATTATATATTAATCTGACTGCTATTACCAGTGATAACCTCAATAATAGGTGCCTGAAAAGGGGGAACGCCAAGTACTTTGAATGAGCTACAGAAAGCCTACTAAGTGGTGAAGTATGCCTGAAATACACCAAGGGAAAAATATAACCCTCCAAAAAAAAACAGAGGAGTTCCTTACAGGCAGTAAAATAAAATTCTCTGTGGCCATTTCTGCTTTATGTTATAACCTGAATGTTATGAATAAATGTTTAACACTGAGTTGAAATAATTTCCCATCTGGTAGCTGACCATACTGTCTTTTCCTTTTGTTGTTAGCACAGCTGATGACTATTTTGAAACACAAATGAAGGATTTGTCAGGTGGGCTGCAAAGGAGAGTCCTACTTATCAAACTTGGAAGAGCTATTCTAAATATACCCACAGTTCTACATTGTCCCAACAACTCAAAAACCCAAATACAAATGAAAATCAGACATCGTTAGAGCTACTATCTATATGTGTTTGTATTTCTACTCAGAAATATATTTCCTAGCTTACATATTTGATTATATTGGGAAAATGTTAATGGTCACCCAGTAATAGTGCCTTAAGGAATCCGCAAATGATAAACATACCACACCCACATATACGTACACACAAATAAATTAATTTCTATGGTTAAATATATCATTGATTGATGTTCAGTTGCTGTTATGTATATTTACTCAACGCAATTCAACATTTATTTAATAAGCACTATTATTCACACAGTGCTGCACAATGACTTAAAAGCAGTTCAATTCCTAGCTCAAAAGTCTGCATTTTTCATTTGAAGATTAGATAACCGTCAGGTATTTGTAATAAAAGGCAGGATTTATGCTATGTTAAAATAAAGCTTTATCCAAAGACCATAAGGATTAGGAGCAACTAAAGATCACTAGTAACCGGGAACATCACCTTCTTGGAGGTGGTATCATTTTAAACGAAAATTCAAGAATTTCTAGTACTTTGATAAGTATATATGATAACAAAATAATTACTGTACAAGAAATTCATCTGGCATATAATCAGTACTTAATAACTGCTAATTAAGTCTGAATTCAGGGTTCCAGACAGCATAAGTTAAAAAATGGAGTTAGTAAAGAAAAAACATATTTGAGGAGTGTACAAATTTCTCGGACCACAGGCTTCATGTAAGATAAGTCTTAGGCAGTAGATTGGAGATAGGTGAGAAGCCACAGTGTGGGAGGCCTCAAATACGCTCTGAGAATCTTGTATTTTATTAAAAATAAAGGAGGGAAACTTGGAGTTTTCTGGGAAAGAACAAAATAGTCATAGTCATACTTTAAGTAGATTAATCTGACCATAGATTAGAATGGATTCTGGAGGAGAAATCTGGAGTCACAAAGATCAATTAGGAGGCTTTTGCAATGGCCCTTTTGACAGACAGGTTGTTCACAAATATGCTGGCTCTCTTTCCTTTTTTTTTTTTGGCGTTACGCGGGCCTCTCACTGTTGTGGCCTCTCCCGTTGCGGAGCACAGGTTCCGGAACGCGCAGGCTCAGCGGCCATGGCTCACGGGCCCAGCCGCTCCGCGGCATGTGGG